>NC_139222.1:121849409-122449409 GCF_055691185.1 Crinia signifera
CTGTTACCCCCAGAGCCAGCAGAACTCGGTAACTGGGTTAATATGGCAGAGGGCACCAAGCCAAAAATACACTCCCCTCCGCCGGCTGTCATCTGCTGGATCCCTGATTCGGTGCCTGCAATCTAGAGGAGACAGACACTAGCACCTTTAGCATCTGATAGGAGAAGCAATAGAAAGAACAGATTGAGCGCTAAAGGGATGAGCGCTACTCCGACCACTATCTGAAAAATGGGTTTACTCACTCCCAGTAGTAGAAACAAAAGTAAAACACAATAAAGACAGTGCTGGGAGTGACGCAATTAAAGACCAATCAATATTTATTAAGTAATACCAATACATTTTATAAAAGAAAAACAAATCCTTCAATAACCTACATAAAGATGAAAAATAGAAATAAAAAATATATAATAAACAAATTCATATATATACAAGTGACGATATAATATGTTCCGGCTGATACACAGAAAAAAATATAATAGTAAGCATATTGTTAAAAATGAAGATAATTGATCCACTGATGATAATTGTAATTAATAAGTGGTTAAAAAGGTGAAACTGTATTGATTAATGATGTTAATGAGGTAGCAGTCTTTATGCACTTGCAGATATATTTACCACTTCAGGGTCTGTTGCTGAATAGCCAGAAAGATGTTATACATACAGTAGGAGCAAGTTTCATCTTTGCTCCTTTGGTCATGGCTAGCCATGGCTAGCCATGGCTATTCTATTGTTCTCAGCTGCAATACAATACGTATTGCAGCTGAGAATAATAGAATAGCCATGGCTAGCCATGGCCAAAGGAGCAAAGATGAAACTTGCTCCTACTGTACAGTAGTGATGGCTGCAAGGAGCTTGATTCACTACCTCTGGTGGACTTCGCACTCCGTACGTGCACCTACATCTTACTGGCGTTTTTTTCAAAGATCAAGTGTGATAGGAGGAGCACCCAGCGCTACTTGGGAAGTGCGGATTCCAGGAACGCTGGCATGCTGTGTGCCTGCCGTCCCGGACTTCGAGCATTTAACCCCTCTGGGCAAGGAGCATGTAACCCCTCTGGCATTGAGCATGTAATCCCCTGTCAGTGAGCATGTAAAACCCCCCCAGCATCGAGCATGAAACTCCTGGCAGATAACATGTAACTCTTGGCGAAGAGCACGTAAGTAATCAGCACTTATGTAATAAGTAAAACGGTGTGTGGTATATGCAATTGGTATTATGGTGTGTGGCATTATGCTGTATATACTAGGCACTAGGTGATGCATTGCGCCCATCGTAAGGGGCTCTGCCCCTTTAACCTGTGATCCCCTTTATGTAGGGGTGGGTGTACTGCAGGATGGAGAGGGGTGGGTGCGATGTTGCCGGCGGTGGATGTGGGGGTGCTGCGAGTGGCAGAGGGGTAGGTGCGGTGGTGTTGTCTATGGGGGTGTGATGGGTGGGTGAGGGTCGGGTGCAAGTGTGCTTGGGGGTGGTGTGGGTGGGGGAGTGGCAGGTGCAGGGATACTGTGTGTGGAATAGCAGGTGCAGGGGTGGGCCATGTGTGTTGGTTAGGTGGGGGCGTGCTGTGGGTGTGAGAGTGGGGATGTGTGTATGTGGGAGGAATGGATGCATGGCTACTGCACTTGGGGGATGGGGGTGTGCGGTGTTGGTGCGTCTGGGTGCGGGGGTACTACAGGTTGTGGAGGTCTGGGTATGGGGGTGCCGTGGGAGGCAGAAATAGTACCAGGGGTGGGGGTTATTGGCAGGTGTGGGGTTGCGGTAGGTGGGGGAGAGTGTTTGGTGGTGGTGCGTGAGCGGCAGGTGTGGGTATGCTGCAGGTAGTAGAGGTGCAGGTGCGGGGGTGGGCTGTGTGTGTGTGGTCTTGTTTTGGTTAGGTGCTTTTGGGGATGGAGGGGCGGGTGCAATGGTGGTTTAGTTGGGTGGGGGATGGTTGTGTGTCGTTTGCGGGGGCGTAGGAGTGAGGGTTGTGGGGTGTGCGTGGGTGACGGTAGGGGTGTGGGTGTGATGTGGAATGGGGTGAGTCTGGTGGGGCATTGGTGGTGGAGGGTCTGGCTTGGGTGTGCTGTGGGTGGGGGAGGGATTGTGTGGTGGTGTTTGTGTTGTGTGTGGTGAGTGTGGGGTGGGTGGTGTAGAATGCTTGGCAGTGTTGTGGGTGGGGGTAGAGGCAGGTGGGTGGATACTGCAGCTGTCCCGGTGGGTGTTATCCCCGTGCGGGTAGTGTAGTGGTATTTAGGTGAGTCAGGGACAGTTGCGGTGCTAGTATGAGTGTGGTAGCTGCGGGTGGTGGCGTGTGTGCATATTTACTGTGGGTGGGGGATGCATGGGTGTAGATTCAGCAGGGCAGAGGCATGTTTGGAGGAGGAAGATTAAGTGCGCTGCTCCCCCGAGCATACCCTCTTAATTTTGATTGCCTTTCTTATTAGTTAACCTGTTCAAAAACAGGTGATGGCAATCATACATTAGGAGGAAAGTCCAGCAGCAGAGTAGTTTGTCCCTCCTGGCATGGTTCATGTTGGGAGGTATGCCCGAGTTACCTCTTACACTTGTTGAGGCACTGCCAGCAGGAGTACGCGCTCCACCTCTGCAGAATCTGCAGTGAATGGGCGGTCCGGGATAGAGTTGAGCCAGGAAAGGTGAAAGCAGCAGCAGAAGAACCAGTGCCAATAGCGGTGGTGGCAGCCACCGGTAGGCCGGACACCATGCTACTTATCCTCCGCCGCAGCAGTCACCACCAGGCAGGGAGAGGGTAGAGAGACCTGGGCGGCAGCAGCAGTGGCGGCAATGGCGGGAGCTAAGGGCCGGGTCAGGCACCAGGACAGGGCTGAGGGAGGGCGCAGCGGGCCAAAGTGTGCAGAATGGGGACACTCCGGGAGCTGTAGCTGGTGCGCCGCACATGATGCGGAAGCTCTGACCTGTCCATCTTGTGCTCCCTGGACATGCCCCTGATGGGTGAGAGGGCACCAGTGTGGTGACGTCATAGGAGCTCCGGCGGCTTCCCGTGGAGTATGTATGTAAAAAGAATGTATCTCTTATATATTTAGCCTATATTTATGTGTGAAGCTATAATGTGTGTAGAATATGTATATGGGGGGCTGCTCCAGGTGCTTAATCTGTGACTGTGTGTATAACTCCGCTCAGCGTTATACACACACTCGCAGGCTGTGTTCATCGGTGCCCGCTAAGATGAAATTGTGGGAGACGCTGACCGTACACACCCGGCGCCAGCCGGACTCCAGGACGCAGCAGTGCTGACTTGTTTGATAGTCTCTGAGCAAGTCTGGTCAAGCACCTAGAACGGAGATAAGTATGTCTCAAACCCTGAGTCATGGCATAGACATTGTGGTGTGTGGCATATTATGTTATAGGCATTATGGTGTGTGACATAATATGTAATAGACATTATGGTGTGGTATAATGTGCTATAGGCATTATGGTGTGTGGCATAATGTGTAATAGGCATTACGGTATGTGGCATAATGTGTAATGGGCATTACACTGTGTGGTATATTATGTAATAGGCATCGTGGTGTGTGTAAACCTGGTGCAGTGTGTCTAAGGAGCTCTACCTGGCACAATGTATCTAAAGGGCTCTATCTGCTGTAGTGTGTCTAAAGGGCTCTACCTGGCTAAGAAGGTCTAGCTTGCGCAATGTTTAGAGTGGCACTACTGTGTGGTTTAATGTGAATAACGGACACTACTGTGTGGTGTAATGTGAATTGGTGCTATTATGTGGTCACGTCCCTTTCCCAGCAATGCTACACCCTACATTTTGACGAGCGCCTTTGGTGCATTTGTGTGTGTGTGTGTGTGTGTGTGTGTGGGGGGTTAACCAATTCATTTTCTGGCCCAGGGCACCAAAAGGTCTAGTTACGGCACTGCTGCTACTGGGCTCATTATGTATATAAGTAGCACTACTGTACTACTATGGGCAATATACACCCTTTTTTTAAGTACATGCCTTGGGCATGCGCTGTCTTTGTAAAGAATGGGAGGGCGCAAATTTATAGATTGCAGGGAGGCCCCCGAACCAGCCCTGGTTGTGTAGGGTCTTAATGCTACAATCACCTTGTGATTTGTATAAATAGCAAATAGACCCTCCTGGTTCACAGACGACAGACCTCCTTGGGAACCTATTATTCACATTTACTCTGTGTTATATGAATTTAGTACAATATACTGTAAGAGTTTTTGTTGTTTTGTTTACTTACAACAAGATGAGCAAAATATTCCCAAGGATGCGATGACATCCATTACCGATTAACAAAAAACAGATGACCCCTGATTCAAGTTACATCTTAACAGTGTAGCGCTGTATTTTATTTACATTATTGTGAACCAATGTACTGTATATATGATTGCACTGTCTGGAACCTGACACTACAGAAAGAGCTGGGGCCCTCAGGCAGTGGGGCCCATCAGGGATTTCTCCTGTATCCCTGTAGGCCAGTCCAGCCCTGGGTTCTCTCATACTCTAGTGAGAGAGACTAAATCAACCTCCTGGACTTTCCCATTTCCCCAGAGAAGGGGATGGTCCATCAACTCATTGGCGTGACTCATGGTCGAAAAAAATGTAAAGCAATTTTTAATGTGTGGCGCCCCCCCCCCCCCCCCCCCAAAAAAAAAAAAATTTAAAAAATAAAAACACACTGTACAATGCTGCAAACCAAGCCATTGTACACAGGACCAAGATGACACACCCGCACAAATCCAACTTGGGTCTCTACTTCCAACATCTCATTCATGGTCCAGATACAGATAAGATGAGTTGACTATTATTGATCACTTGATCACTGATTTGGTCAAAACTCTTGTTTGTCTTGATCCCTACCAACACCCATTGGATTAACATTCAGTGAGTATGATTGATATAATATGGTGAATTATCGCAGGGATTTAATCAATTTAAAAGCATTGCTAATTAGCATAGCAAAATGGTTCAGATGATTAATAATACACAGAAGTCTTCTAGTTGCCAAGTACCAGAGGGAATGCTTTGGGCTTTACCAACTGCTTATTATATATAAATGTGACTATCAGCAGATGCATGCTCAGTACTGTTATTGTGGGATTGTCTGGAATGAAAAAGAGATAACTTGGCTTTTTTAATCCAGTAATGTGAATTTTATATGGTAAATAACAGCTAAATTGGGAAATATTATTGCAGGGAAATATAAAATGTGGTTGTACTTTGGCAGAAGAGTTTGTAATTATATAAATTTAGCATCTATCATTTCTTGAGCCTGTCGCCTCTAATGGAAATTGCTTGGCTATACATTTATTTACACATACAAAGTCATATAGTAGAGTGCAGCTTTCCATGGTCAAATGTACTTGTCAATGCAAGCAGCAACCCAGCATTTTGGGGATGGGGAGAACAAAAACAGCATGTATTACTGGAAGTTTCTAGTGATTGGATGCCTGGGCAGGAAATGAGGGTCTGCCTTTGCTGCACCTTTATGATGCAAATTACATTCCTTTTATGTTTTCTAGTCTATAAAAGTGGAAACATGTCTAAACTCTAAACTAAGCAGCATTTTAGGAGAAAAAAAATATTAACACCTTCAGAGATTCTCAGATGTTGTGTTTCTGGATCAGACATGATCATCCTCAGTCCTCGAGCAGGGCCAGTGCAAGGGTTCTTGGCACCCTAGGCAAAACTTCTGCCACCACCCCCCCCCCCCCCCCCTTCATCCCCCATAACCTTTTTCCTGATCAGTCATTTCCAACATTTATACATTATCGTGAGGGCACCCATAGACAACAGAGGGGTATCCGGCACAGCTGCTTACACAGGGTTATAGGGTGTGTTTGTGTATGGTGAGGGTTATAGGATGTGGGGTGTGTGTGTGTATGATATTAGGGTTATAGGCTGCATGGAGTGTGTATGGTTAGGGTTATAGGCTAAGGGGGGAGTATGGTTAGGCTGCAGAGGGGAGTGTATGTTTATGTTTAGGCTGTGGGGAGGGGGATGGGTAGGGTTAAGCTGCAGGTGGGGGTATAGATAGGGTTAGTCTATGGAGTTATGTATAGTTAGGGTTAGGCTACTGGGGGGTGTATAATTAAGGTTCGGCTACGAGGGGGGTGTATAGTTAAGATTTGGCCATGCGGGGTGTATAGAAAGAGGTAGACTCTGTGTAGGATAGTATATAGTTAGAGTTAGGCTGGGAGGGGGGAGGAAGGTGTAGAGTTAAGCTCCGTACACACTAAGCGATTTAGTCGCTGAACGATTTCATCAGTGACCAGCTGATGAAAACAGAGTTACTGAAGCAGAAAGACGCTGGTTGCGGGAGTGTTCTCCTAGTGACAGTCACCCCATGCACATGGGGATATGCACGCTCAGCGACCATATCCCCAGTGATATATGCTAAAATCGCTCCGTGTGTACGGGACTTTAGAGTTAGGGTAGGATGGGGGTGTACAGTTTAGATTTAGGATAGGGGGGAGGGGATGTATACTTAAGAGTTAGAATTGGGGGATGTATAGTTAGAATTAGAATGGGGGGTTGTATAGTTAGAATTAGAATGGAGGGGATGTATAGTTAGTTAGGATGGGGAGATGGGATGTACAGTTAGAGATAGGCTGGGGGGTAATGTCAGAGCAGAGGGTGTGTAGTAGCTACTAACCTTGTATCCACAGGATGCATTCATCTCACTGCAGCTCTTCCTGTGCGGACCTCTGGTTTTAGCAGCCTTCTTCAACGTCCTCTGATCTCCTCTGCATTGCACCCACTTCCTCTTTCCAACCTTCTGCCGCTTGGACCCGCTCTTCTTATGGTCCAGCGGCCAGCGCCACGCTGCTCTCCTTTTCTCCTCATCTACAGCAGCCCTGGGCGTTTTTTTTAATCATTAATCTTCAGGGCACAGCGGGAGACCCGCGGCCATGACAGGCCGTAGGATCGCCCGGAATCTGCCTCCCTCCTTTTGCCTGCACAGCGCACGTGTCTATTGCTCTGTGCTGCTCCCCTGTATGTTCAGGTAGTAGCACAGAGCAATAGACAAGTGCGCTGTGCAGGCGCAAGGAGGGAGGCAGATCCTGGCGATCCTACGGCCTGTCATGGCCGCGGGTCTCCCGCTGTGCCCAGAAGATTAATGATTAACAAAAAAAAACGGCGGCACTGACATGTGGTCCATAAAGCAGCGGACTCCAGCCTTGATGCACCGCCGATAGTTCCGCCCCGGCCACTGCTGCTGGTGGGGACTGGGAGGCACTGACTCTACTGGGGCTGGGACGGTCAGTGTGGTGAAGGAAGGCTAGCCGGGCAGGCGGGCGGCTGCTGTCTGATTGACGCGCCAGCTCTTAGATACTCTGCTCCGGGTCCCCCTCCTGCCTTCTGGCTCTTCTTCATTTAAATGATAAAAAAGGGGCGCCCTCCAGCGGCCAGCGCCCTAGGCAGCTGCCTAAAGCTGCCTAGTGGTAGCACCGGCCCTGTCCTCGAGGCATAAATTAACAAATGCTGATATACTAGGGCACCCTGGTCAAGAAAGTTTGGGAACCATTGGTCTATGCATTGCTAGCGCACTGATTGTGCACCTGATGAGAATCCAGGCTGAAGCTAGATCACCAGTTAGTTCAGACTGTAACTCTCTGAGTCCACGCCATGGATTGCAGTGTCCCTTTTGTACTCCCTTCCAATCAGTGTAAGGCAAGTGATTTCAAAGCTCAGCTCCAGGACCAGGAAGTTGCCTTCCACAACATCGTTATCAGACATCAGTTTCAGATGATACATGGCTCCTGTTTGCTACCTTAGCCATACCAGTTTCTAGCCTTAGCAGCAGTACAGTTTCTTGCCATGATCCTGATCTTACCCACAGCCTGGCTATCCACCTGAGATCCAGACTCCAGCTGCAGTCTGGCCTACCTCGCCGCAATCCTGACTTTGGCCGCTATCCGCCGTATCTGGGATTCCCGCTGTTCATCCGTAAAACTCTAATCCAGCTGCCAGTCTATAATCTGCAGTTAGGCAGAATTGTGCGACTACTCAGATCCTTTGACATCCAGTCATTCTTGGAGTCAAATGGAGCAGCTCAAGTAGCCTACTTATTCTTTGAATCCCTTTGCAGCCTGTTTACTGTACATTACCAATCCCCATACCTTGGATAACTGTGGGAACTTCCAGTAGTGGGCTGGGACTTGCTGTCTGGGCGCAGCTAAGCCCATACTCACTTGCAGGGATCACTGGTGAACACCGCCAGACAATTAGACTCTGAGCCTCTGCTGAGAAGTCAAGTTAACTCCCATGATTCACAGTATATTTGCCACTGAACCACTACAGTAACAACTGGGTTCTCAAACTCAGCAACTTTTGGTGCCATGCAAAATGTCATGCCACAGTTCCAACGGACTTGAGGTAATGCCATATGTGGCATTACAGAGTATCAGGGAATGCCATAATATCAGAGAAACCTTCTGTATATTAAGAAGTTTTGATATGCAGTTTGAGTTCACAGATTCATCTTTGTGGGTGCGATAATCAAAGTATTCCAGTGAAAACTGTATTTGTGAAGTAATAAATGTCTTATTACATGTATAGTAACTGTGTCACATTCACACTGTGATATTAAACTAAATATATGCTTGTCTGTAAAATTGACAGGTGATAAAGTGTAAGGTGATAAGGTGATTGATTAGGTTTAAGTTTTACATTCAGTTAATGCTATGGCATTGCCTTAAATGCTGTGCCCCGCCCCCCCCAGTCCAAAAGTCTCTGTTGGCCCCCCAACATTAATTAGATATATTTTTACCTATGTGTTCATTGCCAGGGGTTACATTCTCATTGCCAGAGGCTAGATTCTTGTTGCCAGGGGTTGCATGCCTGTTGACAATGATTACATGCCCATTGTCAGGGGTTACATGCTCATTGCCAGAGGCTAGATTCTCATTGCCAGAGGTTAGATTCTCGTTGCCAGGGGTTGCATGCCTGTTGCCAATGATAACATGTCCATTGTCAGGGGTTACATGCTCATTGCCAGAGGTGTATGAGCTCCATAGCAACATTTTGAAAAAGACAGTGTTCGGAAGATAGATTATAAAGCAAGAGAGTGTCCAGGAGGGAGTGGGAGAGAGAGAAAGGAAATTAGAAAATGGAAAGGAGGGAGGAGGAGGTAGAGGAAGATAAATAGGAGAGAGAGAGGGTGGGGTTAGAGAGGGGGGTGGTTCAGATGGAGACAGAGAGAGAGGGATGAAGCGAGTAGAGAGAGGGTGGAGCAAGAGCCAGAGAGAGGGGGGATCTAGAGAGAGAGAGTGAGAGAGAGAGATGGGGTGGGCAGAGAGAGAGACAGGGAGAGGGGAGCTGTGGAAAAAGAGATATTGGGGGTGGGGGGCATATAGAGAGAAAGAGAGGGAAGGAGGGAAAGAGAAAGGGGAGGTAGAGGGACAGAAATATGAAAGAGATATGGAGAGAGTGAGGGTGGGGGTAAAGAGAGGGAAAGGGGATGCAGAGGAGAGAGACAGAGAATGGGGTAGAACTCTGGGAGCTGGGATGTACAAGAGCTGCTGGGATATGTAGTTCTCCCAGCAATCAGCTCCAGTGACGGGGGTCCCTCATACATACACACACATTTATTTATATACAAACTCACAGACACTCACACACATTTACAAACACACTCACAATCCTAAAGGGAAATTTTCTAAGCTGCCGAATTTCACTCAATGTCATCCAAGTTTGGCACTGAATGAAAACGGTCTTTACAAATTTGGATGCATCATTTACTAAGATGCTGAGTTTGTGGCATTTGTATTTTCTGATGGTCTATCCATTTGTAACATTTTGTAATTTGCATCTGTTTTTTGTGCGTATTGCTCAAACTCTACCAAAAAAGCATGTTTTTTACTTCGGTGTTATGCTTACATGATTAATTAAACTCGGCCGATTATTCAGGATTTGTAAATCAAAGTTGTGATTGTTTTAAACTCTCTGACATGGGAGTGTCTTAGCACAGTCACAGACATATTAATAGCCTACAACCCCCTTTGATCCTTGTGGGTTTAGTTATACCCCTTTCAGACAGAAAATGAAATTACCGGGTGAAGCAGTTCTACTTGGAAATTTTGTGAATAACACAGGTCCTTTTTCTGTGTGAAAGGGCACACCCAAATTGACCAGGTTCGTGGACGCAGGATTATGACCCAGGTTGACCCTTTCACACAGAAGAAATACCTGTGTTATTCAGCAAATTACCGGGTAGAAATTTTCAACACGGTAATTTGTTCTGCTGTGTGAAGGAGGGGTCAGGCTGCTCTTTGCAAAATGACCTGGCATTTGAAATGCCGTGTATTTGCTGGGATTTTCAGACTTTTATGTCTGAAAGGGGGAACAGAGGCATAAAGAGAGAGTGGTGTTGTGAGGAGCTGATGAGGCTTGGTTTCTATTTGCTATTGTTGAAAGTTGTACTGTGTGTAGTCTAAATATTCTTCTTTATCAGTTTGTCTATTTTTCATTTTGTCATTCTTTTTATGTTGGGGGGGGGGGGGGCAGCGCACTGTGTGTGGGAAGTCGAGGAGTGTGTCTGTCTGTCATCGGTAACATCTAGGTGAAACTACCATGGCAAAATTCACTAAATAGGAATTATTCATGGAAATGCAGAGGATTTGGGAAAATATTGTATTTTTAGATTAACTTTACGAATGAGATTAACTTGAGCTACCAAAAATCTTCTTGTTTCTATTTTATATCCTTTATGTTGTGTTTATGCAGTGCCCAGCGCTCATCTCACTAATAACATGATATACAGGAAAGCTGAAGCCTCAGTATAAATTGTTGACATGAAGTACAATCTGCTTTTGAGAATTTCCATGGTTGACTTGTGTTAATTTTTTATGCTGATTAAATTTGAATGCTGCCTTACCATCTACAGCAGATAAACAGCAAAGGGATAGAGATTCCAGTTTCCTTACCTGCTGCATGATTTCAAGTCAATGCTTCTTAAAGGTGTATGAACAATAAATATTATGGGGTCAATGCAGAGTTGAATGAAGTAAATTTCCATGTATACAGATGGAGCCCCTCTCATGCTTGCAGGGGCTGGTGATAGAATTGCCAGCCCCCACCAGCCGCCAGCCATCGGAAGAGGGCTCCCCGCTGCTGTCCACCGCCTCCCCGGTCCCCATCGATGGTCCCCACCGCCTCCTCCCACCCTCCCTAACCCTGCCTATCTCCCGGAAACAGAGACTGACAGAGTCACGTCGCCCAGCCGCCGATTGACTAGGATTCGCGCATGTGTGAGAGGCTTGTGTGTCCCAGTCTAATGGAGTCCCTCTCTGCCAGCGTGCACCAGGGGATATTCTGGTGACCACTGGCAGTGAATGAGAGGGGCTCCATCTGTATATTGCACTGTGAATCAGAGGCGTAAGTTCATCCCAATTGCCTGGAGGCAAGAGTTTGGTGCCTTTGATACAGGATGTATTGCAAATCAGAGAAAAAGCTGCGAGCAGAAAGACACCACCCAAATAGCGATGCATTCGCAAATTCCAGAACATCAAAGAGTACCTTCCATCTGTGCAAATTGTGAGTACCGTAAGTCTTCCACTAATTTGTGACTGAGATAGGCTTGAAGAGGTCAGTTCACAGTCCAGCAGCAGTGTCAGGTGCAC
Source organism: Crinia signifera (assembly GCF_055691185.1). Taxonomy (NCBI): domain Eukaryota; kingdom Metazoa; phylum Chordata; class Amphibia; order Anura; family Myobatrachidae; genus Crinia; species Crinia signifera. Next base: position 121,860,999 of record NC_139222.1, read on the forward strand.
CGTCGCTTGCTGCATCACATGTTGAGTGGTACCAGGTGGGAGCCATTTTGTCCACTACTGCTGGTGTTAGCAGAGCTCTGTTGGAAGAGCCGTGGTCACATTTGGATCCCACTATGAACCTCACAGGTGCTGCTGCACATGCAGAAATCTGTAGTTCTGAGATAATCAGTAAGTTTAACAGAGAAAAGTATTAAAATATTAGGTTCTTACAGACCCAGATCGAATATGTTTGAACTATAAGTGAATGCTCAGGCTATTTGTATATTGATTAGTGTGTGGGTGTTTCAGTGAAGTGATTGATGCACTAATCTTCAAAAGTGTTAAAATGGAGAGTGATGAACAAACAACCAATCAGCTTCTGCTTGACATTTTTCAAACACAGTCTGTGACATCACAGGTAGGAAATGATTGGCTGGCTGGTCCATTGTATCCCTTTTGAAGCATAGTGCATCTGGCCCTGTGTGGGGTAGAATTGAGTTGATGGTAAATTAAGGTTTGTAAAGGGCAGAAGGGTAGGTTGGTTATTGTAGGGTTATTGGAAGGCGAGAGGAATTGGGGCTAATAGTTTATTGGGTCAAAAAGTAGTTTGCTGTTGTAGGACATTAGGAAGGAGAGATTGTAGCAAAGGTCAGGGATAAGTATCTATAAAGTCATGATCATCATCATGGTAGTACTATTAGGTATTGTAATTAAAAAAAAATATTACTGTTGGAGCAGTTTTACATCAATTCATATTTAGATTTTTTTTAAATAAATCATATTTTATATTATTGCACAGGTATATATATATATTTTTCTTCCAAACTGCTGTCTCTATTTTTTACCATATTGGGAAAGAGAAAGAAAACAGCTTCAGAGCTCCTACAGTCCATGTGTTGTGGGTGACCTTGCGATGACTACTGTGAACTCAATCCCATGTCTCCACCCAATCTGTATTTAGTCATTCTTTTGATTGACTGAAGACAGCTTGGGTGAAGACATAGTCAGTAAAATGAGACATCTATAAACTATAATACTGTGTAACACTGTAATAATATCACAAGCCCACTGAGAGGGGCAACCAAGTGAGCAGGTGCTACACTACTTCTATGAGACACATAGATGGAATATGTGGAGTTGCTCTTTTTGCTTTACCTTGTAGCACATTGTGCAAGTGATGAGGATAATCTAACATCCACATTATTATACCCATTCAATCTTAATAATTTATGGACCTCAGGTACCTGACTTACCAGGAGTAGAGCCCAGAATGGGACGATGTTCAAATCTAAACCATTTTTGTTGATTAAGGTATATTCCTCTAAACAATCTTTTTCTATTTCTGAAAGGTCACACCATGCATACACTTTACAGTGATGATATGATAAAATAAACATATCATGCACAGGAAAATGATGCTCTACGATACAGCTAATGGGGTTTATTCTGATTATACCGGTCTCCCGCATGTTCACATGGGGAACTGATTTGGCTCAGGGTCGGCATTTCTGCACTTAACGCTAGTTACCTGGGGGGGTATTACATTTTTTTTACATGTATTAATAGTGCGCCTTATGTGCGCTAGGGACAGCCCGACGAGTAACGCTCGGTGGGGCTGTCCCCTGCAATCCCCCCCCAGTAATTAGCGGCCAGGGCGATGTATTAAAAGCCGCCTAGGTGTTAAATGGACAGCCGCTTCGACAGCTCAGGGCTAGCGTCCTATCCCCACTGTGGGGACAAATGCATATAAAAAAATTAGTTGAGAACAGGACTATTACATTTGTATCCTAGGAGACCCACAGAGAACATGATCCAGAATTGTACACAGCTGCACCTCCTCAAATAGCAGGCGCCAATTATATTGTTTCAAATTGTGACTATATGCAAAACCGTGACTACTCCTCTCACTGCAAACCTAACTGCCTGCTTTCAACTTTCTATGCAATAAATAGCTGTACAACTACAAATGCCGTATTCCAACCTATGCTTTTCAACAAAATATATTTTCAAGACACACATTGATTGGTTGATACTGCAGCATACTGTACTTTTCATTCTTTGCAACATCCAACTAATGTGATCATACAAAAAAGATACAGGTTATATATGTGCATTTGTATGTGTATCTTCCTACACACGTAGTGATTGTATATGTCAGGTTAAACTGGTAGGCTCTGTGATCGAGCTTACTGTATCAGCACATCTTTCTAATGCCCCTAATTTTCATTTCATGTCAGATAAATCGCAGTGATACATCCTAATTAACTGCTGCTTTTTTAGTTTAGTTTTTGTGATTAGCATGCTGGGTGATGGCTGAAGTCTATTAACATAAAATGCTTTTTATATTTCGTCATTCCAATAGAGGGTAAGTCATTGGCAAATACAAGAAAGGGCAGTCACTGTGTTCCTAGCAGATAGAATGTTTTCTGTTATCATTAATTAGATCCCCTAATGAACAAACGATACTTGTATCATGCATTTACTTTATTAAATTACAGTTCCGTAAAAGAACATTTCACCTACTAATGTACGCCTGCCACTTCTGCATGTGGTCACTACTAATATGCTTGCCAATCTATTGCCTAAAAATCAAATTCTAAAGAATAAGTAAGGTGTTGTTATCAGTGACGTAACTATAAATTTTGCTCCCTTGAACCCCGAAACGTTGGAGCACGAATAAAAGCACCTTTTAAAACCCCAGGGAGTGCCGCTGTCTGTATCCAGGGAAAAAAATGGAAAGTGGAAAGATAGGATAGAGGTGCGCTAAAAACAATTGCCAAATCAATATAATAAAAAAATTGCATTTATTCATTATTAAAATGCATAAGATTTCTTCAACATTTCTGTTTTCTCATGGTGATTCATAAGTTTTTGACAAGTCGCAACCCAACGCGTTTCGTCCCTAGGACTTCATCAAGGGCAATAGATGTATCTAGTAATGACATATCCTTTGTTTAAAGGGGTAGCGCGATCTTGTAGTTATTGTGATTTTTGCAACAAGTGCACTGCTCCTCTTAATACAGGTTTTGCAAATGTGATACCTATTTCACAATGTGTTTTTACAGGGCAGTCTTAGGTGTATTACACCACAAGTGTTAGAAATGTTCCTTGGATTATGCAGTATGCTTTAAAATCAATACGGTCTTTTCTCCTGGGGAGATTTGCTGAGTATCACTAAGCAGCTGAACTGGCCAGTGAAAAAGGGCACGTCTATTATATTAATAATTGTGAGGACTGGACTGAGTGGGCAGTGTGGCTGTCTGTCTGCTCCTTCTCACTGCTGGCTTCCAGGCTCCTCCTCAGCATGTGATGTCACATGCATAACGGGGAAGCAGCAGGAGAGAGGTAGAGAGCCCAGAAGGCACTGCTGCTTCCCCGTCTGACATCCCAGGTCGCTCACCCGCCGACCTATTCTGTACACAGCAGCCAATAGCTGGCTCTGTGTACAGTAGTTGAGTCACAGTCGGGCTTCATGGCCGTGCTCGCGCCGCAGCTGAGTCCGGCAATCAGCCTCAGCCAGGAGGATGGGCAACGGCAGGCATGTAAGTACTGCGTGCGCTGGCCGCCGGCGCCCACACAGATCCCGCTGCCGCTCGCTCCCCCAAGCAGCAGCTGGGGATGCCTTACTGTAGTTACGCCACTGGTTGTTATATAGCAGGGAGCAACCGTTGCTGCAATAATTTAAAGAGAGAGTTAAGTCAATTTGCCAATAAATGAGTATGTAATCCCACTGTTGTATTGTGTGGTCATGTGTGGATTAATGCTGATAAAATAGTCCAAACTGTCTAGTAATGCTTTGGCTTCTATTATCTGATTGGTCCAAAATATATCGTCCAAAATATATTGTGCAGTGTGCGGTCATTCTCTCATATTTCCTATGGTTTATCCAAATTTGCAATGGGGACTGATGGTGAATGCCTGTGCATGCACAGGGCTTCTGTGCGGGCACCCTCGGAGACTTGCATAGTCTCTGTGGCGCTTGCACAGGGGGGGGGGGGGGGGTGGAGGCAGGGGGCGTTTGAATGCGAATGTGCAGCTTTTCCTGGGTGTACCCAGGAAAGCACTGCATGCACCCAGGCACTGGATGCGCCCAGGAAAACGCTAGGCATGCAAACGGGGGCGGCTTTCTGCATTCCGTGGGCAGGCAGCTGGCATCACCAGATGTCAGCAGTCCACCCCGTTCACATAGCAGGGTGCCGCAAATATGAGTCACCTGAGATTCACTGATTTGCGAGTGCTACAGAAATCATTCGATGGTTGCCGACCATCGAATGATTTTGGTCCTGCACGCAAGGCTGCGAATGGATGTTTATGCAAAACATTCATTGGCATGCCTGCAGGGACATTATCCATCCAGCGGGGGCGGGCATTCATGCAGGTGGTGTTTAGTTTGCCCGCAAATCTGCAAAATTTGCTGCTTTGCGAGTCAAACAGAATGACCTCCTTTGTCTCAGGTGAAGTTTTAAGTATGCTGGCCACGAGTAAGGTAAAATCCTTCAATGGTAATCCCTCTTATCACCTGTATGTATAAACAAGCATAAACCCTTCAGGGCAATCTTTGTGAGCACCGCCCAATTCTTTCTATTTTGTTTTATAAAATGAAATACTCCAGTTATGCTACATGAGTATACTGTATGTTTAAAATGCAACTTATTAAAATATAAATTCATTTTCATGAAACAACAATGACATTGAAAATTCTTTCTGAGAAACCCAGTTGGAGGGCAAAAAAAGGTATAAATATGAGAACAAGCTCAAGGTTTACATAACTACCACAATAGCATAGTGACCACGTGTTGGTAAACAGAAGGACCCAGGAAACCCAAAGATCATACTTCCTAACTTTACTCTTCTCCAAACCAGGACCTGATGCCCAATAGGCATGACCGACCTAAAACAGGGATAGAAAAAGGGATAGAATCACTGTATCGGTGGAGGGGGCTAGAGCAATGGCCCACATTTTTGTCATTTGCGGAGCATGCCCAGTGCTCCCTGAGCAGCCGGGTAGCTCCTGGTTCCCCTCCCTGCACTGATAGTTGCGTTGTGCAAGTGCACGGCATCGACTCAGTGATCACTGACTCCCCAACTGCCCCACCCTATTTTTTACATTGATCTTTTTTCCTATTTTGAATTTTGAATGAACCAGATAACAAAGATCATGTCAAGAAAAATTCCAATAAATATGTATTGTGATAAAGATGTTGCTAACTTGAGGATTGACCTACTTATCTCTAAAAGCAAGTACATATTAGATACTAAGGGACAAATGTATCAAGCTTTAGAAAGTGATAAAAAGGAGAGTGATAAACCACCAGCCAATCAGCTCATAACTGACATATTACAGACTGGGTTTGAAAAATTACAGGTAGGAGCTAATTGATTGTTTTTTTATTACTCACTTTTTTTGAAGCTTGGAAAATCTGGCCCTAAGAATTAGGTTTTCTTTAACCTAATAGGCTTAGTATACATTAGATATACACTGTATCTTTCATCTACCTAAAGCTCAGTACACACCTAAAGATTTGTGTCAACTATGGCTGATTGGAACAAATCCTGGTAATATATGGGACCAAATGACGATTGATCATTTGCTTCCTAACACTGAAAAACAGACAATAGTCTTTTAGATTAAAAAAAATTAAAATATTAAATGTTAAAGATATTATTGCGCACTCTCCTCAGCCACCTTAAGATGGGAGACCGACTCCCTTTGGTTTGGAAGTAGACCCAAATACAATATGCCCTGTTTGCCTTATCTTTTGTCCCATTGGGTGAATATTCCCTCTTTCTTCTTATTTTCTATCCATTTAAGCTCTGACAATCCCCCCAGTCTCTTTTTCTCTTTATTTTTCTCTGACTTTTTTCTTTCTTCGCTCCTTTATATGTTATTCATTTTTTTTGTACTTTCATTATACTGTATATTTATCTTTTGACTATTGTTTGCTATAATATGCTCTGCACTATTTGTAGATCTATTTTTATTATAACAATAAAAATTATTTTGCACTAAAAAAATTTTTTTTATTTATTTAACTAATTTATCTGAACACTTTTTATTTTTCAGCATTTGGGAGCAAATGGTTGATTATCATTTGCTCCCATACATTATCAGATTTTTTATCCAATTAGCCAGATAGGACAGATTAATATTTAGGTGTGTACTGATGATCCATTTTAATAGGTATTAGTATTATCATCAAGTACCAAGTCCTAATAGAATAAATGTAAAGCTTCAGGGCAAACAGAGCAACACATGATAACCTGGAACCATGCAGCGTGACCTTTATTGTTTTCTGCAGTGTGTACATTATCACAGAGAATAGTCTAATAAAACCTCTTGCAAAGTCTGTTACCATGGAACAGTGGAGAGATAAAATGTTAATAAAATAGCTTACTGAACACCACAAGACCGTGTAAATGTCAGATAATGAGACTAGAATTATTAAAAAATAATTACATAGCAGGTATTTCCTATTGACCATTAGCTAGACTATAGGACAAAGGAACACATTTCATTTATTAATTGTGATTGAGACAGAAAGCATACATAATTAGGGACGTTTCTGAAAGAGGAAAGGGAATTCACATATGTTGATTGAGTGAATGTTAATTATGGAAAACAGAACTGTTCCTATGAAAAACAGAATTCTCAAGAGCAGTAAAATGGGTCTAAGATTCTTGGTACTCAAGACTGGAAGAGGCTTATGGAATTAGTCATTACAAGAAGGTGACGTGTTGAAACCAAAGGAAAGTACAGTTAGAATATAGCAAATTACTATGAAGTAAAATAGAAGCAAATGTACCAAAAGCTCAGGAAACAGGTGTACAAGAACCAATAAATGACCTTGGATCTTGAATTGACTGAATGTTTGTGTGATTAAAACACATTAATTACCAAAAAGCAACTTTATTAATTCAGGGACTATGGAACTGACACTGGAGACAAATTAGGCTATATGGCAAAGAACTATGGGACACTTTTGTGCACATTTAAATTAATGACGGTATTAAATAGTCACATCGATTGACACACTGGCAATGATGTGCTTGAATCAAAGAAACAGTGTGTTAATGAGGTATTGGGATTAAATGAAGGGCACGTCCACAAGGTATAGTAAACAATTGGTGTCAATCATTAGAGTATTCAAATAAAATACAGCAGTGGGCCAAGCATTGGAATAGAGATGGGAATGTTACCCAAGCAGAATGTAATAAGAAATTACGACTCATTAGAAATTCAAATTGATTCAAATATAAGGTAAACAGAGTTCTATGATACCCTGCCCAAGCAAAATATGCTCAATAAAAAGTCCTGTTTGGAATTGGAATACCAAAGTGACTAAAAAGAGACCCCTGCATCATAATTTTGCCAGATTATATGTTCTGCCAAACTGAGGCTATACATGTGTTTTAAGAGTTGTTTATTTTATGTGTAAATGTGTGTAAATTAATAATTGTATACATGAATATACATTTTGTGATCCAGTGGGCATCTATCAGACATTAAATACTCAAGGCAGCTGCAGAAGGCGTTAGCAGAAGCCAATAGCTATAACAGGGGGAGAAGAGAAAACAGTAAAAGGCTTTTACTGGACAGTGGGCCTACTTCAGGCCTGATCGCAGGACAAATTTGTCCTCAAAATTGGCAAAACCATATGCACGGCAGGTGGGGAAGATGTAACATGTGCAGAGAGAGTTATATTTGGGTGAGTTATTTTGTTTCTGTGCAGGTGAAATACTGGCTGCTTTATTTTTACACTGCAATTTAAATTTCAGTATGTAAACACCCTACACAAATCTATCTCTCTCTGCGCATGCTACATTTACCCCACCTGCAGTGCAGCATGGTTTTGCCCAAAATGTGTATATTTGTCCTGCTATCAGTTCTGAATTAGGATCAGTATCTGTGGAGGGGGAAGGCAGTGTCCAACTCATACTTGCCTACTTTCAATTGTTTCTTTCCAGCTCAAGCCTGGTGAGGATACTCTATGTGGCTTTTCTGGAGCAGAGCCAGTCCCATTAAGCTCTGTCCATTACAGTAAATGACGCAAATTGCATAATTTTTAACTACAGACCCTCCTCAAATAGCCACAAATGCCGGTATATGATCAGTGGAGGAGGGGGCTGTCGGCTGGCTAACTAAATGCAGGAAGCTTGCCCACCCTTCTGGGGGCCGGTAAGGGGACCCAATTTTTAGGAGCCTCCTGGCCATTCTGGCAGGGTAGGCAAGTATGGTCCACCTGCTCATGCCATCATGATAGAAAAGTAGAGTTGAAGTCAGGAGTGCTGTTGGGACTCAGTTGAGGATAATGATTTTGACAAAGGAAGCGACACAGCTTCCTTAGCTGAGCAGGAAATATGTTGCAGTGTCACTTATGGAAACATCATTGGCAGGACCAGCAGCATTATCTAGGCTGTGAAGCTGGCAGTGGGGAGGCTGAGGTATACCATCATTCAGAACAGTTACTTCCAAGTGTGACAGTGTTGAGAGGTGCTAGGCTGGGACAGCATATTCGGACCCAGCTCCGGAGGAGCAGCAGGCAGAGAGTTTGATGTGTCCCCAGTGGGATACAGCTCCAACCAGTGCTGGGATCATCTGTGTGATCCCAGTGCTGGATGTGTTGTGGCAGGTAGCGACTTGGAATTGGAATTGAGGCATTCTGTATTTGTCACCATTCTGGCCACCAATAAGAAAGGTCCACCCTCTGTAAGCCAATCACACCTCATGGAATGGCAGCCAATAGGAAAAGGCTACAACTAGCCAATCAGAGCTAGTCATGCCATAGATGGTCCTGCCATCTGCATTTGATATGAGAAACCACTGGGAAGGATGGAAGTACAATTTTATGATGAAGAGGGAGTATGCATGTGCTGCCGGCTGAGCAAAAAGTGGCAGGAGACAGGGGCAGATCCAGGATAAAATAACAGGGGGGGCACCATGATAAAAAAGGGTTTGGGTGGGGGAGGGGCGGTGTTAGTGGTGCCAGTGTACATGCTAAGAGAGCGGCAGGAGAGGGTGGGAATGGAATTAAAAATAGGCCCTGGCATTTAAAGTACGCAGGCCCACCATGGCAACAAAAGTGAAGGATGTAGTTGTGCGCGCGCCAAAGGCGCACTCCGGAAAAGGGTGTGTGGCCACTCAACAGGGGGCGTGTCAACACCATATACAACTTCTACACATTATGCAACAAAATACTAGACCCCATTATACTTGCCCCTTACACATGATGCCAAATGGAATGAGCCAACATTTACATAATGCCACATGGATTGAGCCAAAATTCAAATAATGCCACATGGATTGTGTCAAAATTCACATAATGCCACATGGATTGAGTCAAAATTTACATAATAACACACATGGATTGAGCCAAAATTCACATAATGCCAAATGGATTGTGTCAAAATTCACATAATGCCACACGGATTGAGCCAAATGCATAAAATGCCATACGGATTGAGCCAAAATTCACATAATGCCACATGGATTGAGCCAAAATTCACATAATGCCACACGGATAGAGCCAAAATTCACATAATGCCAAACGGATTGGGAAAAAATTCACATAATGCCACACGGATTGAGCCAAAATTCCCATAATGCCACATGGATTGAGCCAAAATTCACATAATGCCACACGGATTGAGACAAAATTCACATAATGCCACATGGATTGAGCCAGAATTCACATAATGCCACACAGATTAAGCCAAAATTCACAATACACTTCATAAACAGGGACATTGTCCACCAAAGGCTCACATTAAACATTTACATATGGTGTAAATGTCCATTACACGTTAAGTTACACGCCATTATGTCCATTATGTGTTATGCCAAACACCATAATGCCTATTAAAAATTATGCTACATAAGTGCTGCTTCTCTACATGCTCATTGCCAAGGGTTCCATGCTCATTGCCAGAGGTTCCATGCTCGTTGCCATGTGGGATTACATGCTCATTGCCAAGGGGGAATACATGCTCGAGGTAAATGGGGGACAGCCACCGCCAGGCAGAAGTGATAGCCACCGACAGTGGCAGAGCCTGACTGTATTCAGAGCACTGCAGGTCCCGGCTATTTGAAATAATACCCCTTTCACACCAGAAAATGCATTCCCAGGTTGGCCCCTTTTACACCAGCCTAGTCCCTGCATTTTCTGGTGTGAGGGGGAGAGAAAACCACCCCTCCCCCCTTTAACCAGTTATCTCATTTAACCGGCTATATCTTCGGAACCAACTGACCCATTTACATGAGAGAAGTATTATATTGAAGAACTTTTGAGTGGGCTTTGAATGATTTTGGTCCAGTGAAACTGGAACGTTTGGTTCCAGAGTAATCTGCCCTCAAAGAACATGAACAGCCATGAAATTACATTTCAAAAATAAAAAAATCGGTTTACACGCAAAATCTCTGGAACCGATTGACCGATTTGTACCATCCTGGTATCATATTGAAGGCCCAGCGATTTGTAATTGAATGAAATCTACCACAAGCTTTTGTGATGCCAGGGCGGGAACTGGCAGCTGTCGGAACCGGGTGGGGGTCGGAATTGACGGGTCCCATATTATCCTATGGGGAAAAAACGTTACAGGTTTGCCAGGCGATATCTTCGGTTCCCGGGGGCTAGAGACACGGGGCTGGGCTCGTTGGAAAGCCCTGGTCCTCAGCTACAAAATAAATGACAGGGGGGCACTTGCCCGGGTGCCCCCCCTGAATCTGCCACTGGCAGGAGATGACAGGACAGGAGCACGGAAAAGCTACGGCAGCAATGTAAGAGACCAGAAGATGCTGGGTTCAGATGCCCTGTGCTGGCCGGCAGAAAAAAAGAAGATGCAGCACTATTGGCCTGTATGGGCCAGTTACAAAAAAAAGAGGACCCTAGACCAGGGGTGGGCAATAATTTGAGCTGGGGGCCACTTAACACTTACAGCAAATGTTCGAGGGCCACGCTCAGGAAAAGTGGTTGTGGCCATGCAGAAGAGGGTGTGGTCACACAAATGGGGGGTCTCCCTGAGTGTAGTGTACCACATGATATACCCCTTATACACATTATGCAACACAATAGTAGACCCCTTTATACTTGCCCCTTACACATTACGCCAAGGCTCGCCAAATTTCTTTAAAATATAGAGCCAGGATGAAAATGTAGGATCTAGACAAACTAAAAATAGGGACAGTGCATGCCGAAGGCACACACCATAAATTTACACACGCCATGTGCCGCGCTCAGCATTTCTGGGAGCGTGGGAGGGGACGCGGTGATGCGTCTTCGCCAACCACGGGGAGGTGGCTGCGGCGTCATCGCGTCCCCTCTCACGCTCCCAGTTATGCTGTGCGCGGCAGGCACAGATGGACATTAACGGCGTCGGCGGCAGCAATAACAAAGTAATCATTATGCAAAGTAAATGTTATTTATGTCATGGCGCTCAAGGTCACATCTGATAATGACAAGCGTCTATAGTTGGGCCGCTTGTCATAGTAATATATGTCAGTGCAGCGGGCCAGACCAAAGCGTCTCAGCCCGCGGGCCGCCTGTTGTGCCGCCGCAGTGCTGGCGATACATATTCGGCACTGAAGCCTAAAGTCTGCAGCCGCCGCTGGAAGGTAAGTATATTCTATTTTCCCTCTTTTCTGTGCCAGGCCCTTACATATGCCAACCTCTTTGCCATACTAAACCCTCTGCATTTTTCCTAGGCCAGCCCCCTGCCTTTTCTAGCACACACACACACACACATATTATTTGAAAGTATTTACACAAATAGAGACACACCCATGAGCAGACCACCCAACCAGAACACTGGTCATGCCCCCCAAATTATTAGGTGCTGACCACAACCCCTATTATTGCGCATAATAGGCCCTTGATAATTCTCAGCTCCAGGCCCATTTAGACCTTAATCTGGCACTGTCTGTGATGGACGGGTAGATTGCAATCTACATTCTGGCCAGGTCTCAGAGCCGGCCCTAGCCTAAATGACGCCCTAGGCAAGATTTTGGCTGGTCCCTCCTAGCACCGCCACTAGTTCTACCTCTAACCCTGGTCCCCTTTCCCAGTACCATCAACCCTCATCATAGCAGTCATCGTTTTGGTGCCCCTACCCGCAATATTTTAAATAGAAACAGCGCACACATTTGGTGCGCAGCCCAAACAGGGGTGTGTTCTTGCTGGGAAGGGGCATGGCCATACAATAGTACCCCCAATTCAAATTATGCCACACAGTAGTGCAACTTTATTCACATTATATCATGCGATGGTGTCCCTTATTCACGTTACACCACACAGTAGTACCACTTTACCTTATGTACATTACTCCTCACATTATTCACATTATACCCTTAGAAAAAAATCCTGAGAAAATATTGTTTTTTAAGCAACTCCATGGCCACACTGCAATCCAGCACAAAGCAGTGTGTGCTGGGCAGAGGAGAAGAGCTGCAGCTGTCACTTAAGGGGAGGGGGCCCGGGGCCCCCACTGGGCCCTTCCATCAGACTTTGGCCTGGGTAATTTGTACCCCCTACCCCTTTCTCTCGGCACCCCTGATAATACCGCACAGTAATGCCCCTTACACATGACACACATTATTAATGTCCTTATAACCATAATGCCCCTTACATATTATGCCAACCTTTATTAATGCCCTTCATACACATAATGACACACATAATGCCCCTTACACATATGTTGCACATTATTAATGCCCTTATACACATGACACACATAATGCCTGTTACACATATATTGCACATTAATAATGCGTTTGTACATGACACACATAATGCCCCTTACACAAATGCCAAACACTATTGCACAACCCACCCACAGACAGCACTCGCACAGCCGCTAACACTGTGGCCTCTGCTTGGATACAGATGTTTCCTCGTACATCTTGACTCAATAGGCCATGCAGCTCCTTGCCAGTTCTGCCCGTTGGGTGCCTTTTTTGCTGAAAATTCGCATTGTTATGACCAGCACACACAAGGAGCTTCCAATGATTAAAATGATATGCGGGATGCCTATATTCTGTGGCTTTACCTGCATACGGAATGCTATGTTACAGTGATTTCCATGAATACACTATTTCATATGCAGATACAGCCTCACTCACACACATAATATAGGCATGCTGCATATCATTTTAATCAGCATAAGCTGCTGATGCCCCTAGGCATACCAAATGCCCTAGGCAATTGCCTAGTTTGCCTATGCCTAAGGCCGGCTCTGCGGTCTAGTGTGTATGGGGTTTTAGTCGTGGATATACTGCTTGCAGACCTGACCAAGGAAGAGAAATGGATACAAAACATTAACCACACAGTTTAGTATAGTTCCGCAGCTAAATTGAAACACTGTAACAAGGGAAAAAACATGGAATGGAGAGAAATAATTTGATTCTTATGTGCAGGAAGAATTGTTTATAGTGTGAGAGGAAGGTGAACTACAATATACTGTATGTAAGATATTTAGCACACTGAGTGGCAACTGATAGTACTGGGATTTGAAGGCTGACCTCCTGCTGAAGTCGCGTATCGCACTCTGTCAAAGAATGCTGAGGAACTAAGGTTTTGACATTCATCACAGAAACTATTTCTTCAAATAACACTATCAAAATGCAAATAAATATATCTCTCTGCCTCAGACAAACCATAACAAAGTGCCCTGTGTCGCTGAACTAAAATCCACATAGGAAGTAAACTTTGGATAAACAATTTATAGAGAGGATTTAGATGAAATTCAGGAAAATTCTATTTCAGATGTAAGTAAGTTTAATTTATATAGTGCAATAGGACTCAAGGTGCATGAACATGTGTAAGAATATAAGAATGCATACAAATTATTATACTGTATGTATCAACATCACTAAAGCGGATTATTATGGTAAGGTATGGTACGGTATCAATATCACTAAAGCGGATTATTATGGTAAGGTACAGATGGGTCAGGTCCCATCTTGGCAGGGGATGGCGCTGGCGTCGCCAGCCGCCATCCCCCGCCAGCGCCATGGCGATGGTGAGAAGGGGACGCGCGCGCACGAGAGGCGCGCGCGTCCCCTTCCGACGGCGCTTCCATCCGTTCCCCCGGGTCCCCGCCGGCTTGCCGGCGGTAACCCGGGGTCCCCGCCGCCTGCCCGCATCCCCCCTAACCCCCCCTAACCCTGTCCGTCTCCCTGAGGTGGAGACAGACAGGGTTTCCGTCGCGCTGGCGACGGAGACTGAGACGCGCGTGCGCGTGAGACGCACGCGCGTCTCAGTGTATTCGCTGGCGCGGCTGCTGGCGGGTCGCCAGCGCGGACGTTCTGGCGACCCGCCAGCCAGGATGGGACCTGACCCATCTGTATGGTACGATATCAACATCTCTAAAGCGGATTATTATGGTAAGGTATGGTACGGTATCGACATCTCTAAAACAACATTTTCCCAATATATCTACTAGATGCTGGAGATATTGGGCCTAATTGAAAATCCGCAAATTGACAACTGCCAGAGCTAGGCAGTCAGGGCACCCAGCACAGGTCGAGGTCACCCTGCTCTTTGGTATTAAAATTAGAGATGTGCAGACTTCCAGAGATCCGAGCCCCCACGAACGTCATCATTCCGAGCCTGGTTCCGAGCAGCGCTCGGTGTTTCCCGCCTGACTCCGGTCCCTCCACGTGGTCAGAACGTCATCTCCCGGCTCCGGATTTCGCGAGGCTTTAAATAGCGGCTGCTGTGCCCGCCATCTTCACTCCAGTCTAGTAGTGGGTTGGGAGAGGGTGTGTTGGTGCAGCTGCTGGGGCTTAAACTTAAACTTGAGCTTGACCTTGAACGCAATATTTTTTATTCGCTGGGGCTGTCTCTCAGTGCTGTTGTGTAGTCTAACTGTGCACTTGTAGTACTACTGTCTCCTCTGTGCGGTCTACCTCTGGTGTGCTGTGCTGTAATTATTTTATTCGCTGGGGCTGTCTCCCTCAGTGCTGCTGTGTAGTCTGTTCTCCTCTCTGCTTAGGGTGGGCTCTCCCTAGCAAGGAGGACAGTCTAACTGTGTACCTGTAGTACAACTATCTCCTCTGTGCTGGGTCCTACCTCTGGTGCTGTGCTGTAATATATATTATATGAATAATTAATTATATTATATATAGTCCACTGGTGCTGCCTGCACTGAATATGCCAGTATTATTTAGTTACTCAGTCCACTGTTGCCACTGACAGTGCTACTGCCTAAGTGTACCTACCTAGTGCATACTAGGCTGCTATATCTAATTTAATTAAAAAATAATGCTTGTGCTGTGTGGGACTGTAAAAAATAATTCCATGCTGCTGGTGCACTGACGTGTGCCACTGAGTGCCAAGCAGTACCTAATAATAAAATTAATTATTATAAATTCTTCTGGTGCACATATACTAGTATTGCTGATGTATCTACCTGTCTTGTGCCTAGTACTGCCGTATCTACCTGTCTGGTGCCTATTACTGCCGTATCTACCTGTCTGGTGCCTAGTACTGCCGTATCTGCCGCTGCAGTGCCACTTTTACATGAGCAGCACATTTGTGTGGCTTAGCATAGTTAACCAGCTACCTCGGTGCAACCTTTTGCCCTAAAAACAATATTTTGAGGTGTGGGGTGTTCAGAATACACTGGAAATTAGTGGAAATGAATGTTATTGAGGTTAATACAGCGTTGGAGCAAAATAAAACCTTCTGCGATTTTAGCAGTTTTTATGCTTTTTTAACAAAAAAATCAGAACCCAAAACCCCAAAAATCCAAACACTTAGGAGGTGTTTTGCCAAAACCCAT
Source organism: Crinia signifera (assembly GCF_055691185.1). Classification (NCBI taxonomy): domain Eukaryota; kingdom Metazoa; phylum Chordata; class Amphibia; order Anura; family Myobatrachidae; genus Crinia; species Crinia signifera. The sequence goes on from NC_139222.1 coordinate 121,876,752, forward strand.
TAGAAACCAAAAGCTCAAGGTAATCAAAACCCAAAACCCGAAAAGTAGGCGGTGCACATCCCTAATTAAAATATGCTTCTCTATTCTAATCAATGAAAACTGAAGGCCCCATACACTAGTCCGACTTGTCCTAAGGACATGTCTGACCAGTTTGCCCTTGAGCTCTCCCTGCAGCTCACTGGGAGGATCAATTACGATTTGGCACTTGATATGCCATTTTACATACGATTTATTGCATGTAAAAAACACCTGGGAAGTTGGCAGCCACAGGTGGTGGGCAGTAGGGTTCGGGTATCAATGATCAGCAGAGTCCAGGGCGGCAGGGCGGGAAGCAGCTGCTAAATTTAAAAAAATATTTTGATAAGACTGGCCGGATGGTTATTGGTTGAAAGAATTCTCTCAGCCAATCAGTGGCCAGCCAGTCTTTTCAAAAAGTATTTTTTAAATTCAACAGCCGCTTCCCACTATGCTGCCTGGCATCTGCTGCTATGTGCTCCGCGCCGCTGCCCAGACCCTGCCGATCACCGATGCCTGCACTCCACCAATCATCGATGCCCGGACCCTGCTGCCCGGACCCCGCCGATCACTGATGCCCAGACACCGCTGCCAAGACCCCGCCGCTGCATATAGGTGTGTGCCATCGGGTCTTCACCGCTAAAAAGCACCCGCAATGTGCCACTGATGGGTCCAATCCAATAGATTTTATGTGCAGCCCGTCCGACCTCCCGACTCAGACGATATAAACAATATCAAGCATTGGGTCGGAGGAAGTGTCAGCACCTTGACACCTGCTGCTGTATCACCATGTAATTGCTATCACTGCTGCTTCTGTGCATACCCTCCAGTCTCCTATGAAAACAGAGAACACAAAATTGAAATGCAGCTACAACAAACAGTTTATTTATTATTATTATTTTAATCAATATATTTTATTCAGTTTTTGAAATACAGCTTACAATGTTCAAGAGTATCAATAAAAACAAACAAATATACATAGAACAAAATATTCTGTTTTTCAAATTTTGCAAGGAACACTGTGTCACTTTCCTGAGCATTAAAATTACTATTTTTAACTCACACTTAATCATAAACCTTAAAATTGTGTAATGACACACATACAAAAACAAAAAAACAAAAAAAACATACAAAAAAAAAATAAATAAATAAATAAATAAAATAATAATAATAATAATAATAATAATAATAATAATAATAAAAAAATAAAATAAATGAAGATTGTAATAAATATAGAAAATAAAGATAATAAATGCCCTGGGGAATTTATATATATAAAAAAAAAAAAAAAGTTTATTTTATGGAGTTTTCTAAAGCAGTTCTAGGTTGAATGCTAATATAAGAGGTACGCCTGGGCATACCATGTCTCTGAACACCTTGAGTGCCCTCCTAGGTCATTTATGCTCTTCATCAAAATGGGGGCACCTTTTTATACACTGGGTGCACTATTCAAAACCACTTACAAGGGAGTAATTCATACCTGATCAGGTAAATACCGGAATTCTCAGCCCGGAACACAGGGGTAAAATCTCTCACCATTGAATGATTTTCCCTCCTGCTTGCAGTGCTGAGTAAGTCTAGACAGTCAGCGGTGCAATGGTTGTGGGGAGAAGGAGGATGCTGATGACGTCAGTGCCCCTTCCTCCCAACGGCCGTGCTGTAGGCTGGGGCTGGCTATATTTATAACTAGTGCAGCTGCTGAATATGTTGTTTTTTATAGCAGTAAGCACAAAAAGATTGTTTATATATTATAATATATTTATATATTACATATAAATATCTCTCTCTCTCTATATATATATATATATATATATATATATATATATATATATACATTAGAGATGTGGCTATCAAATGCAAACAACTGTCGTGTGATTTGGGAAAGCCAATAAGATCCTGCTTTGAAATGAGACTAAATCAGAGTAAATCAGAATCTGCACATCTCTAATATACACATATATTTATATAGATCTATATATACTGTATATATAGATATATAAATAATGTGCACTGTATATATTTATGGATTGATATAGTTATATATAGGTGTATATTCAACATACCTCCCTACAGTCCCGATTCCCGCGGGGACGTTCCTGCATCCCACCCGGGGCCAGCAGTGTCCCATGGCGGGGGGGGGCTGTTGGGAGTCCCCCCTGTCAGCTGCTGAGCAGCTGTGAATACATGCTGTGCGCATGCGCACAGCTTCTATTCCAGCAGCCAGGGGGGCTCTGGTCATGGCTAGAGGCTCGCAGAGCCTCTGGGCCATTCCTCATCAGCATCAAAATGGGGGTGTGGTCTCACGAGAAGATGCAAGTATAGGCCATGCCCCTTTTCCGGACAGCCACGCCCCCTAATTTTCGGGTGCGTGCCTGTGTCCCTCTTCACAGAGCCCAAAAGTTGGGAGGTATGTTATGTGCATATGCGGTCACTCGATAATCACCAGGCCTGCAAATTTGCAGCCCTGCAGATTAACCTGAATCAGGCCCTAAGAAAACTTTACTAATGAGCCTGTATCGGCTAAAAATAAAAATGTTGGGAATGCAGCTTACAAAATGAAAACAATCAGTTGTCAAAGGAGATCACAGTTTCAAGGAATAACAAAGATGGGAGACAAAGTCATGGAACAGATCTATTTGGCCCGGAAACACTGTCTGTCTATTTGCATTAACATTCACAATGCTAAATACTAAAGGTCTCTTGAGAATTTACTAATCTTTATTTATATTGAATGTCTCCTCAAATGTAATCAATTTGTTTTGTTTTTTTGCTGTTCAATGGCTTGAATTAAGTTGTTTGCAAAAACAAAAATTCAGTTTCCTGTTTTACTTAAGGAGTTTTACTGTATTGATTTTCAATTCCACCAACTGAATATGGGTCAGATCTATAAGCGTGTGCTTGTACAGTGACACAGTTACAGAGAGAGGGTTTTTCTGCTCAGTAGCACCTGAACATACTCTAAGTGGCTATGTATCTGTACTATACATGAGGGGTAGCTACAACACCGGCTTCAAATCTTCAAGTAGGCAACCGATCAGTGCATTACGTCCCACCCCAAGCACAAGCTCAGTGGCGGGCTGGGCCGGGGGGCAGGGTGACAATTGCCCCCCCCGGGCCAGTATCATTTCCAGCTATTTGGGCCGGTCCCTGGCACCGGCCGTTTTGTGGGGGCTGCGATTTAGCAAGCGAGAGTTCAACCCTCTGCACATTTTTCCCTGTGCGCACATTGCCACCATGCTGCAGGAGGTTCCTGCGTGCACTGTGCACTACACAGAAGGCAGCAGGTGCCACTGCCGCCCCCCGGAGCAGGACCGCCGACTCCCCAAACAGAGTAGCGGGATTATAGAGCCGGGAGCACGCAGGACTTGGAAGCCGTGCCCCATTGGAAGAAGGGCATTGTCGGCATCATAAGCAGGGAGGTAAGGTGCCCTTTCTGCAAACCGCCCCGGAGTAGTTGCTGATAGAAGACACCACTCGGGTGAGGTGGTGTCACTGTGGCTGTGAATGGGGGGATTGCTGTATTCAAATGGAGCCGCACTAAGTTTGTAATTGGGGGAGATGGTGTTTGGAAATTTTGTATGGGGCTGCACTGGGGTTTTGTTGTATTGTTTGGGGGTGGTGTTGTATATGTGTATGGAGCTGGAGGAGGTGTGTCATATGTATGAAAGCAGCAGTGTAGTATGTATGTATAAAAGTGGTGGTGTGAGCGGCAGGGTGTATGTATGTATAAGAGTGAAGGTGTATGTATGAGAGGGGCAGGGTGCATGTATGTATTAGAGTGAAGGTGTATGTATATATGAGAGCAACAGTATGTATGTATGTATGTATGTATGTATGTATGAGAGCAGCAGGGTGTATGTATATATTATAGTGAAGGTGTATGTTTGAGAGGGACAGGGTGTGTGTATGTATGTATGTACAGTATGTATGAGAGCAGCAAGGTGTGTGTAAAGTGAAGGTGTATGTATGTATGTATGCAGCGGTGTAGCTAGGTGCCACGGTGCCCGGAGCAAGGGCATGTTTCGCGCCCCCCCCCCCCCCTGATTTGTAGTACACAGGCTCTTGCGTGGCAAAAAGGGGACGCGGCCTAACATTATACCACACACAGTAATGCCCATTGCACATAAAGCTACATGCTGTATTGCCAATTACACATAAGGTCACACTTGATGCCCATTACATACTATATGACAAACTGTAATGCCTATTAAACGTCACACAGACATTACATAGTATACCACATGCCATAATGCCCATTATACATTTTGCAACACATACACGCTGCGCCTCACACTGTGATGCCAATTACACGTTGCGCCTTACACCTTGATGCCCATTACACATTATGCCTCACACCGTGATGCCCATTAGATGTTGCGCCTCACACATTACGCCTCAGACCATGATGCCCATTATACAACACATGGTGATGCCCATTACATATGCCACACACTGTGGTGCCCATTACACATTATTACACATTATTTGACACACTGTAATGCCCATTACATATTATACGGCACAGGACAGACAGGGGGGGGTGGGGGGTGGCAAAGATGGACAGATAGAACAACATAGATAGAAAGATGGACGAGGGAAGGGGAAGCACAGATGGATGAAGGGGCAGCATAGACAGAGGGAAGAGTTGGGGGGGGGGGGCAAAGACAAACAGATGCTGGGATGCTCACCATTACTTTCTCTCCTTCATCACACAATGGCAGCGGCTCCTCCTCTCTGTGCGGAGCATTTCTGTCCAGCAAAGGCGTCAGCAGTGGGTCCTCTCCCTTTTCTTCCCCCTTCATGGTGAGGCTCTGCTCTGGGCAGCAGTGTCCTCATGATTCGGCTCTGGGCTGCGGCTAGTCAGTCCCCCCCCCCCCCCCCAGCTCCGGGCTCGATGACAGGCTGCCCTGGCTGCAATCGGGTGGTGGGGGGGGGGGTGCAACCCCGGCAACCCCCGTGCGCACGCCTATGCGCTGGGACGGAGACATGCACTGCTATTTAAAATTCACATCTCCCGCTGGACCGCGCTGGCCAATGGGCGCTCGCGGTCCAGCAGCCCCCAGTTGATTGGCTGCTGGACCGCAAGCGCCTATTGGCTAGCGCGGTCCAGCGGGATACATGAATTTTAAATAGCACCGCATCTCCCGGACACAGCGGGGAGCCGGGAGCTAGCGGGGCAGATGGCGCGGCATAGAGAGCGCAGGGGAGCGGGCGAGCTGGCGGTGCCGGCACAGCTCCGGCGCCATGATAGTCCCCTGCGCCCGGAGCTGGTGCTCCACCGGCACCGCCCTCGCTACGCCTCTGTATGTATGTATGTATGTATGTATGTATGTATGTATGTATGAGAGCAGCAGGGTGTGTGTATGTATTATAGTGAAGGTGTATGTATGTATGTATGTATGAGAGCAGCAGGGTGTGTGTATGTATTATAGTGAAGGTGTATGTATGTATGTATGAGAGCAGCGGGTGTATGTATGTATGAGGGTGGCAGGGACCAGATGTATGTATGTAGGAGAGCGGCAGGATGTATGTATGAGAGCAGCAGGGTGTATGTATGTATTAGAGTGAACATGTATGTATGTATGTATGTGTTAAATTCTGATTATATATCTGGGGATGGTATTACAAGAAAACAGAATACCATCTTAACCGTTTAAAACTAGGTATTGCCCAAGGTTTTTTATTTTGAGGATGGGCTGCCACTCATGGGCCTGTACTTTGTGCATGCCCCCCACGCTAAACTTTGCCAGCCAGCCTCTGCACAAGCTACACCTGGGTACACATATATACAATCCTTATTTTTTGCAACCGTTCGGCCGACCGTACTCCCGTCGGACCGTCCACAAACAACAGCCGACACGCGCGTACACACCTCGTACACACCTGTACAATTTACTTGCGACGTCTGATGTACTCCCGTCCAAACAGTCGCAAGAAAAAGATTGTACCACCGTACACACTCTCCCAATTTGGGCTTTTGACACGATATATATAAACATAATTATCATAATGGGCTGGGTTAAGGGCATACCAAAACAAAGGGGCGTGATTACAGAACGTAAACAGAAGTGATTTTCTTTTTTACATCAGTGCTGGCTGTGCAGAGAACACGTACGTTCGTTCATTCGTTCCGTTGTTTTCTACCACTTTCATCATGAGCTTGATGAAAAGAAAGGCTCGGGCTGGCATTCTTGCTGCTATGGCCACTACATTGCTGTCTCTAAATAAAAAAAAGAGGAGCAAGAATCGAAGCTGCTGGACGAGAGACTGGCTACTGAGGCGAGACACCTTCTCTCATATGCCGTTGGTACAGGAGATACGGGAGAAAAACCCAGATGACTTCCGGAATTATCTACGTATGGATGATCCGACCTTCATGGAGCTGCTGGGACTGGTCACCCCTTTAATCGAAAAACAGGACACCTATTTTAGGCGGCCTATTTCAGCGGAGCAGAGACTGGTGGCAACACTACGTTTCCTGGCTACTGGGAGGACCCTTGCGGATCTGAGGTACAGCACCGCTATATCCTCTCAAGCTCTGGGACTAATAATACCTGAGACCTGTGATGCCATCATTCAAGTTCTAAAGGAGCAATACATGAAGGTAAATAAATGCTCAGCAGCGGTAGTCGCTCCGTAGTCACTCTGCCGGCTGACTAAAGTGTAGTCGCTTACCACCCGTATCTGGCCGTAGTCACTCCCTCCCGTATCTGGCCGTAGTCACTCAGCCGGCTGACTAAAGTGTAGTCGCTTACCACCCGTATCTGGCCGTAGTCATTCTGCCAGCTGACTAAAGTGTAGTCGCTTACTTCCCGTATCTGGCCGTAGTCATTCTGCCGACTGACTAAAGTGTAGTCGCTTACCTCCCGTATCTGGCCGTAGTCATTCTGCCGGCTGACTAATAAAGTGGTCGCTTATCACTCTGCCGGATTGATTTTATTGATTGAACACCAAATATTTTTTTAAAGTAAAATGTTTTATTATAAACTTAGCAAACCAGTAAACTTTTAGAATATAAATATAAACACTGTATAGTAAATAGAGAAACCAAAACTACACATTTTACATTTGATGGTAGGTGGTGGTATCCTGAGGATACTGCTCCTGGTCCATCGCAGTATGGGAGGGGGATGGGGTTTCCCCAAAGCCATGGAAGGGCACCGCTGGATGAACCTGCTGCCGGTTGCTGAAATGGTTGGGCAGATTTGTGCGCAAACTGGGGATATGGGGATGATGACAAGAGTGATACATTTGGTGGTGTTGTGGGACTGGGGCAGGGTTGATGGGTTGGAATGACATAGGGCTTTGTCGGGTTGTGGGTCTAGGCGTAGAGGAGGGGTGAAGGCAGCTGTGTGGGCACAGCTGTGTGGGTAGTCCAGTCGCTTTCCGCATCTCTATAGCAGCCGGCAGGGTGACTAGGGACAGATACAGCAAACTGACTGGGTAGTCCAGTCGCTTACCGCATCTCTATAGCAGCCGGCAGGGTGACTAGGGACAGATACAGCAAACTGACTGGGTAGTCCAGTCGCTTACCGCATCTCTATAGCAGCCGGCAGGGTAACTAGGAAAGTGACTGGGTAGTCCAGTCGCTTTCCGCATCTCTATAGCAGCCGGCAGGGTGACTAGGGACAGATACAGCAAACTGACTGGGTAGTCCAGTCGCTTACCGCATCTCTATAGCAGCCGGCAGGGTAACTAGGAAAGTGACTGGGTAGTCCAGTCGCTTTCCGCATCTCTATAGCAGCCGGCAGGGTGACTAGGGACAGATACAGCAAACTGACTGGGTAGTCCAGTCGCTTTCCGCATCTCTATAGCAGCCGGCAGGGTGACTAGGGACAGATACGGCAAAGTGACTGGGTAGTCACTTTCCGCATCTTTATAGCAGTTTGCGGTATATGTCCATATGCCCATAAATTCACCTCCCCCCATAAACAGGTGAGGTGGGGGGAGGTGAGTGCTTCTTGTGCTGAACCATAAACATGGGGAGGTGAATGCTTCTTGTGTTGTACCATAAACATGAGGGCGGGGAGGTGAATGCTAGGAGAGATCATGTAGCTATGGAACGCCCACATGGGCGTTCCAGCTTTGGCAGTATAATCGCAAGGACGGCAGCATATCGGTCGCGAACGTGCGTACACACTGCACTTTTGTACCGATATGGGGCCGTCCTGTCGGATGAAAATTAAATAGCACTGAACCGTCGACCGACCGAGTATGGACGGTCAAGACAGTTTTTTGCTGTTTATCGCTCGTACGGGACAGCGTACACACATATACAATTGAACGGCTGTCCGACCCAGAACGAAAGAATGACCCGACAATTGTATATATGTGTACCCAGCTTAAGTTACACAGAACATGCCAAAACCTGAAGGGGAAACAAAGGAACTAAGTCAGATTGCAATCAGTACATGATTAAAAGCAACAAGGGTCATAGAATCAGCATCCACCAATCATCTGATTCATGTCCCTATAGTATATCTTGGAGAATTCATAGCAACTACAGTATACAGCACGGGTCTCAGTCAGTGGGGTATCTATAACATACCTGCCAACTGTCCCAATTTTCATGGCACAGTCATGATTTTTTGTGACTGTCCTGCATCCCCTCCACAGGCAGCAGTCTCCCAAGGTGGGTTCATTTTGGGGTCCCCCTGGCACGCACTGCTCTGCTTCCATCAGCAGTGGATAAGCCCCTTTCAGATCAGCAGAAATATCCAGGGTTATTGCACATGAACTGGCTTTTGCTAAGTCTGGAAGGGGCCAAGAAAAATAAACCAGGTTGAGCTAAAGGTGTATAGGATTGTCAAGGACACCAAACCTTCTGAAAAACGCCTACAGTAATTAAGCTTGAGTTGTAGTTTTGCAAGGATTCGCCAAACTCCAATTCTCTGTAGGCGGGTACTTTGCTACACATCGGCACAGGGCTGCCATCTTTTAGGTCTTTTGATGTCGCTGACACAATGGCCTGCACCCCTGTAATGCTCAATCACCGCCACCCCTCCTTACACTGAGAATTTAATTTAATGGTATGTAAATGGGTACCACCAATAAGGATGCCGAAGAGGTCGTAAATTACGTCACACTGGCGAACATACCTTTATACCCGCTTACCTTGCCACTTTGACGGAGAGGCCACCCACTCCAAACCCCCCCCCCCATTAGGGCTGCTTCTAAAAATTTTCCGGGCTGGTTTTCTAACCCAATCCGCCCCTGTGCACATGTCTGTTAGAAAGTTGTACCAGTGAGAAATACATCCCCTTGATTTATTTAACCGAGTAAGGAGGGCGTTTGGCGCATGATGTAATGTCTCTAGTTTGCCTTTCGCTGTCCGTATCCAATATTGTATTTGCATGTAGTGTAAAAACTCAGTTACAGGCAGAGCACATTGAGTCTGTAATTCCATAAAAGATAGCATTCTACCTCCCTCATGAATGTCTCCTAAATATATAAGGCCCAAAGTGGTCCATTTAGAAAGATTCAAGTTAGGAATAAGGATATTTAGCATTCTTAACAGGTAGATGTAATGTTGGGAGAGTTAATAGAGGGACCTTAGATCTTATTTTATCTCAAACTTTAAGTGTGTCTATGATTGTCTATAATTGTAGGTAGTAACTGTATCCTGTTTGGTCTCATTAACTGTGGGACCCATAGTACTGTAGGTCCTTTGGCAAAAATTCCATACAATTGTCGTGTTTCAGTGTCACCCAACCAGCTGTAGTGGGCTCTTTAGACCATTCTTGCATCTGAGTTAATACACACGCCTCCCTGTGTCGCTCCACGTCTGGAAGAGCTACTCTGCTCTTCGGTAGGGCCATACGACATTTTGCGAACCTTGGTGATGATTGGTGGATGATTCTTCCATATGTATTTCTTCATCAGCAGAGTCCGGCATTTAGCCATATACTGGCGAGGAACAACATATGGAATTGTACGAAACAGGTACATTAACTTTGGAAGTATTATCATTTTAAATGAAGACAACCTATCTAACCAAGATACATCATATGCTAACCATGATTTAGTAAGAGAAGAAAGATTTCTAATCAATTTAGGCCAATTTTCTTCAAATACTGACTTAGAATTAGGAGGAATATTAATAACTAAGTAAGAAATGGAGGTAGTCTTCCTCTATCTTATCCTGACACTTTCTCACCCCCTTGCCTTTTCTCACTCACTTTTCCTGACTTCCTCTCTCTCACTCTTCTATCTGTCTCTCTCTCTCTCTTACACCCTCTCTCTCTATATCTATCCAGAAACCCCCATTTCTCACCCTCTCCATCACTCTCCCTGACAATCTCTCACTTTTCCACCTCTCTCGGCTTTACATATTTTCCCTGCCCACTGTATCTCACTCTCCTTGACATTCTTTCTTTCTTGCTCTCTCTCTCTCTCTGACACCTTCTGACTCTCTCACTTCTCTCTCTTTCTACCTACCTGATACCCTGATGCCCTCTGTATCTCTCATTCTCACTTTCTCCTTCTCACTTTCTCTCCCTTGTTCACTTATCTCTCTCTCTCTCTCGCTAACGATCCAAAGAGGGGGGGGGGGCACTAACATTTATATTGCCTCTAAGCTACTGAGATGAACTTATGCCACTGGGTCCGGGAACTTGTAAACACAATCTTAGCCATGCCCACACTATACAATGCCCTCATTACTGGCATTTTTGTCATTACCCTGCCCACTATTCCTGTGAGGGTGATTGTGGAAGATCCAGGGGGTGCAAACAGGATGCAGGAGACTTGCCCACTTTTCCCAATGGCTGGGGTGCCATCCAATTTTCGGTAGACTCCATGCCATTTGGAGAGAGTAGGCACATATGGTCAAGAGGTTCCTACATCAGGGCCGTAACTATGGGGGGCTAGTGGGGCACGTGACCTGGGCACTGAATGGAAGGGGCGCATAGTTATTGAGCTGAGGCAGTCAGTGTCTCAAGCTCAGCAGGACACTGACTGTCTCAGCGAGAGGGAAAAGACAGCTGTCCAGCTCACCTACCTCTAAATGCCCCACACAAGAACTGCCTGGTCTCCCCGGCCTGTGTGCGCATATGTGTGACAGCCGGGCAGAGAGCGGAGGGCTGCTGCAGCCCGACTGTCTTCACTCAGGGCTGGTCTGCTGCTATTTAAAATTTTGCACCGGGACGCCAGCCAAAGCAGCAGCCCTCCACTCTCTGTCCGGCTGTCACACATAAGCGCACACAGGCCGGAGAGACCAGGCAGCTCTCATATTGGGCTTTTTGAGGTAGGCGAGCTGGACAGCCGTATTCTCCCTCTCGCAAGTCATCCCCCCCCCCGTCACAGAGGCTGACTGCGGGGGGGGGGGGGGGGGGGAGGACACCAGATGACTGCCTTGCCCCAGGCACCAGAAACCCTCGTGTTGGCCCTGCCTACATACTGGATGCTGTTAGTTTTTAGACAACCTTGCCTCCCTATGCCTTAATCCATCCCTTATAAATAGCAAGGACTGTCCATATGTCAGCAAGGCAATTAAAGCAAGGCAAAGACAGTACATCAAGAATTGGGAATCATATTTTGAGTGAAGTACAAGAACTTATTTTTTTGAACATGTTGTTTTGACAGCTGAGGGCAGTGTTACAGCAGTTTTTAGTTTGTGTTTTACAACGAAAACATCTGATTAAATCACAAGCCAATAAAAGAAATCTAGAACAGGTGGGGAACAAATGCTCTTTAAAGCCAGTGTATGAAATCAGTAAAAACCCACAACTTTTAATCAAATTGTGCAAAGAAACAAGAACAGCTAATCCTACAAATGTCCTTGTGTTTCTCATCGAATATTAAAATACTAATTAAGAAGCAGTAGCAGCCAGAGGGAAATTGTCATAGGTCAAAATGTTTTAACATTATAACACTAATTGATTATTTGGTTTCTAGCAGTAATACAGTATTAAATGAATATTCATGTATGCCAGTGTTTAATTACATTAAGACAGATAGTTTATCAAAAGTGTGTTTATTCCACATATATCAATATAGAGTCTAATGTAGATCCTAATTTACAGTAAATTTAAATGGAAGCTAAATGCATTGGCAAAACCTTACAAAAGACAAAATGAAAAGTGCAAACAAATTTAGTGATGGGAGGGGTGCATACTACTACTGCAAATTAATGCATACATAAGGCTGCCTGATAAGCGCTGCGTAATATGTATGCGCTATATAAGAAACTGTTAAATAAATAAATATTACTAATCTACAGAAAGAGTGGGCAGCAATTTCCCTGTATGTTAAAATGGCTTATTCAAGGCCAGCAAAATGGACAGGGCTCCCGCGAGGGAAAATAAGGCAGAATGCAGATGTAGGCAGAGCAGTGGATATTTAGGTGGAGCTACAGCATTGGTGTGTAAAGCAGTAAAAAACAATTCAAAATTTGGGTGGTGATGTTATAACATGTTAATATATCATATATTATATTAAAAAAAAGGAGATAACACTGTGTGCATGTGTGTGTGTGTGTGTGTGTGTGTGTGTGTGTGTGTGTGTGTGTGTGTGTGTGTAATCTTCACACACATAAACACACACAGAAAACAATAATCTACACTAAATATACAGGGAAAGTCACATCAAAGCTACCTACACACACATAAAGCCAGGGGTGCCGGATGACTGCCTGACAGTCGAAATCCTGACGGTCAGTACTCCATACCTCCCAGCTTTCATTGGTGGTCCAGCGGCAGCCTCTGTCTGACTCAGAGGTAGAGGATCGTGTGGAGGAGAAGGTGCTGGAGAGTGGTGTGGACAACACTGATGAGAAGGCTGCTGTATCTACACCTGGTAAGGCTAGGTTAGGCTGCAATGCGCATTTTTCATATAAAAAAAGCTGCGCCCTGGTCCATTCCATGATGCATTTTTACCTGTGCCAACTAGGTGCCCAGGCATACAGGACCCCTACTTCTTTGAAGCAGCCCATGTGGAGGAGAGTCCTGGATGCAGTCAAAGCAGTCAGCTCCTGCTGTCAGGTCCTCAAGAACATGAAGAAGAGGTACGGCAAGCATTTCCAAAAGGCCAAGATGGCTAAGGATCACCGTGAGGGTTGGAACGACAGGAGGAGGAGGAGCTGCACCAGTCCCCTACATGGAGTTTGAGGAGCTGAAGCAGACAATTCCTCCGGAGGTGTTCCCAGGAGTCCATTTAGTGGACATGGACCATCTAGCATCCCCAGCATGTCCTGATGAGTACATCTAAAAAGAAGGGATGTATTATCAAAAACTCATAAATTGAATATTAATATTATATATTGGTATTGAAAAGGTATATACGAATAAACACACATGCGTTATGGGAGCAGCATGGAAACAATCCTGATGCTTGATTAATATTTTTCATCTGAGATCTTTTTTGGGATAATTGTAAATCAAGTGTCAAACAGGTGCTATCATGCAACAGCCGGTAATTATTATGTTGCTGTCGTTATGTAAATTTGCATAGCTTTGTCAAATGAAGTCTTAAATTATCTCTTGGTTTGATAGTTATTGGAAGTCAAACATTGTTAATTCACAACCATGCAATAATATATAACATCAAACACAAAAGGCCAGGAAAAGTGTAAAGGTTTATTTGCTGTGCCAAATACGGTTGTTTGTGTAATATGGACAGAACTTCCTGAGAGCTGATGAGCATTTGTCATCTGTCTACAGACAGTGCTGCAGAACAAATTATCTCAAGTTATATACAGGTTGAGTATCCCTTATCCAAATATCTGTTATCCAAATTATTCTGAAAACCATAGTTTCCTAAATGTACTTTTATTTTTTGCTTAAACCCTACTGGCTACATCTGTAACTGCCACTACTGGGGGAATAACATGTAACTGCCACTACCGGGGGAATAACATGTAACTAGCAATAGAGATGTGCAAGGACATGATTGCTTGTATTCAAATTCAGTGTCTGAAATTGTACACAAACTTTGTTTTATGTTTGAAAACCTTGGGCCACTTTTAGGGCCTGATTCTACACCACTCAGAAGGGGACGAATTCGGTATCACAGACCCTGAGGCATTTGCACGGGTAGAGGAGGGAGGGGGCATCCGGGGGGAGGAGACTAGCCCAGACCAGGGGAACACCCTGCATTTTAAGGGCATCCCCATTAAAATGCTGGGTGTTCCCATGGGAACGCAAGGGGGGCGATGCCTGCTCGGGGCGTGTGGCTGATATAACAGGACGTCAGCGCCTGCCCTGTCTTTGGCGATTTGCAGAGGATATAAAAGTCAGTTCAGGCTGACTTTTATTTACGAATGCAGGAAAAATCATTCAATGGTCGGCGACCATCGAATGATTTGCTCCTTCTAGCGGCCGCATGTGAGGGGATGTGCCAGGGAACATATGCCCTCACATGGTACCGAGGAGATTTGGCAGTGAGCAGCGAAGTGTGACCCTTAGTTCCCAATCTGCCTGAAAGAGGCCGCTGCTCTGCTGGTTTGAGAGCAATACTGTGGGGCCTGCAGGATACATCAGTATTTTCAGACTCTACTAATATTTTGCTATGGAGTCAGTGCTGTTCCCCAATAATTAAATTAAATCCAAAGAAGGGATGTCACCACTTGATGTCACAGTGACATTTTTAACACAGAGATCTGCATTCCACGTGACAACATTGCATAATGATTAGCAATAGTGATGGGACATCAGAAGAAAATATCAGTAGTACTAATGGTTTTCAACATTGGTCAAAAAACTTTTCACTGAGACATATCTACCTCCATGCAGGGTTACTGAGAGGTTAACTGGCCTCCTTGTAATGGCATCCTGAATCCTGCGCTATGCAATTTCAGATAAAGCGGTGCTGCTATGGCCAAAAGCACAGCGGCTTCACTGAACATTTATGTCTTTGCAGTGAAATGTTTTGTTTTGTTTTTTAGTTGGTGATCTAATTGGATAGCCCAGTGAAAAATAGTGAAACATGGACATTTATGTTTTATCGTGGGTAATTGGATATGGTCTATTTACTAAGTCTTGGATGGAGATAAAATGGACGGAGATAAAGGGCCTGATTCAGACACCAGTGGACATGGTTGAATTTGGCCCCGCTTTGTTGAGGGAGGGAAGGGGGCGGGCAGAGGAACGCCCAGCATTCTATGGATGTCCCCATAAAAATGCTAGGTATTCTCCTGGTAACGCAGGTGTGTCAATGCCTGTGCGGGGTGGGTGGCTGACATCATATGACATCCACCCCGTATTCGGCCATCTTTGTCGGAAATAAGTGAGTTTATACTGACTTTTATTTCCGAAAGGGAAAAAAATAATTTGCGATCATCGAATGATTTTTTACTTGTGCGGGGGGAGGGGTACCATTCTGTCTGGCAGCTGGTTTGTGGCATTTACCTATTCATAAACATATGCAGCCTAGTGAACAGGTCTAAATCAGGCACAAAGTACCCTCCGTGTGCCCCTAATTTACATTTTTTGAACACAGCCTGTACATGGCAGCTAGGATCTGATTGGCTGGTAGTTTATTTCAGTTCACTTTATCTCTATCCAAGTCTTAGTGAATAGTTTTTATTTACCTACTTAGAGTTTTATCATCATTCGATGGTCGGCGAACATTTCTCTCCCCTTCTGAAAATAAGTAATTCTGAACTGACATTTATTTCCATCGGTGTCCGCTGAAGGGGGGGCAGATGCTGATGTCATATGATTTCAGCCGACTGCCTGCGTTCCCTGGAGAACACATTGTGTTTTCATGGGATGCCCATAAAACGCTGGCTGTTCCCCTGCTCCAGCACCACTTCCATCCCCATCCACCACTGCCCCCCATCCACCACCGACCCTCCCTGTAACCTGCATTCCTTGCAATTAATGGCTCGGTGACTGTGTATCTCGCTGAAGCCGTGCAGTGCTGGGGTCAAATTAAGATCACCATGAGCAATCCCTTAATATTGTTTTTATCTTAAAAATATGTTACAGTACATTTTACTCAGTGGGGTTTATTTATTAAGATGGGAGTTTTATTGTTGCTCTGGGCAACCAATCAGGATCAAATCAAATCAGCTAATTAAATAAAAAGTAGACTCTGATTGGTTGCCCATAGCATCCCATCAGAAATAGAACCCTCATCTTGCGGGACATGTGTGCGCTATATAAATAACTGGTAATAATAGTAATAAGTATTTGCAATTAGTGTTACTGCTGAAATGGGGGCTTAAATCTCAGGGTGCATTTGCCTTGGAATGTCAGGCCTTTCACATAAAGGGGTGTGGTATAGGGTTCCGACAGTCGGGATCCCGACGGTCATTAGCCCAACGTCGGGATCCCGACTGGCCGGACTCAGACAGCATGGCGAGCGCAACAAAGCCCCTTGCGGGCTCGCTGCACTTGCTATGCTCGCCACCTATTCTATTCTCCCTCTATGGGGGTCGTGGCACCCCACATAAAGGGCAGTGGGAATAACTGAGCTGAATAAACTTCTGCCCTGGGTTCCACTTGGTCTAGAACCAGCCCTGTTACTTATGTATATTTTCTATTTTGAATTTATGTATGCTATGTTACTAGAACATTTTTTACTGTAAAAAAGAAAGAACACATAACTCTTCTAAGTTTTGTCTAAATAAGTGTTTCCTAGAAATGCACATCATAATATTAATGTATGTATCTGTTACGATTCATAAAGTGATTATATAATGAGGGTAGGACGAATTTCTCTTAGATCCTAATTCTACTCAGCTTGTGTTCTCTGCATGATTAATGAAGTACAAATTATCCTATTTACTGCTGATCTTTGACAAGATGTTAAGCTTTTCTATTATGTTGCTGTTGAATCCATGTTTTCAAACCCCTCTATTAATCCTGTCTTCATGGGGTAAGGGATGGCACAAGATCACTCAGAGGCAGATCTCATGCTGTGTATCAAATCACCCAGTCACTAGTATGGCAAAGGGTCAATTCACAAGGTGGGGGCAAATAGCAATTTCCGAGAAATTGATGTCAATGCAAGGAGAATTATTTTGTATATAAATTATAGTTTATACATTTCAAAAGAAACATACTGTTGCTGCATCGTACATGTACATTACTTGTTTGTTGCCCCCCCACCCCTCCTTTGTGCAATCTTTTTAAAATGGATTTATAATTTGTTTACTTAAACTGTTTAGAATTAGGCAAACATCAGCAGTCCAACTACATAATAATAACTGAAAACTACTTATTACAGTGGTTCAAAAACTGAGTGCTTAGGTACCCCTGGGTGCTGAAGGGCTCTTGCAGGGGTGCACCAGGTTGGTGGTTCCCGGAGTATCATACTTCCCAACTGTCCTGTTTACCACAGGAACGTCCTGGTCCCTGCAGTGTCCTGTGGGGGGGGGGCAGTTGGGAGTCCCAGCTTTCACCCGCTTGTCAGCAGGGAATAGATGCTGTGCACATGCGCACAGCGTCTATTCCCCACAGGCAGAGGGGCAGCAGCGGCTAAACGTGGGCATGGCCTTGCACGAGTGATGCAATGTGAAGTCTATGCCCCCTCACGACGTGGCCATGCCCCCGGGCACAGACTGCTGCTGGGACATGAATTATTTTTCCACCAGCCTCCTACTCTCTCTGCCACTTCCACTGGAACCCATACAAGCCCCAAATCTCTGCAACACCTCTCTAGACTAAACACTAATCTCTCTCTCTCTCTTTCTCTCTGTCCACCTATTACCTTGGCAAAAGACAAAATGGTGGACTGGGGTTTATATAGAGTGTGATGTTTCAGGAATGGTACTTTGTTTCAAATTTCTGTCACACTGTGCAGCGGTTACAGTGGAAAATGCATTCCAGGTGGTCTTATTTAATCTGATGCTTCCTGGTCTACATATGAGGAGAAGTCAGTTCCATTTTGCATTTGGAGCATAAAAGACACACACCATTACACTGGGTGATTTCCAGGAACATTCTAGCGTCTAGACTTGAAATTAATAATTTTCAAAGATTGCACTGAAAGGTGGTCTCTGTGATGTTCACCCTGCAGCTCTATGTAGATGTCAACAGAAGCTATTACAAAATACATTTCATTCTAAAGGGTGGGAAAATGTAATAGTGGATGTGGGCAGAGATAAAGGCAGACTGCCAGGGAGGGAGAGTTTTATTATGTAGGGGATTGGGGTGGTAGTGTTCAAGCTGCCACGGATGGAGGGATCCATTTTATTTGTGGAGGGGGAGGGTCAGGCTGCCACGGAGGGAGGGATCCATTTTAATTGCGGGTGGGGGGGATGGCAATCAGGCTGCCAGGGAGGGAGCGTTTTATTCTGCATGGGACTGGGCAAATCGTTAGAGCAGCCACAGAAGGAGGGTTACATTTTGCTAATGGAGGGGACTTGCCAAACTTTCAGGGAGGGAGAGTTTTATTCTGCAGGGGGCTAAAGGCAAATAACAGGTGCTAACAATCACCTTTGCAGCAGTTTATTTTTCCTGACGTCAATTACAATTTTGACTGGATCTATGTTCAACTTCTGTTAATGTGCAATGAAATCCGGATCAGGTTTTAGAGCAGAAGCAGCAGCAGCAGCAGGACTGTCAGGACTGGTATGATAGGTGAATCCGGGTCATGAGCTGAGGGGGCGGTGCTGCTTTCTTATAATAATGAAGCCGGACGTATCAACATCCTTTTCATGGGTTTATTAACAAGAATTCAGCAATCAGGCAAGACTGACACAACTCCCAAAGGTCGATAAGCTGGAGTGCGGTCACAAGTACCGAGGTCCGGTCTGGAAGGATATCCGGAAAGAGCGAGCCGAGGTGGCTATCAGGCAGGAATCGGCTAGACACTAGTCTGGACACACTAAGCGGGTGCAGCAGAAAACCGGATCACTGGCAGAGAATCAGAAAGAAAAGGAACATTTGATGAATATCAGCAGTAAAGTAATTTCAGAAGCTGATGAGTGCTATGAGTAGTTTGTTGATACATCCTAGTAAAGGCAGAAAAACATCATTTACAGAGATATTTCAGACTTCGTAGTGGAATCAGACACAATTCTAATCTGATCTGGTTTCTTTGTTTGGTATATTTGGCAGAAACCAGCATTCCTCTGTGTCCATGAGGATGGAAGCTATCTTAGCATGACATTTTTTAAATATTTTGTCCATGAAAAAGAAGCAGCGATCTCTCATCTTTCTGTGAAGGTTGAATTTAAGTAAAGAAAATATTTAAGTACTTTTTCTTTTGTAAAATGTCCCTGGTTTCTAAAGGATTATTTGTCTTCAGTGGACATTGCCACCTGATCATCCTGTTTTGTTCTTTGTAAAGATGATCTTGGTATCTGTACAGTTGTAGACAAAAGCTGGTTTGTGTACATCTAGAGATGCATCTGCTGTTATGACCCAACCTACTGTAGGTCTAGTTTTTGAGAATAAGTTGCATTATGTGGATCATTAATCTGACTGCTGGCTTTATGAATTTATAAACTATCTCTCCCAATGGCTACAATTATCTGTACCTAAGGGTCCATTGCTGGTGGCAAATGTACTATTTGTTTTAATTGTGCATAAGCTGCATCTTGGGTAGGAATGTATGACCTGTTATTGGATATCTACAGTTGTGTCTCACTACAGCTGTGCTGTGTATAGCCAATTACTGTAGTGGGATACCAATATGTATGCATTGTGGCGGATCCCATTGCAGTGAATGGAATAGCGGGAGCACACGTACGCACTTGGGCCTTTATTCTAGTTCATTCGCAAAGGTAAATTCCTTCTTAAATGGACAAAACCATGTGCACTGCAGTTGGGGCAAATGTAACATGTGCAGAGAGAATAAGCTTTGGGTGGGGTTTTACTTCAAAGTGAGATCGGTACTTGTGTAGTTTCACGGCGCCAGCATGGCGCCGTGCGTCTGAGCCCTCTTGCGGGCTCGGTGGTTTGCTACGCTCGCCACGCTATTTAAAATCAACTCCATGCCAACATGGATAGTGGAGGTATGAACTATCCATGTTGGCATGGAGTTGGACTTGGACTTTTTCTAACATAGTTTGTGGCGAGCGTAGAACTCGGAAGTAGCATGCTGGCGCCGTGAAACTACACAAGTACCGTGAGATCTATATTGCAGTGTAAAAATAAAGCAGTCTGTATTATCCCTGCACAGAAACAAAATAACTCACCCAAATCTAATTTTCTCTGCACAAGTAACATCTGCCCCACCTGCAGTTCACATGTTTTTTTCCATTTGAGAAGGAATTTGCCTTTGCAAGTGAACCAGAATAAGGACCTTGGTCTGCTATGCCATAAGTTGTATACTGTGATGTGTACATATCGCGGCAACAACATTCGTGGACACATCTGTACTTGTATTCATGTGATAGTAAGGGAAGATATGTCTTTGCATCTTAACTTGATAGTCAGTAGCTCTCCTCCCTGTTGTCTCAAAACTCTCTACACAGGTCTTTAAGGAGTAATGAGGGTGATTCAACAGGGCTGAGTGCATGTATTTGCCCATGTGCAGACTCCCTGTGCAAATAAATGTGATACTCGGTGAGGCATTCGCACGGGCATGGGAGGCAGGGGGTAGACAGGGGGCGGCCTCAGGGGAACTCCCAGTGGCCTTTGATACTAAAGACTTCTAAAAGGTTGATCTGGCTAGAGACTTAGGGCCTAATTCAGACTTAGTCACAGGACAAATTTGTTCTCAAAGTGGGCAAATCTATGTGCACTGCAGGTGGGATAGATGTAACATTGGGGCAGATGTATTAAGCCTTAACAAGAGATAAATGCAAGGGTAATAAAGAGAGATAAACGTCCAGCCAATCAGCTCCGTACTGACGTTTTTCAAACACAGACTGTAACATGGCAGTTAGGATGTGATTGGCTGGATTTTTATCTCTCTTTATCACCATTGCATTTATCTCTTGTTAAGGCTTAATACATCTGCCCCATGGTGAGTTATTTTGTTTCTGTGAAATGTAGATTACAGTTTTAACACACCCAACCCAAATCTAACTCTGTCTGCACAGGTTACATCTGCCCCACCTGCAGTGCACATGTTTTTGAACATTTTGAGAATACATTTATACTGCAATTAGGTCTGAATTAGACCCTTATTGCTTTGATCATCTAGGACTACATAAAGTTTTAAACTTTGACTGGCTGACCTTTAGGTAGACTCTGAATAAATAGATTTTTAGCAAGGTCTGCCGCATATGGCTTCTCTTTAGACTTCAGTACATTTTAAAGTGATCTCCTGTGTGACTGCAGTAGTGTTCCTTTACTCACCAGTAGTATGTTCAAATACAGGGGGCCAAATGTAATAGGGTGAGAGTTTCCGAAAGTGAGAGATTTTGGGAGAGTTTTCCCATGTTTTTTAAAGCAGCAATCAATTACACTGCAAAACCAGGTTGATTTTGCCATGAAATTGATTGCTGCTTTAAAAAACATGGGTAAACTCTCCCAAAATCTCTCACTTTCTGAAACTCTCACCCTATTACATTTGGCCCAGGATTGGGAATCATATAGAACTGGGAGATGATTTGTTCACTAACAGGCCTATACTTAGGACACACAGGCATGTACTGAGGCTGGAGGAAAATAAATTCTGTACTGAATTAAGAAGAGGATTCTTCACCATTAGAGCAGTAAAATTCTGGAACTCATTGCCGGTGGGGGTGGTTACAGAAACTACTGTTAATGAATTTAAATCAAAACTGGATACATTTGTGGTCACTAAAGGAATCCTATAGATATGACTTACTCAAGTCAGTAGTTACAAGTCAAATAGGTCAAACTGGATGGCCTAACATCTTTTTCCAGCCTTAATTACTATGCCACTGTGCTCCGTGCCATGCTTTTGTGCGCAGGAGGTGCTGCTAAGGCTGGCTGCCTAGGGGCTTCAGAATCTGGGGGGCTCCCCTTAGTATGACTATCACAATATTAAGGATTACTCTGAGAGCAATCCTTGTTGAACAGCAAACAGCAGGTGCTTAATTTGTAATACGCCACCACCACACTTTCACCTGAAATCGGTATGGGTGTGTGGGTGGTGGTGGTGGTGGTTGCAGAAATACGCTAAAGCCGAATAATATTTTACTGGCCCTGGATGCTGCCTTGGTTGTAGTTTGCAGACTCACTGCACTGACAGTGTACAGGTGTATGTGAAGCCACTGTTGTCATATGCTGATAGATGAGCTACTGTAGCACTGTGATTCAGCATATATATTTCCCACTCATTAACAACCAATGTATTACTTTTCTCTCCTGTCTATAAACCTCCCCATGACTTTAGTATAAGTTGGCCACTAGCAGAACCTTTATAAATTCAAACTTTAATACAATCAAGTAATGGAACAGTCACAATTTGCTCTTTATACAGTATATGCAAACATAAATAACATACAATATCTACAGTTGTAGATAGGGCAATGTATGCAAGCAGACCAAATACATACAGTTTAGGAGCATAGTACAGAACTGAATATCTGAGCTGGGGAGCTAACAATGTATTGGAGGTAATATTACTTCCCTGGTTTAATATGTGTGTCGATCCTTCCTCTTAATGATTTCTCAAAGCTGATATCCCGAATCCCGAGGTGGAGGGACAGAGTTACATACTTAGGAGGGGGTTTAGGTTAAGGCTGTGGGGCGGTTAGGTTTAGGTGATGTGTACTGAGATTAGGGTTATGCACTAGTGGGAAGGGTTAGAGTCACACTGCCAGGGTGACAGTTGGGGTTAGGCTGTGGGGGGGGGGGGGGGAGGGAAAGGCAGAAGGAATGGACAGTTAGGGGGGAAGTAGGAGGGTAAGTATGCTTACCTGACCCTGTTGGGATTCCCTGCTTTGGGATGGTGGTGTCGGTATTCGGACCCTGTTATGCCAACCACCAGTCATCCATATGTATTCTGATAGCAACAACACAGCTATTTAAAAGGCCCATTATTCATGCAATATTTGAAGCTATGTCGAGAGTTATCGGGGGGCTAGCCCCAAATATTATGTATCCCTGCAATCCATAACCAACCGCAGCCTTATCCTTGGGTCTTCCTTTTGTTGGCACTTGGAGACGACATCATTTCCGACTGCTGTATTCTTTTAGTGTGACCCAAGTTAGATGACCCGGGTTACACTGTTCACACTGCAGGCTACTCAGGTCAGTACCAGGCTCAACCCTGGGGTCTGATTCCCAGATAGGCCCTTTCACACCAAACCTGGACCCAGGTTGCCCCAGCTATAACCCAGGTTATAAGTTTGGTGTGTAAGGGGTATAAAAGAGTTGGCTCATATACCCCACACGCAAGTTTCCATAATTATGGCAATGGCCCCCAGCTTTGAGAGCCAGTGGTAGCATGCTGTGCAGAACACAGAGTTAGCACATTCTCACAATATGTTCATCGGAACAAACCCTCTTACTGGGAATTATGAGGACATCATAAACCAAAGATCACTACTAATGTGGTAGCTGGGTGGAAAATGACTTATAGTGTGAATCATTACCTACTTGGGTAGCTATTTATATCAAGACCCTTATAGAGAAAGATAAATGAAAAACAAGAAAAGATTTCAAGTGTCCCTTGTCCAGGGGCTATCTTGTATAGTTCAAACAATATCATTATTATTATCGGAGGCAGTGTAAGATCTGTCAATCACTGTAACAGCCGTTTGGGAAATTCTTGAAAAGAAAATCTTTCTCTTTTGTAAATTGATACTGTTCTTTCATGTCACAAATCAGCCTGATCGCAGTTTATTTTTTAAAGGTTATCTTTCATTGTGCCCTGTGTTTCATCCTCATCTCTCACTATGCTGTCTCCACACTGAAATCGGCTAAGGGCCAGAGCAGTTTTGTGTATTTCTTCTCAATTTCCATGTTGCATACTTTTTATTTCTCCAATACTTGACAAGCCCAGAGAGGAGTCGCTGCTGGTCATTTTGGGCTGTCAGGTCATCAAGCCACACCCACAAGATGGGGAAATGTTTGAGATTCACAAGCCCGCAGAAAGGGAGCTAAATGGCATAATTGTTATCTTATTAGCCCCTCCCCTCGTGCCATATCTTTGTTTTCAATGCTTTTAGCTGCATCCTGGTCACTTCATTAGGAAGCAGGCAGGATGCAGGATAGCCACATACCCTTCCGGGTCTGAGGGGACTACTGTAAATATCGAGAGCCTCCCACAATTTACAGAAGGGTAGGCAAGTATAAATATTGCTGGGTTTGGGGTTTTCACATGCGTGTTTATGTACATGTGGGAACCCCAGGAGTGAACGGCTTCTGCAAGTTTCATACTCACTGAGTCTGTTCCCCTGGGAACGTAGGCGGGCCGATGCCTGCTTGGGGCACGCGGCTGATGTCACATGACTTCAGCACCCAATCCTTTTTCAGCCATCTCAGGTTGATATAAAAGTCAGTTTTTGGCGACCATCTCATGATTTCTCTTCCCTCCAGCCACATGCGAGGGGTTGTGTACTTGGACACATCCCCTCGCATGTTACTGAGGTGATGCGGGCAGCGCTGGCAAAGATTCTGATTTCTGTAAGTTTTGGTGCTAGTTTCAGAAAACATCATGTTCCGTTTTCCCTCAAATTAAAATTTAGTTTTTTTTAGTAACTCCAGAAGTACTCTATTAAGCTTTTAAACCTCAGGGAGAAATTTTATAGGATTAGAGATTCAGAAAGTGAGAGATTTGGCAAGAAATCTCCAGTTTTTTAAAGCGGCAATCATTTACATGGCAAATCCAGTTTGATTTTGCAGTGTAAATGATTGCCGCTTTAAAAAAACTGGACATTTCTTACCAAATCTCTTACTTTCTGAATCTCTCATCCTATTACATTTCACCTTAAATGTTATTTTTGCGCTTTGAGAACATTTTTTATACTATCATTTCATCAAGTTTTGAAGAAGTCATTTAAGAACAAAGAAGAGTAATAGGTGGAGGGGTGAGGTTTGTTGTTCAGTGATTTTAACAGGTGCAAATAGGAGCTTTGAGGGGAAAAGGGTAAAGGCAATATAAGAACTTGGAAGCATGCATAAAACTATTTTTAATGTTTTTACAATGCATGGATTTTGTTCAATAATAATATGTATAAAACAATTTTTTATAGTTTTACAATTTTAATATTATTCAGAATATGTTATTCAAGAATTATTCAAGGAGATGAAAAAGCTGACAGAACTCAGTGAAACGCGTTGGCGGCATTGTGAGTAGACCTTGTTAGCAGCATGTCCATTGGCACAAGATTTTAACCCTCTACAAGGCTGAAACTCTGGATTGGCAAACAATCATCCTTCACAGCGAATTTCATCCAGCAGCATTTGGGATGCTCCACAAGGTCCTTGGTTATCCTCCAGCGGCCATTTACAAACAGTGCACAACCGCATCATAGTGATGTTAATTCATCCATCCAGTCATTCCTATCAGTCATTCCGATTAGAGGATTCCACCGAAGCCACATAAAATACCAATTGGTTTATTAACTGTTTTTAACATTATATATACAGCTAATCTGTATTGAAACACCTCACATCAGCACCTAGTTCCTCCTTTTTACCTTGGTAAAAAATTCCTTGCAGTCATCGGCAGCATAGCTGCTATTATAGGCCACAAGTTACTGAAAAATGGGATATCAGGGTATCACACATATTTTATTGTGCATATAAATGCCTGATTTTAAAATGGAGAGTTTATGCTACATTTTTACGTACTGTATGTAAAAAAAATAGGCATTTAAGGCAAAATCCTAAGTCTAATAATTACATTTGCATGGATGGATAAGTGTAAAACTGTCATTATTATTGACTGACTTCCTTAAATTAATCTTATAGACAAATTACTTAGTAAGGCATCATGTAGACTGTAAATGCTACAATCTTATTTTAATGGGCAAATACTGTATGTATTGCATTTCTCAAGAGTTTTGTAAGGCATCTCAGAAATTAGAATTTAACTACAAGTAAAATAGAAATATGTATCAAACTGCCACTTATGTCCAGAGTAGTTAACTTCAAAACACACAGCCTTCTCCACACAGGATGTATTAAAGTGTTAGTTATAGAGAATTCCCCACAAGTATAGCAATCTGATCCAGTGACTGGGCTGGCATACAAATCAGATAACGAAAAGCAACTCACACACAGCAAAACTACAGTATGCACAGATATAAAATAGTTCAAACAAATTTGTTGTTAGCCATTGGGACACAGATAACTGTATAAAGATCATGTGCCTGGCAAAGCAAAATTGTATGTATTTATGTATGTATGTATGTATGTATGTATGTATGTATGTATTTGTGTACTGTATGTACAGTATGTGTGTGCCTGCTGAATGTAAACCCAGAGGAATCATCAGCAAAGTTGCCAGTGTGATCAATTCCAGATTCCCAGACACAGTTGCATTTGTTTAATTTAATTTTTAATTTACTCCTAAAAATATTTGTCCCTGGAAACTACACAAAAACATGGCCAGCTTAACAGTATTGTAGGCACTGTTCAAAGCACTGCACCCACTCATTCACTGAAATATTTTTTTTGTAAGTCCTAACCCCACTTGCAGTTCGGTGCCTTCTCTCCACATGCTTCCAAACAGTGAATGACTGTCAGCACTCTGATTGGTGGAAAGCTCCCATTATCCATCAATATGCAGAAAGCCATTCACTGGGTGCAAGCTGGGAGGTAGGTAGAGAATGCTGTCTGGCCACAGTAAAGGGGCATACACATATAGAGATGTGGGCTAAGCGATTTTGCTAAGCTATTTAGGGTAGGCGATTTCCCTGTGTCCAGATCTCTCATGGGGAGCACATACACATGCAGAGATTTGTGCTAAGCAATTTTGGTTAAGCAAAAAAAGCAAGGATAGTGGTTCAGAATGAGAGATTGTGATCAGTATCTCTCATTCTGTACACACAGAGAGATTTGCAGTCACTTGCTAAGCAATTTGACTAGATTTTGACTGCATGCACAGATTTAGCAGGCGATCGATGTTCAGGACCGTGCACCATATAATCGCTCAGGGTATACACACGGAGAGATCTGTGCTTACTTTCTTTTTTTTCTATTATTTGTATATTGAATTTTTTAAAAATGTATAAAATACAACATTTGGCAATGTAGACAGCAGATCAGAAAATATGGAACAAATTTAACAGAAATGGATCATGAAGCGTTGTACGTAACAAATCGTCAAAGTCCATATAATCCTGTCCAAAAACAGATCGCACAACTGGAGTATGAAAAACATAAAAAACAAACGAAAAACTACTAGCTAAAACTGACAAAAACAAAAATATGTACAGAAGAAGGGAAGGAGTGAGAGGAAAGTGGGAGAGAGGGGTATAGGAAGGGAGTGTGGGTGGAGCCTCAGCGAATATGCAAATCTGCCATTTAAGTGTTGGCTGAAAACAACCGGGAAGACTTAAATACCAACCACGGATACCACGTAGCTTAGAACTCCTGAATCCGCTCTGGAGCCACCCTCAGATCCTCCATTGTCATATACATATAAATTCGGGCAAACCAGTCTTTTATCGTGGGAGGGGAAGTAGACAGCAAGCATACTGGATCACCACTTTAGCAGCACTATTGAGGAACTTCAGTAAAGATTTTTTATAGGTCTGTACTGGGCCAGGGAGTAGTAGAAACCCTGTTACCAACTTTGGACTTCGTAATAGACAACACTTGATCCCAGAAGGGACGGAGTAGTCTGCATTCCCACCATATATGTAAAGGGGAGCCTATCTTTGCTATAGTAAGTGGGCATCTATACCAACATAAAAGTACCTTGAACTGAGTCTCAATCACAGAGTAGCTGGAAGAACTAGCAAATGTAGCCTGAAATATTTTTGTCCAGGTCTCATCTTCTAAGTCAATGGGAAGGTCATTTCCTCAAGCAGAGGCGTACTTAGTTAGGGAAGAATACATGTGTTTGATTAGAAGACCATAGGCTCCTGAGAGAAAATGCGCCGGACGTGATGGTGTAAGGCACATATTCTCAAAGGGAGTCAGAGGTCTGTTGGCCGTGTCCATCAGCTGACCAACCCGCTGCACCCCATGTTTTTTCCATATATCAATACATTTTGCTTATACTGTAGAAGCAAAATCGAATCGAAAATGACACTGAATCGAAGCGTGTTAACTGCCTTCGATGCATATTCGATCCCGATGCGTGGCCCCGGGATCGAAAGCAGAAATAAACTAGCTGGGATGTCTATTTCTGCTTTGATCTTCCAGATCGAAGGCAGTTGCGGCGTCCTTGTGCTGTCCCCCCTCCTGTTCAATGCTGGGTCCCAAGGCCATGTACATGCCTTAAGGTTTTTTTGTTTCTTTTTTACATATATTTATTGGGTTTTTCTTCAAAGCATATTGACAACAGTCTCAGGAATGCAATAATAATAATAATATGTATGGACATACAAAGAGGGATTCGGTATTAAATACCGACGGTCAAAATTCAGACAGCTATTGACCGACAGTCAAATTCCCAACAAGGTCAAAATCCCGACATGGTCAAAATACCGACATTTACGCAGCCCCTCGCATTGTTTGCTTCACTCGCAATGCTTCAGGTATGGTGCCTTGCTGCGCTCAGCACACTATTTTATTCTCCCACCACGCCCTAGTGGATGGCAGGGCATGAAATACCGCCTGTCGGCACATGTCGGGTTGAAAAACTGTGAAAAAACCCATGTCGACCTCGCAACCTGTCGACTGAAAGTCATGTTGACTTTTTCACCACATTCTATATGTCGGTATTTTGACCATGTCGGGATTTTAAATGTCGGGATTTTGACCTTGTTGGGATTTTGAACTTGTCGGGATTTTGACCTTGTCGGGATTTTAAATGTCAGTATTTTGACCTTGTCGGGAATTTGACCGTCGGTCAATGGTTGTCGGTATTTTGACGGTCGGGATTTTGACACACAAAGAGATTTGGATGTACAGCCATTGTTAATAGCAAGATGACAATAAAGAATATGAGTAACATCAATGATTCTTTGTGGTCTGTGAGTCAAGTCATTCAAATAATCCTACATCTTATCCAACGAGTTTGCATCCATAAAAGGAAAATGATTAGATTTAGATTCTGTCACTGTTAAAGAATTATAAATCAAAAAAATAATCATCCAATATGAATATATAACGCATCATTTGTAAACATGGGAGGTATACAAAACATTTATTTGGGGGGGGGGGGTAAGTATATTCCTATAGTAATAAATATAATATCCTATTTGTACTTGTGTTCACTGTATTGAGTTTTACTTTATATTAGGACATAACCATGTAATTCAGAGATTATCTTTAGGGTTCTTGTTTCGCCCCAATAGAATTTTCGGTACTTGTGAGTTATCCGGACGCCCGATTTCAAAATCGGGTCGGATCGGGCACATCGCATCGCATCGCATGCGACCATCGGATGCGATGCAATGCGATGCGATGACCCGATTTTTCCATAGGAATCAATGTTAAAATGGACTGAGTCCATTTTAACATGGAATTCAATGGGAAAAAGGGGTCCTTTTCATACCCCTACTATCCAAGTGGGCATGGAGTTGGATATAAACCTGTGGCGAGCATAGCGAGCCACCGAGCCCGAAGCGTGGCGAGCGTAGCGAGCCCCGCGAGGGGACACGGAATACCGTCCCCTCGCGGGGCTCGCTTCGCTCGCCACGCTTCGGGCTCGGTGGCTCGCTACGCTCGCCACAGGTTTATATCCAACTCCATGCCCACTTGGATAGTAGGGGTATGAAAAGGACCCCTTTTTCCATAGGAATCATTTTAACATTGATTCCTATGGAAAAATCGGGTCATCGCATCCGATGGTCGCATGCGATGCGATGCGATGCGATATCGCATCGCATCGCATCTGATTGTATGCCTTAACTTAAGGCATACAATCAAAAAATCGGGCGTCCAGATAACTCACAAGTACCGAATTTTCAAAGAAATGCGATATCTGATCTTTCAGCTCAGGTTTTAAGGAGTCTAGGTAACGGCCCCATTTAATATAAAATGTTCTGATACCTTTCTCTTTGTCCGGCAAGGTAGGTTGTCTATCATAAAGCAGAAATGTCAGCACCATATTTTGAACTTCCCCGAGCAGTGGTGTGGAAGATGTTATCCAATGCTTCAAGATTACCTTTTTGGCTACAGTGACAATGATTGTAAATACTGTATGAGTATTAAGGATCTGTCCATCCCACTAGTCAACCAAGGTTAAAAATTTGCAAAAAGAAGATCATAAGGATCTAGAACATGGTTAATATGAAATGTAGATTTGAGGAAGTTAATTATTTTGTATTTTGACTCAAAGTCATCATAATATTTGATAGTTGAAAGGTAAAGGAGATAGGGGATGAGATTTGCAGAAGATCTCTTTGCCATGCAGCAAGTGATTGATCCCATATTTGTTGTGAAGCGGGTGCTAAAAGTGTGTGGTATAGATGCCATGTTTTATAAGGTGTTATGTGCACCATTTGAAGAAGTTTTTGTATGGGGTCAGTTTGGGGTGGGAGATATCCGGGCAGAGGTATTGATCTAACGTACTGTCTAATTCGGAAATACGCAAAAAGGTTAGTCAATTTAAATTTACTTTTGAAGGTAATGAAAGTGAGCATCTTACCGCCTGGGTCAAAGACATCCGAGGTAGCTTCTATTCCTTGTTGTCGGAGCAGGGTAAAGATCTGATTTTCCATACCTGAGACAAAGGCCGGGTTGCCCCATAGGGCGATTCTAGCACTGTTGCCAGGATTGCGTTTGAGAATTTTATTGATATTTAGCCAAGCCCTGTATGCATAAATAAAGAGGGGGTTAAGCAATATAGTTTTTGGTATTTGTCTTTTCGGTGTGTGTAATAGGGAATTAGCAGAGAAGGGATGGAGTAATGCATCATCTAGCATCATTTAATTTAGAGATGGCCGTGTTTATAGTCTTGATGTCAGCATTTTTTAAATATAAGGGGAGCATTTGCATTGTGTAAAACAACTTGGGGAATATAATAGATTTCACTACAGCCATTCTGCCCAAAATGGACAAAGGTAGCAATAGTCAGTTGTCCAGTAATTTAACAATCACAGTGATAATAGGAGGGTAATGAAGTGTATAAAGCTTATTCAGGGAGGCTGGGACGTGTATTCCTAAATATTTAAAATGAGATTGAATCATTTTAATCAATCAATTGAGTGTCCGGATTTGGTACACTCCTTTAGTTTTAATCTGGTTAAATCAAGTGGATTTGGATATCTGGGAATCCAAACTGCATATACAATAGGATGAAATTAAATCGCTGCTGTACTCCTGATTGTGTAGTAATAAGTAGCACTAACTACTGTTAAAATAAAACTACAATTAATGCACCAAAAAGCCCACACATACAAATGCTGCCTATTTAATGACAAAGGTGTTTTTCTACCAAACAACATGCAACAGAAACTTGTGTACTGACATTTTACACAGGAACTTACCTACTGGCTGTTAACTAGGTGGAGAAGATGTGTCCCTTGAAAAGTCAGTGACTGGACGGCTTGGTGCTGTTTCATGTTGAGAAGGCAGCAATGGTAGAAGTACTCTACTCTAGTAGCAACAGTACTCATCCCCTCTAACACTAACTCTCCCCCCTAGTGAATAAACATAACACACACACAAACACACACCAAGTGATGTCAAAATTCAGGCTTCCCCTCCAATATTATCCGTCGTCTCAGTCCGTCGGTCTGCTTTCACCTGGCTCACCTCTTTAATTTTTCCCTATCCACTGGAATCTTCCCCTCCTCCTTCAAACACGCTTTTGTCTCCCCAATTCTCAAAAAAATTAATCTGGACCCCAACTCTCCATCCAACTACAGACCCATCTCCCTCCTCCCTTTTACCTCCAAGCTCCTAGAACGTCTGGTATATAATCGTCTCCTAAGCCACCTTACTGCTAACTCCATTCTAAACCTCCTCCAATCCGGGTTCCGCCCTTTACATTCCACTGAAACTGCCCTGACCAAAGTCTCTATCCTCATCCAACTTGATCTGTCAGCTGCCTTTGACACTGTTGACCACCCTCTCCTGCTCAACACCTTCTGCTCCTTTGGCATCACTGGCACAGTCTTCTCCTGGTTCACCTCATACCTCTCCGATCGCTCCATGTCCGTCTCCACTCTGAGCTCCTCCTCTCCTACTACCCCGCAGCCAGTCGGTGTTCCCCAAGGGTCAGTCCTTGGACCTCTCCTCTTCTCCCTCTACACCACCTCTCTGAGCACCCTCATCAGCTCCTACGGCTTCTCCTTCGCTTCTCCTGTCCTGCCTACCCTACCCCTCCATCAGTTCCTACTTATCCTATTGTTTTTCGTTTGTCCACCCACCTCCTTTTAGTCTGTTAACTTTTATGAGTAGGGCCCTCTTCCTCACGTACTCACCCTACCTCTTTTCCTCACCAGCGCTTCTTCCCTGTTCTTCTCTTCCTCTACTTCATCTTCAGTCTGATCGACAATTTCGACACCCACTTCAGAACTGATGCTGATTTTAATTCTACCAGCTATACCCCTATTTATGCTGTATTTTATCAACACACCCTGATGTTACTTGTACTTGTAATTTGTTTTTTGTTTGCTATGTACGGAGGACACTTTGTGGTGCCTTATAAATAAACAAACTACTACTACTACCCATGTTGTGGCCACCACTAGTGAATTTTGATGCCAGGATTTCGATCAACAGCATCCTTATCATTGGTATGCTAAGCGCATCCCCTTAGTATATTTGCCCTCATCATTAGTACACCCTTTTGCTGTTTCTGAATGCACTTTATGCAGGATGTATTTAGCATCTTGGCATTCAAGATGCCCGTGGACAGAGGGGATTAGGGTTAGATGTGGGGGGGGGGGGGAGGGTTGGTGTAAATTAGCCAGCGTGAGACCAGATGAAGGGTTAACCTCCATTATGGAAAGATAGCAGTCCACCTGAGCTTCATAATGGACAAGATTTCCATGAAAATAGTGGAGTGATGACTCTCCGCTTGAATTCTCGAGTGGCTTTGACTGGGTAGACATATTATGGGACTCTGGCTGATTAAAGTTTTTTGATGTCTTAGAGAGAATTGGGACCTTGGAAAGCTTCAGCCATACAGGAACCTTGGATTGTAGGCAGAATTGTCCTCAGTCCCGGAGGCCAGGGCAGAAGTGTCCTCAGTCCCAGAGGCCAGGGCAGAAGTGTCCTCAGTCCCAGAGGCCAGGGCAGAAGTGTCCTCAGGCCTAGAGGCCAGGGCAAAAGTGTCAGGCCCAGAGGCCACAGCGGAAATATCCGCAGTCCCAAAGGCTAGGGCCAATATATTGGACTCTCCTCCAGGGTCCCTGGTATACACCCGGACTCTCCGCATGAAGTGATGGTGTATCAATAGCACTGGTTACAGGTTCAGATCTGGATACCAACAGGAGCCTAGAAGCATAAGATAGTGACGATCAGAGAGGAGGAACCAGGTTGAATCAGCGACGTTGACTAACTTCCTGTTGTATGAATAGGATATTTAATCCCCTTGCCTAGCATGGATTGGCAGACTAACAGGATGGTAATTTTAATCTCAAGAGTGGAATTAAGGATTACAGTGAGAATTTGTATGCTGAATTCTGAACCACTGCTAGCAGGGAGCACTGCTAGCAGTGCCTCAAGTGTCTATTTAAGGATTCAAGGAGAGCTGAGAATAGTTTCATACAGTGGCGTAAGTTTATAACAGAGGCCCGGAGGCGAAAGTGTGATGTTGCCCCCCCCCCCTCCCCCTCCCACACACACACACACACACACACACATATATATGAAAAATCCAGTATTTCTTAAGACTATTTGTTAGCCATCCTAATATGCAGACACACACACATAGGTACACACACAGCCACACATATATACACAGCCACATACACACATAAAGCCACATGTATACACACTGCCACATGTATACACATACAGTAGCTACATATGCACATACACCCACAATTATACACTGCCACTTACACACACACACACACACACACACACACAAACACATGTATACACACAGCTACATACAGTATGCACATACATACACCCACATGTATACACACTGCCACATACACACACATGTATACACATACAGTAGCTATATATGCACATACACCCACAATTATACACACACACACAAACACATGTATACACACAACTACATATGCACATACATCCACATGTATATATACACACACCTCTGTAAACACAGCCACATATGCACAATCAGCCCATACATGCATATAAACACAGCCCTATATAGATACACACACAATACACAAATAGTTTCACACACACACTACAACTGCCCCCTCTCACCAATAAAAGAGGCATCCATCTATTTCATGAACCAGAAGATCGTAGGAGGTGAAGAGCTGGACGGGCTGCAGGGCTGTCAGGAGGAGACAGGGGCTCTGCGTGTGACAGGAAGTCCCGTCTCCTCCTCTCACTGAGATCCTGGAGCAGCGCTGCTAATCACTGCAGCGCTGCTCTCATCAAGTATTCTTTGCTGGCACGCAGGGGCTGGAGTTCACCAGAGGTAATGGATGTCAGGCTGGGTGTCCCCTTCTAATGACTCCATTGCCTCCGGGACTTCCGCCACTGGTTTCATACACAATGATTGCAGCCTAGACGTAGGCTGAATGAATCCAGGCAGAATTCACTGAAAGACCATGTAGAAACTGCTGAACAGACGAACAAACACGCAGGTTTGTGACAACTTTCCTGAGCAGGTTTGAAACGTTTACCCTATGTCTCAGACCTGGAATTGTGATATGCAAACTAGAGGTGAGCGGGTTTGGTTCCTAGATAACCGAACCCCCCAATTTTACCTGATCCGAGGCTGGCTCACGGACAACTCGATCCTTCCGGCCATTTTCTGGATCCAGAACAAGGCCAAACGTCATCATTCTGCTGTCGGATTCTCACAAGACTCGATCTCTTGTGAGAATCCGACAGATAAGTCCACACCATCTTCATTACAGCTGTGGATTGCAGACAGCACATACATGTCCATGCTGTCTCTGCTGTGACAACGGGCTGTGTAACAAGAGGCAGTGTGACAAGGGGTTGCTGTGACAAGGGGCTCATGAGGAGCTGCTAAAACATTTAAGGGGCTGCTTTATTTAAAAATGTATATATTAAAAAGTAAAAAAAAGTTAGTTTTTTTAACTAAAGGGGTACTGCCAAGTGTGCCACATAATTAATGGGATGCTGCCATGTGTGCTGTATAATTCATGGGGTACAGCCAAGTGTGCCATATACTTCATGGGGTGCTGCCAAATGTCCCGTATAATTCATGGGGTGCTGACAAGTGTGCCGTATAATTCATGGGGTGCTGCCAATTGTGCTTTAAAAGTCATATGGTGCTGCCAAGTGTGCTGTATAATTCATGGGATGCTGCCAAATATATTATGGGGGACTACAAAGGGGGCTCCTTTATTTAAAAAAAAATAAGATCATTTTTTTTTCTGCAACAGTGCTGCCAATTGTGCTGTATAATTAATGGGGTGCTGTATAATTCATTGGATCTGCCAACTGGGCCATATAATTCATGGGGTGCTGCCAATTGTACCATATTGTACATGGGGTGCTGCCAATTGTGTCATATAATTCCAGGGGTGCTTCAATGTGTGCCGTATAATTCCTTACATTGATGGGGGTGAGTAATCTTGCCTATGTAGAGCCAGTTTGTGCAGGAAAAGATTATTGGCAGCTTGTTTTGTGTCAGCACAAACAAACCAATCACTTCAGCCACAAGTGTGGCAGCCCCTGTCCCTGGAATGATTGGTGTGCATGTCCTGTTTACAACATTCATGGAAATGAATCTTATTGAGGTTAATTATACCGTAGGAACAACAAAACCCCACATTATGTGATTTTAACTGTTTTTTATGTGTTTTCTTTTTTTACACAAAAATATGAAAGGAGATCCAGATCCAAAACCAAAAAGCAAAACCCCTAAAGTGTCCGGTGCACTTCTCTACTGCAAACTATTTTATGTGACCAGCTTCATGTGATGCATATGACAGCTTTAAAATGGAATTGATAAAATTTTCACTTTGATATAACTAGAGATGTTCAAGTATCTTGGTGCTTTGGTTTTGCTCTAATTCATCATCATGTTTTTTTCTGTGTTTTTTTTTTTGGGGGGGGGGGGCAAAACCGCCCACAAGAATTTTGATTCCGATTTCAGTTAATTTAAAAAAGAAATGATGAAAACAGCAATAACCGTGTAGTTTTCTTTTGCAATCTCAATATTTGGGTTTCAAATCTGATTTCCAAACCACAGGAGATCCAGACCAGGTTTTGGTTTGGTTCAGGTCCACAAAATTCATGTGAATTCACAATTCACACAATCCAAACCACACATACTGTATCTAAATATAACCCTGATTGATTTTGAATTGTTGAAAAAAATATATATATTTTAAATAATGTATCTGCTTCTTTGTTTTCTGAAAAAAGCATTATATTTATCCTTATACGTGTTCTAACTCTTAATGATAATAATATACAAAAACAACATGAAAAGCATAGTGTAATACCAACTGTAATAATGGTGTTTTAGCAGTAAGTGTCTTGTACACAGATTTATTCAGCAAACAGGATAGATCTGAAGTGTTTTGATGTTGAGTTAGAAATGCATTTAAGGTACTCTTGAGAAGTACTTTAGAAAGGGTATTCATGAAAATGGAGCTAGTTTAGAGAGTTTATTCTAAAAGCCGTATTTTTATTCTTAAACTACCTCACATAGGAAACACAGATCATGTTTTGTTGTACAGTAATAAAATTAGTGTACAGAAGACATTTTTCAATGTGTTGATTTAACACTGTTTCAAGCAGATACACATTGCGATGAAATCCTGCTGTGCAACGCAATGGGATGCCATCGCACAGTACAAAAATTATGTGCTGCACATACTTTTTGTACTGTCTTTTGATCAATGCATTTAGCACAAAATGCCCCGTAAAATCGGTATGTGTATGGGCACCTTTAGGGCCAGATGTACTAAGCTTGAAAAGTAATTAAATGGACAGTGATAAACCACCAGCCAATCAGCTCCTAACTGCCATGTTATAGTCTGTGTTTGAAAAATGTCAGGTAGAAGCTGGAGGGTTGGTGGTTTATCACTCTCTACTTTTTTAATGCTCAGTACATCTCACCTTTATTCCATTAATTTTTTTTCTATAAATAAAGGTACCGCTACTATTAACAAAATTTTTTAGAAAAAAATATATACAGGTTGAGTATCCCTTATCCAGATATCTTTTATCCAAATTATTCCGAGAACCATAGTTTCCGGAATGTACTTTTTTTTTTATAGTAATGGCATTACTGAGGACATGATATGTATCTGGCACTACTAGCGACATGATATGTAACTGGCACTACTGAGGACATGATATGTAACTGGCACTACTGGGGACATGATATGTAATGGTGCTACTGGGGACATGATATGTAACTGGCACTACTGGGGACATGATATGTAACTGGCACTACTGAGGACATGATATGTAACTGGCACTAGTGGGGACATGATATGTAATGGCACTACTGGGGACATGATATATACCTAGCACTACTGGGGACATGATATGTAACTGGCACTACTGAGGACATAATATGTAACTGGTACTAGTGGAGACATGATATGTAATGGCACTACTGGGGACATGATATATACCTAGCACTACTGGGGACATGATATGTAATGGCACTACTGGGGACATGATATGTAACTGACACTACTGGGGACATGATAAGTAACTGGCACTACTGGGGACATGATATGTAACTGGCACTACTGGGGAAATTATATGTAACTGGCACTACTGGGGACATGATATGTAACTGGCACTAGATATGAGCAAGAAATTTGCTTAGCATTCAAACTTTGTTTCATGTTTTGAAACCTTTTTTCACGCGCAAATAAAATATTTAAGTGTGTATTTCATGTGTTTGATGTGTTCATGCAAAATAAATGATTTTTTTTTTTTGGCACACATGGTCCTGTTCCCAAGATACCGCATTGAAATATAAAAATATTCTGAAGTACGGAATAATCCATTAAGGCCTTTATTCAGATCTGATTGCAGTATAAACTTGTTTGGAAAATGGGCAAAACCATGTGCACTGCAGGTGGAGCAGATGTAACATGTGCAGAGAGAGTCAGATTTGTGTGAGTTATTTTGTTTCTGTGCAGGGTAAATACTGGCTGCATTATTTTAACACTAATGGTAAAAAGTTTGTAGCTTGTGCTCCCTGATTAGGGGTACATCTGATTTTGGGTGCTGCAGGTTACAAGTGAGGAGACGTGCCTCACAAGGAAATATATGGTATAGAGGTTTTGGTCCTGGTTCCCCCACTGTCCTCTTTGCTGCGATGTTCTGCAGAAGCCGGGTCCTGCTTCTGCGTCCTCCAAGGCGCCTTCAGGGTTAGGTGCTGCCGTAAGTGAGCGGTGTTGTGAAACCCCGCACACCCGCGACTGTACACCTCCGTGTACGGTGCACCGTGCACTCAACTCTCCCTGATGGGGATGAGACTTGGAAGAGAGTTCATGTGTGATGCTCCAATGCTAGTCTTGGGCCTCTGCAATGAGGGCTTTTTATTGTGACGGTGGCCATATTGAATGTGAATTTTGTTGGCCATTTTGAAAGTGGTAAAGAGTTCTGTATTATCTGATGCAGTGGCCATCTTTATTGTGGTATGGGCACTTGATCGAATTTCCTCTATGCTGGGTATATGTAACTCCTTTCTTTTAGATAAATTTATTGTGGCTGTAATCCTCTCTTTTAGGGGGATGGGTGTCAGTATCGGGAAGTGATCTTTAATTATATTTTTCGCACATAGTGGGTGTTTTTGGTAGTTTTTGGTAGTCCAACTGCCTGTGCTACAGATCGAAGCTGAGTCGGCCATATTGGTTGTGGGCTATAGAGGAAGGATACCCATAGATGCTTTGGAGGGGTGTGGATCGTTTTATCGACCATAGTTAGGTCGACAGTCATTAGGTCGACACCGTTGTGTCGACAGGTGGGAAGGTCAACTGGGTTGTAGGTCAACGTGGGTCAAGGTCGACAGGTGTCTAGGTCGAAATGGGTCAAGGTCGACATATGCGTTAGGTCGACATGGGTTAGGTCGACAGGTCGTTAGGTCGACGAGTTTTTTCACAGTTTTTTTACCCGAATGTGGACACAGTCAACATGGACACAGTTGAAAGTCAACTGCAGCCCCTCGCATCACTCGCTTCGCTCGCAATGCTTCGGGCACACTATTTTATTCTCCCACCATGCCCTAGTGGATGGAGGGCCTGAAATACCGCCTGTCGGCACATGTCGGCTCAAAAAAACCATGTCGACCTAACGCATATGTCGACCTAAACCCATGTCGACCTCGTCCCATGTCGACCTAGACACCTGTCGACCTTGACCCATGTCAACCTATAACCCTGTTGACCTTCCCACCTGTCGACCCAATGGTGTTGACCTAATGACTGTCGATAATACGACCATATGCCGCTTCGGAGATGGGGTTGTCTGGTTATTTGTGTTTTTTTTTCCTTTTGGTATGCAACTTTGTGTGTATTGGATACATAAATTAGTTACTCTGTAGCTTTCTTGTTGAATGAAGGTTATTAACAATCATGTAATCAGGTCTTTTTATCTACAGTATTGCATGTTGGATAATGCTGTTCCTCATATGTGGTTGTCAACTTGTGGGAATAGTGCACTTATTGCTCTTTTCTATGGGGGAAATGGGTGAGTTTCCGAAAAAGATCTGCCTCTTTAATGGTGGGTTATTAATAGAAGCAGATTCTGCCTGCAGAAGTGGTATTGGTACAACTCGTTATGATGTACTTTATTTCTTTATCAATGTTGAAACCCTTTGAGTGTAATGTCTTTAGAGAAAACATCCATTTCAGCTCTTCTGTGTCGATCTTTTTCATGTAATTCCCTCCTCTCCAGTTTCTGTCAACTAATTTTATCCCTATAACCGTCAAGTCCTTGGGATTTTTGTTGTGTACATCTTGGAAGTGTTTCGACAGATTGTGCATGTCTAAACCATTTTTGATGTTTCTAATGTGTTCTCCTGTTCGGATTCTTAGTGTTCTGATTGTATGCCTTATATATTGCAGGTTACATGTACAGGTGGCTAGTTATATCACTCCTGTGCTGTTGCAGGATATGTGCTCTTTTATCTTAAATTGCTCCTGGGTGATGTTTGACTGAAAGGTGCTGACTTTCTTGGTGGTAGTGTTTTGCATCTTGCAGTATACACATGTTCTGCAATGGAAAAAAACTGTAGTTTGTGGGGTTTTGTTTTTTGGCATAATGTGATTGTACGTTAATTGTTGTTTTAAATCTGGTGCTTTTCTGTATATAATTTTGGGTCTGAGTGGGAGGATGTCATTGAGGGCTTTGTCTTCTAGCAATATGTGCCAGTGTCTATTTAAAATTTTCTGAAGTTTTGATGTATCTTGGCTGTATTGTGTAATGAAGGCTGTTTTAAATTGTTCACCGTTGGTTTGGTCTTTATGTCTGTATGTAAGTAACGATTCCCTGTTTAAATTCGCAACCTCTTCATATGCCTCTGAGATGTTTTTTTGCTTCGTACCCTTTATCCTGAAACTGTGTACATAAGTTGAGTCCCTGTGTCTCATAATTCTTCAAGTTGGAACAGTTCCTACGGATGCGTTTGAATTGGTTAAGCGAAATATTGCTTAGCCAATTGGGATGATGGCCACTGGTTGACAGAATATAACTATATACATCGACATGGTTTATGGTAAGTCTTAGTGCATATAGTGTTATTCTCAATGAAAATGTTGAGGTCTAAGAAATTAACCTCTTGTTTACTGTATTCTGTGTTGAAAATCAGATTATGGTGATTATTGTTGAGTTGTTGGATGAATGTCTGTAGGCTATGTTCGTCCCCCTTCCAAATGAATAGAATGTCATCTATGTATCATCACCATAGGATCAGATTCTCCCCCAGCTCTAGCCTTCCCCAAATGTGATCTTCCTCCCACTTCCTAATAAGCAGGTTAGCATAACTGGGGGCAAATCTGGTCCCCATGGCTGTCCCTTGAATCTGTCTGTAGTAAGTGTCTCCAAACCAGAAATAGTTGTGCTTCAGAATGTAATGTATGCAGTTGATGATGAATTCTGATTGTAATGGTGGCATATCTGGATCTGTTAGGAGAAAGTGTTTGATTGCTTCTATCCCTTGATCATGTT
This sequence comes from Crinia signifera, assembly GCF_055691185.1. NCBI lineage: Eukaryota > Metazoa > Chordata > Amphibia > Anura > Myobatrachidae > Crinia > Crinia signifera. Next base: position 121,917,923 of record NC_139222.1, read on the forward strand.
GGATAACTGAGTAGAGTGAAGTGATGTCACTGGTGCATAGTCATAATCCCTCTTCACATTTCACTGTTTGTAACACCTGGATAGTGGATGTTGTATCCTTCAGGCTGTAGGAAGATATCAATGTATTGTAACATATTGGATGTTAATGAGTTGATACCTGATATGATCGGTCGTCCTGGTGGCTGTGCTGTGCTTTTATGGACCTTGGGGAGGTAATGTATTACAGGTATCACTGGATTAGGGTTGTCTAAATAATTGTATTCTTTTTTTCTGTTAGAATTCCTGCATCTTTCCCTTTTTGTAGTAAATGTCTTAATTTCTTTTGGTATATGTCTGTTGGATTGTGTGGTAAACGTTCGTATGTGTCTGTATCACTCAGAATTCTCATGGTTTCTTTAACGTAGTCATGTTTGTTAAGTAGCACTATGCCCCCCCCCCCTTTATCTGCCGGTTTGATCACTAGATCCCTGTTGTCCCTGAGTTCTACCACGGTCTGTGATTCTAACTTCGTGAGATTGGGCCGTGGTTTGTGTTTGTCCGGTTTCAGTTGTTCTAAGTCATGAGTTACTAAGGTTTCAAAAGTGTCAATGAGGTGCCCTTTTATATATTGAGGGTAGAATTGTGATTTGGGACAAAGTTGTGTGTGTTTGTAGGGATTTGGTTTGAGTTCTTTATCTTGGTAAGGTACAGCTTTGTGATGATATTTCTGTACTAAAAGTTTCCTGATAAATTTATGTAAGTCTATATACAGTATGTCTCAAACTTATTCAAACTTGCTGTGGGTGCGAATTTGAACCCTTTGTTTAGTAAGGTTATGTGTCTGTTTTCCAGGGTTATGTCACTAAGGTTGAAGATTCCATTCTGGTTTGGTTCTCGTGTCCATGGATTTTCCCTGTTTTGTTTCTGCTTTTGTTTACATGAACCACCTCCTCTACATCCTCTTCTAGTGTTTCTAGTGTGTCTAACTTTCTCTTGTTTCTTGTCACTATGTTCGGCGTAAGGGGCGGCTCCTCTATCTGACTGTGTTGCGTTAGAAGGTTTGTCTGTCTGCAGGCCCTCATACCTGCTCTCACTTCTAAAAAATTGTCGGCACATGGTATCTCGGGGAGGAGTGCCTCTGCTTATGTCCCGCTTGTGTTCAGAAATATATCACTTTCTGTTACTCCTGTTATGTTGGCCCCCTGTTCAAAAAGAAGTCTCGCTAATGTTTCGTATGTGTTACTGGTTTCAATGTCTTCACTGTAGGTTGTAAAAGTCGTGATGTCAAGGTCTTCTGTGAGGTCAGAGGATGCAGAGAGATTACGTGTCTTTAAAGTTGGAGGTGTGTTGTCTTGGTGCAATTTCATCATGTATTGTTGATAAGTCAACAATAACAAGTTTTTCGTATATTGGTGTTCCTTTGTCTCTCTGTCTTTTGTGAGTTAAAGTTTTGGTATTTAGAGTTATGGGTATCAGTGGTGTGCGTTTCTTATGTGTGGTATGCACTTTCTTTGTTTTCTTGGTATGTGAGGTTTCATCTCTTAGGATCTTTGATTTTTTTGTTGTAATGATCTTGTCTTCGCGTCTCTTTAATCTTTTTTTGTGTCAGTTTCTCAAGATGTTGGAAGTCAGGGTTAAATTTGTACTAGTGGAATTCAATGTTTGGATCATGGCATTCAAAACTTCTAAGTCTGTAACGTTCGTTTCAATAATAAGTAGAATAAGATTATTGGAACATACTGTAAGTATGTCTGTCCATTTGCTCATGAAGACTGTATCGTCAAGGTGGTGTGTTGGTGGTTTTTTGATTTTAGGTACTGTATGGTTCGATTTGCAAGGTACCACTGTAATGTTTTAGTATCCCACCATAATTTGGACTCTCTACTGACTGCTTTCTCTAAATTAAGAAATGTGTCACAGAATGTCTTACCATTCTCTTGTAATTTGTTGGTAGTATTTAGTTCGCTGAAGACAGCGTCTGCAATAGTGTCTCTATCAAGCCGTATGTCTAGTATACCCATTTAACAGGGGCTGTCTGCTTTGGTCTTAGGAGATAATGGTAAAAAGTTTCTAGTTTGTGCTCACTGGTTAGGGGGTACACTTGATTTTGGGTACTGCAGGTTACAAGTGCAGAGACCTGCCTCACAAGGCGATAATTGGTATAGAGGTTTTTGGAACCTGCGCTCCCAAATGTTCTTAGGTAACAGTATTTTTACACTGCAATTTAGATTTCAGTTTCAACACACCCCACCAAAATGAACTCTCTCTGCACATGTTACATCTGCCCCACCTGCAGTGCACATGGATTTGCCCATTTTCCAAACAAATTTGTACTGCGATCAGATCTGAATAAGGGCCTATAGGAAATGCTTCTGGTCCTGAGTATTTTAAATAAGGGATACTCAACCTGTATATTATTATTGTGAGATTTAGAATAGGGCATTCTTACTAAAGTATGTCTGTAATTATCCGGTCTTGGTTTATTGATGTTTGTTCCCTATTATAAAGCACAACACAATATGCTGCACTCAAAATGACTGTGGGAGATCTTCCTGACTGCTCCTGCTTCCTTTAGTAAAAATGCTACTGTCCGACCAGGATTATTAAAGAATGACCTGGTAGGCTGGACATAGGGCCATGAGCATGCTACTACAGATCCCTTTTTACAATCCAAACCTTGTTTTAATAGGAAGAAAGATTTATCCGCCCCTGTGCACGGCAGCGAATACATTTGCAGCCTTGTACAAAGGGGAAAACCATTCATAATCACTCACCATCAAAATGGTTTTCCCCTTGTTCCAGCGAGCACGCCTAGACTTACTCGGCACTGCAATGACTGTGGGGAGATCGAGGCCACTGATTACGTCAGCACTGCTCCCTCCCTACGACTGGACCCCTCGGGGTGGCCACAAAACGGTGGGGTGCCACCTATAAATGCCCCCTGCTGTCAATCACCTTGCAAACAGCCAGCTATGCTATCCATGGCTGGTTTTGTTCGCAAGAGGACCCCGTGTATGCGCAATGTGCATGCATGCACAATGTGCACATGTACTTTGCACATGGTGGACATTCAATAGTTGTCAGGGCTGCAAATTCACAGCTGCAAATGGGTCTGAATCATGCCCCTAGTTTCTAACATTCAAATAATAAAAACTTTCAGTTTGCTGAATACATGGCAGCCACTTTGAACCCCCTAATAATAAATGAGATCATTACTGAAAACATGTACAAACTAGTGATTCTGCATTTACTTTACATGCATGAATGCAAAACATAAATTAAATTTAAGTTTTTTTGATTTAGTTATTCTCAAAACTTTCCATATAAAAACTCCAATATTGGACCAGATGTATCAAGCTTCAAAAAGTAATAAAATAGTGAGTGATAAACAACCAGCCAATCAGCTCCAACCTGTCATTTTTCAAACCCAGCCTGTAAGATGACAGGTAGGAGCTGATTGGCTGGTTGTTTATCACTCTCCATTTTATTACTTTTTTAGCTTGATGCATCTGGCCCATTGCATGACATAAATAACAATATAGACATTAAGGGTGAGATTTAATTGGATGAGATATTCAGAAAGTGAGAGATTTGGGAAGAAATCTCCAGGTTTTTTTAAAGCGGCGATCATTTACACTGCAAAACCAGTTTGATTTTGACGTATAAATGATTGTCGCTTTAAAAAAACTGAAGATTTCTTCCCAAATCTCTCACTTTCTGAATCTCTCATCCTATTAAATCTCACCCTATATATCAAAAGCATTATAACTTATATACTGTACAATGAAATAACTACATAGGTTTCAGAAGACTAATAAGATACATCATTATCTATATGTAGATTATATGTAATCAGATGCAGTGCAGTTGTCTTGAAACCTTCAGCTAAATACAGGTCGAGTATCCCGTATCCGAATATCCGTTATCCGAATTATTCCGAAATACGGACATTCCAGAAAGTGAAAAAAAAATTTTTTTTTGCTAAAAACTCACTGGGGACATATGTAACAGCATCACTGGGGACATGATATGTAACTGGCACTATATATGTGCAAGACAATGATTGCTTGGCATTCAAATTCAGTGCTGAGATAGTACACACATTTTGTTTCACGTTTTGAAACCTTGTTTTTTGAACAATTAAAATATGTTTGTGTGTATTTTATGTGGTAATAAAATATATTTGTGTGTATATTATGTGTTTATACAGCATAAATGCAAGATACTTCAAAATACATCATTGAAATATTAAAATATTCCGAAATACGGAATAATCCGTTATCCAAAATTCTCCTGGTCCCGAGCATTTTGGATACGGGATACTCAACCTGTATTACTAAATATTTCCTTAAGATAATCACAACTAAGCAAAATTACCATATAGGCTGTCAGATCTTACAAGGACGACAATGAGCACACAGAGAGTAATTCCAAAGGGGACAATCTTCAAACGAGTGCTGAATTATTTAAGTGTAGATGTAATAAAACAAAACAGAGCTAACAAAACATACAATCTGAGATTCATTTAAATATAAAATGTTTATATTTTGTGTTTATTTTTATTAAATATGTATTGTGTCTAAGAACTTACGAGCCACACTTTCATGGTGTCCATGTCAAAAGAGGAAGTTCCTTATCCAAAGATACAATGGGCCATAGCTGTTGTGCTTTCATAGCATTACACTTTGTGTGTGTGTGTGTATATATATATATAGTAGACAAAATGAACAGCGGCACTCAGAGATCTTTTAAAAGATGTATATTCGAAATGAACAAACTGATGTTTCAGAGCTCACTCTCCTTTATCAAAGTGTTTGATAAAGGAGCGTGAGCTCCGAAACGTCCTTTAAAAGACCTCTGAGTGCCGCTGTTCATTTTGTCTACTACCCATTACATGTGGAAGGCACCGGGGCCGTTACTGTTGTTGGGAGAGTGCCAGGCCGCAACCCGTAAGCTATATATATATATATATAGAGAGAGAGAGAGAGTTGGAGTGGTCTGGCACTCTGGAAGAACTTGGGGCATCCACCGGGGTGCCTACCTGAAAGGTAATAGAAGTAGCTTTGGATCACAGGTATGTGAATCACGAGGAGGCACTCTCCGTATTTGTTTAAAAAAAAAAGTATATTAAATCAAACCATCAAATCAGTGAATAAAAATCGGGTCATTGTTTCGGGGAGCAATCCCTTTCATCAGGACAACCAACGCAGACAAAAGGTGCTCAGTGCAACATAACATGTATATATATATATATATATATATATATATATATATATATATATATATATATATATATATATAGGTAGAGTGGGGGGTCCGGCAGCTCCACTTTAGAAATTCCTCGGCGGGTGCCCGCTATCAGCTGTAAGCCAGCTATATAAACAGTTTCTTGGGTAGAAGCAGCACTCCAGCCTTTTATGCCAAAGACCGCGTCTCATCAACGGCGTGGACGCCGGGACTCATTGACGCTCACCAGTGACGTCCCGGCGTCCACGCCGTTGATGAGACGCGGTCTTTGGCATAAAAGGCTGGAGTGCTGCTTCTACCCAAGAAACTGTTTATATATATATATATATATATATATATATATATATAGTCCAAAGAGCAAACGCACCCGCTAACTTGTAATGATAACCTGTGCCAGGTAATGATAATATAGAGGTATGGTCCTGTAAGCAACAAGACCACCGGCACCAGGAATGAGGAAGTCCAAAACAGGAATACTTAGTGCATATTTAATGCAAACATCTTCAAGCTCATATGAATTAAAGCATTTAAACAACACCCATAGGCATCAGAGATACATAATCAAATTCTCACGTCTCCTCGACGGCCGTTTCAGTGCATAGGCACCTTCTTCAAGAGGGGTTGACAAGATACTGAGCAAAAGATCAGTGCTATATAGGGCATAGAGGTACACTCACCTGCTGCCACCTGGATCAATCACGTGCGCCGAGCGTCTCCGCTCCATGTCACACCTGCACATCGCCGCAGCAAGTATCCAGCAGCGCCGCGTACCGGAAGTACAGACGGCGTTGTGGAACTAAAGATACAGCGCATGTTGCAGGCGGACTCCAGAGAGGTTCCACGGTACCCGGATATGATCCACGAAGCAAGCTGTTGCCATGGTGACCAAGCGCATCGGTATTTACAAAAAAAACAAAACAAAAAATGCCTGTGAGAACTGGTATATAACCAGTAAAAACATTCAAAAATACATACAAGCGCACAAACATTAAAACATGCAAAAAAGGGAAAAGGTTAGTATGTCCAGAATAGACCAGATACACGTCTCTCATGCCCAGGGCAATTTGCCTCAACTGGATTGCTTGAGAGAGGCCATGGTGTACAAAAAATGTAAACACATATTACATACTATTCTAAACATAAGAGGAAAGCCTGGAGCGATGCACAATATAACTTAAATGGCAATATAGTAATTAATGTATAAATGGAGTAAACGAAAATTCTTCATTTAAGCCACTAGGACGCATACAGTTGAGCTCATATATCCAGTAGCATTCCTTTTTCATAAGCAATGAATGCCTGTCGCCACCTCGCCTCAAAGGGGGCACGTGTTCCAGTGGCATGAAGGCAAAATCTTTGATTGAATGTCCACTGTTGACAAAATGCCTGGCCACCGGTGGTGTATTAGTGTCCATCTTTGTGTACGCTTTATTGATGGACGACCTACAGTATGTGCCCCTATTCTCTCCTTGAGCATCCGCATAGTTTTGCCCACGTATAATTTGTTACACGGGCACTTAATTACATAGACCACGTATCTGGTCTCACAGTCCATGGTATGTTTAAGACCGTATCTCTTGCCTGTAATGGGGTGTATAAATGCACTTGCTTTGATCATATGTCGACAGTTGACACAACCGGAGCATTTTTGTGAGCCGACGGGCCTGGAAAGCCAATTTTTTGATTGGTCCACTTTTGGACTGATGTCAGAAAATGTAAGCTGCTGCTTGAGATTTTGGCTTCTTTTGAAGCAGAACAGAGGAGGACACTGACAAATTTTACCCATGACTGGATCGGTGCGTAGGATATGCCAGTGCTGTATCATGGATTCCTTTATAGATTTAGACGCCACCAAGAAGGTTGTCACAAAGTGTAGCCTCTGTTCCTTTTCTTCCCTAACCTTGGGGGATAGCAACTCTGACCTCTGTAGGACCAAACATTTGGCTTTGGCCTCTTCGACCTCCTTGCGGTCATACTGTCGTTCAATAAACTGTTTGCACATATCATCAAGTACCCCATCAAGGGATGAAACATCAGACGTGATTCGTACTGCTCTTAGGAGTTGAGAATAGGGCAAGCCACGTTTGAGCGGCTGAGGGTGGAAGCTTGTGGCAAGCAACAAAGTATTTTTATCGGTAGGCTTTTTGAATAAGGAAGTCATAAATGTCCCATCTTTGATCGTAATAAGGACATCAAGAAAATTGATGCTCACAGGACTGCTTCTGGAAGTAAATCTTATATTACCAGGAATGGAATTTAAGAATAATACAAATTCATTAAGCAGAGCATCAGTGCCAGTCCATATAAAGAACAGGTCATCAATGTACCTTACGTAACAATTGATGAACCTGGAAAAAATGGGATTGGAAAGAATGTGTGGCTTTTCATACTGAAACATAAATAAATTGGCATACGATGGGGCCATGTTTGACCCCATCCCAGTACCACGGCGCTGCAAAAAAAAACCGTTATTAAACAAAAAATAATTTTTGTTCAAAACTAGTTCAAGCAAAAGCAACAAAAAATCAACTGGAGGACCTTTATATAATGGACTGGCACTGATGCACTCCCGCACCGCTCCAAGCCCCTCGTCATGTGCAATATTGGTGTATAAGCTGGTGACATCTAGTGTCACCAGCAAACACCCCTCGACTGGTTGACACCCCATTACAGGCAAGAGATACGGTCTTAAACATACCATGGACTGTGAGACCAGATACGTGGTCTATGTAATTAAGTGCCCGTGTAACAAATTATACGTGGGCAAAACTATGCGGATGCTCAAGGAGAGAATAGGGGCACATAGGTCGTCCATCAATAAAGCGTACACAAAGATAGACACTAATACACCACCGGTGGCCAGGCATTTTGTCAACAGTGGACATTCAATCAAAGATTTTGCCTTCATGCCACTGGAACACGTGCCCCCTTTGAGGCGAGGTGGCGACAGGCATTCATTGCTTATGAAAAAGGAATGCTACTGGATATATGAGCTCAACTGTATGCGTCCTAGTGGCTTAAATGAAGAATTTTCGTTTACTCCATTTATACATTAATCACTATATTGCCATTTAAGTTATATTGTGCATCGCTCCAGGCTTTCCTCTTATGTTTAGAATAGTATGTAATATGTGTTTACATTTTTTGTACACCATGGCCTCTCTCAAGCAATCCAGTTGAGGCAAATTGCCCTGGGCATGAGAGACGTGTATCTGGTCTATTCTGGACATACTAACCTTTTCCCTTTTTTGCATGTTTTAATGTTTGTGCGCTTGTATGTATTTTTGAGTGTTTTTACTGGTTATATACCAGTTCTCACAGGCATTTGTTGTTTTGTTTTTTGTAAATGCCGATGCGCTTGGTCACCATGGCAACAGCTTGCTTCGTGGATCATATCCGGGTACCGTGGAACCTCTCTGGAGTCCGCCTGCAACATGCGCTGTATCTTTAGTTCCACAACGCCGTCTGTACTTCCGGTATGCGGTGCTGCTGGATACTTGCTGCGGCGATGTGCAGGTGTGACTTGGAGCGGAGACGCTCGGCGCACGTGATTGATCCAGGTGGCAGCAGGTGAGTGTACCTCTATGCCCTATATAGCACTGATCTTTTGCTCAGTATCTTGTCAACCCCTCTTGAAGAAGGTGCCTATGCACAGAAACGGCCGTCGAGGAGACGTGAGAATTTGATTATGTATCTCTGATGCCTATGGGTGTTGTTTAAATGCTTTGATTCATATGAGCTTGAAGATGTTTGCATTAAATATGCACTAAGTATTCCTGTTTTGGACTTCCTCATTCCTGGTGCCGGTGGTCTTGTTGCTTACAGGACCATACCTCTATATATATATATATATATATATATATATATATATATATATATATATATATATATATAACGTTTGAAGAAAGACTCGTCACTCCAGAGGATTTTTCAAAGCAGTATATTGAAGCAAAAGGTATAAATACCAGGTACACAAGTACAAGTGGCCGACGTTTCAATACATCAGTATTGTTATCAAGGCGACAAGTGCCCTGTTCAACTAAACAACAGTAAATACACAGCCCGCACGGCGGCGGGACCACATAAATAAACTCACCAGCTTAGCCAGGGCCAATCCATCACGCCGGCTGCATGACACGCTCCGTCTCCCTCCGGAGAGCGGGGCGCCTCCTGCTGACGTCATCGCGCACCCGCTGCTAGGCGACGCTGCGGGGCGCGACGCGTCACCAGCGTGGGGCTAGCCCACCGGTGCCGTAGCCAATGGGACCAAAGTGACAATGTAAACAAACAGTGAAGCAGACATATCAATGAACACTACATAAGTATACATACAGCGATATCACTAAAACTGTCAAGGCTGCTAGGGACAAGACGCTGATGGTACATGGGGTGTGTAAGAAAACAAGGAAAGATGAAATCAAAGAAAAATACTCCAGTTAAGTCTATCATTGAGACCATAGGGTTTTACAGTCTGCAGTTTATGGATCCATTGGGATTCCAATTTTAAGAGTTGACCATCACGATCACCACCCCTCAAGGATGCAGGGATATGGTCTATAAGGATGAATTTTATGTCAGCCACTTCATGGTTAGCCTCCAAACAGTGCCTGGCCACCGGTTGGTCAGATTTTTTACTGAGCTTAGCACTGTTGATGGCGGAACGGTGTAAAGCCATCCGTTCTCTTGCAGTGCGAATGGTCTTGCCCACGTAGCATAGCTTGCATGGGCAGAAAAGCAAGTAAATAACATGGGTGGTCTGGCATGATAATACATGGCGGATTTTAAAGATCTTTTCATTATGGGGATGCTTGAAGGTCTTACATACGACCAAATTTTTGCAAGTGGTGCACTTAATGCACCGATAGCACCCTGGGGCTTTGCGTAAAAAGGTGGTAGTCCTGGTGGAGTCAAAGCCAGTGATGTCAGTGCGCATAACTAGATCTTTAATGTTGCGCAACATTAAAGATCTAGTTATGCGCACTGACATCACTGGCTTTGACTCCACCAGGACTACCACCTTTTTACGCAAAGCCCCAGGGTGCTATCGGTGCATTAAGTGCACCACTTGCAAAAATTTGGTCGTATGTAAGACCTTCAAGCATCCCCATAATGAAAAGATCTTTAAAATCCGCCATGTATTATCATGCCAGACCACCCATGTTATTTACTTGCTTTTCTGCCCATGCAAGCTATGCTACGTGGGCAAGACCATTCGCACTGCAAGAGAACGGATGGCTTTACACCGTTCCGCCATCAACAGTGCTAAGCTCAGTAAAAAATCTGACCAACCGGTGGCCAGGCACTGTTTGGAGGCTAACCATGAAGTGGCTGACATAAAATTCATCCTTATAGACCATATCCCTGCATCCTTGAGGGGTGGTGATCGTGATGGTCAACTCTTAAAATTGGAATCCCAATGGATCCATAAACTGCAGACTGTAAAACCCTATGGTCTCAATGATAGACTTAACTGGAGTATTTTTCTTTGATTTCATCTTTCCTTGTTTTCTTACACACCCCATGTACCATCAGCGTCTTGTCCCTAGCAGCCTTGACAGTTTTAGTGATATCGCTGTATGTATACTTATGTAGTGTTCATTGATATGTCTGCTTCACTGTTTGTTTACATTGTCACTTTGGTCCCATTGGCTACGGCACCGGTGGGCTAGCCCCACGCTGGTGACGCGTCGCGCCCCGCAGCGTCGCCTAGCAGCGGGTGCGCGATGACGTCAGCAGGAGGCGCCCCGCTCTCCGGAGGGAGACGGAGCGTGTCATGCAGCCGGCGTGATGGATTGGCCCTGGCTAAGCTGGTGAGTTTATTTATGTGGTCCCGCCGCCGTGCGGGCTGTGTATTTACTGTTGTTTAGTTGAACAGGGCACTTGTCGCCTTGATAACAATACTGATGTATTGAAACGTCGGCCACTTGTACTTGTGTACCTGGTATTTATACCTTTTGCTTCAATATACTGCTTTGAAAAATCCTCTGGAGTGACGAGTCTTTCTTCAAACGTTTACATATTTGTCTCGTGCACCCGGGGTCCTGTGAATTGGAGGATAGAGTGCCGAATCGCCCCCCATATCTATATATATATATATATATATATATATATAGCTGTAGAATAAAGATGGCACTCAGGAGGTCTTTCAAACATGCTGTATTCAAGGAAAGCTTAGAATGCTTGAAAGACCTCCTGAGTGCCATCTTTATTCGACAGCTACATTCACCTATTAGAGAGAGAGTGCCGGGCCGCACAAATACTGTATATATATACTGTACTATATATAGAGAAATCCATGGTAATATATATATATATATATATATATATATATATATATATCTGTAGAGAAAAAACAGCACTCCCAAAAATCTTCAAACAACTGCTGGGGTGTCCATGTAACTCAGACCACAATCCAAAGAGGCAATATATATCCAAGGAGATAAAGAGCGCACTCACCAGACTTGAATTAAAACTTCAAACTTTTATTTGATCCATTAAAAATTCCACAAGGCAAGGTCGACGTTTCGGGTCATCGCATGACCCTTTTTCAAGACAACAGACGCCTGGATCCCTGAAGCAGTGTGACAGACACTATCCCCTCTCCAACTCATATACCATGGGACACCTCCCCCTAAGTTAACATCCACCAATCACAGTTAATAGTCATAAATCAGACTCACCTGTTGCTCATTATATCAGGTGTATTCATGTTATTCTCAGCCTTGTTACCTGGCCTGCGTTCCATATAGTCGGAAGAAGCTGTTATGCTTACTTCCTATCAGCGCATGTAATGCGTGTCACTAAATTTAGTGCATATGATAGGCTTACTATCGCTGACGCGCACAGCGTGCGTCACCGGGTTTTAAATCACAAGTCTCACAGAGTCTACTTCACCGCGGTGATTGGACCATATTAGGTCACGTGGACATGGTCCGGCCTGTTTGTGTATTCCACAATACTAGGCAACGGCCACCACGTTACTCCTATAGGTCTGTATGTAGTCACATGGGCGCAACATCAGGACTGCGTTTTTTTTCACTTGTCATTGGTGTCAAATGATGCATGTAGCTATCATCCAATTAGGAGCGCAATATAGCGCTGTCAAAATATTAGGATTCCAAGGGATACTTGTCAGATTTAGGAGGATAGTGTCGACACATTCAGCAATAATACACATAATTATTAACAATAAAAATTAAAAAAGGAGAGGCGGTGTCAAACGGATCATCTGTCGACAGTGCAGAAACTGCATGTCGACCAGGCGATCAGTGGACACCAACTCACCTCAGACGCACATCAGTCTATAAATTCATATCTACTGGAACAAATTGTAGCTAGCTTATACAGCCTAGTGGTCCTGTAGACAGAACAGTGGTTATTATAAGCAAAGCATTCATAGAGCAAATGTTTAAACATCATAAGAAAATCATTAATAAAAAACTTCTTTGCAAAAACTTTTTGAAAAAAATCCCTGGAAAAAATTCTTTATAAAAAAGATTATTCTTGTGTGAAAAATTCTTTGAATTGATGGGCACCAACTTTTATGGAAGAGAAAATTTTCAAAGAAAGGGGGACTCCTTTAAGTTCATTACTGATAATCAGTCAAATTCAAGTCTCATCAATCTTCTCAGAAAACTCAGTCCATGAGTCATATTGATGCACAGAGATTTTTGTCAAAGAAACATAGCCAAAGAATTCTTCTCATTCAGCCCTCTAGGGGCCACAGTGTCCAAATGATTAATCCAGAAGGCCTCCTTACGCAACAAGGCCAGCCCTCTGTCACCACCTCTGGATGATGGCATTATCCAGTCTATAATCATATAGCGTAAAAAAAATCATATAGCGTACAAAAAACCCCCACATATTTAAAGGACACTGGTCACCTCTTGAGAGATTTGGACCAATTAGGTCCTCTGATGGAGGGTGATTTGTTGGGCACACTTGATGTGTGTTCATTATACACAATCATCCCACACATTGAAGGCATCCAGGTGATCAGAGAAGCCTTACAAAAACGAATTGATAAATGTCCGCCCACCGAATTTTTGGTCTCACTATTACAACTAGTGCTGGGTGATAATCACTTCATGTATGAAGGAGAACACTATGTACAGCTGGCTGGCACGGCTATGGGGTCCAATGTGGCCCCTAGCTACGCCAACTTGTACATGGACCACTATGAGCGGAACTATATCTTTCCAAAATATGGCGATTTTTTTATTTACTTTAAGCGTTATATCGATGATATTGTCATTATTTGGTGTGGAGGTATAGCACTTTTCAATGAAATGGTTATGTGTCTTAATGCTTTGCCTTTGCCAGTAAAGTTTACAGCAACAATTGACTCCAAAAAGATTGACTTTCTGGATGTAACAATCTATCGAACAGGGGGGCGTTTGCAGTATACCCTCTTCAGAAAAATAACAGATAGAAATACGTTGCTCTGGGCAAGCAGCCATCATCCGTGCCATTTAAAATCCAACCTGCCAGTTTCACAATTCTTACGGGTGTTACGGAACAACTCTGACCCGATACAAGCCGATAGACAATTAGAGGAATGCACTGAAAGATTTTTGTCCAGGGGATACAAGCCACAAGACATCACAAAATGTCTAATTAAAGCAAGAGCCACTCACCAGGCTATTCCACCATGCATAAGAAGCAAGGCAGAAGATCGTATGGTACTCACTACCCACTGTGACACACAGCTAACAACAACACAAAGGTCGCTAAAGAAGAATTGGCATCTAATCACCACAGATCCTGCCTTTAGACGACTTCAGAAAAAACCTCCATTGATTAGCGTCACACGTGGAAGAAATTTAAAGGATGAGTTATACCGTACATCAGTAAAGCATGCAGAGTCGACAGAGACACAATGGATACCCAAGAGAAAGGGCTGCTTTCGATGTATTGGTTGTTTGACCTGTCGGGGCCTTATTACAGGTCCATATTTCTGTCATCCACATAGTGGAAAAAAGATCTTTTTACGACACAAATTACATTGTCAACTCGACCATATTGTCTATTATCTGACTTGCCCATGCGGCTTAATGTATGTCGGGAAGACAATTTGTTCTCTGCGCATCAGAATGGGCCAACACAGGTCCTCGATCAAATTGGCGCTAGAGACTGGCAGGACAGACAAACCTGTAGCAGCACACTTTCTTGCAGCTAAACATCAAGTGTCCTGCTTACGCTATATGATTATAGACTGGATAATGCCATCATCCAGAGGTGGTGACAGAGGGCTGGCCTTGTTGCGTAAGGAGGCCTTCTAGATTAATCATTTGGACACTGTGGCCCCTAGAGGGCTGAATGAGAAGAATTCTTTGGCTATGTTTCTTTGACAAAAATCTCTGTGCATCAATATGACTCATGGACTGAGTTTTCTGAGAAGATTGATGAGACTTGAATTTGACTGATTATCAGTAATGAACTTAAAGGAGTCCCCCTTTCTTTGAAAATTTTCTCTTCCATAAAAGTTGGTGCCCATCAATTCAAAGAATTTTTCACACAAGAATAATCTTTTTTATAAAGAATTTTTTCCAGGGATTTTTTTCAAAAAGTTTTTGCAAAGAAGTTTTTTATTAATGATTTTCTTATGATGTTTAAACATTTGCTCTATGAATGCTTTGCTTATAATAACCACTGTTCTGTCTACAGGACCACTAGGCTGTATAAGCTAGCTACAATTTGTTCCAGTAGATATGAATTTATAGACTGATGTGCGTCTGAGGTGAGTTGGTGTCCACTGATCGCCTGGTCGACATGCAGTTTCTGCACTGTCGACAGATGATCCGTTTGACACCGCCTCTCCTTTTTTAATTTTTATTGTTAATAATTATGTGTATTATTGCTGAATGTGTCGACACTATCCTCCTAAATCTGACAAGTATCCCTTGGAATCCTAATATTTTGACAGCGCTATATTGCGCTCCTAATTGGATGATAGCTACATGCATCATTTGACACCAATGACAAGTGAAAAAAAACGCAGTCCTGATGTTGCGCCCATGTGACTACATACAGACCTATAGGAGTAACGTGGTGGCCGTTGCCTAGTATTGTGGAATACACAAACAGGCCGGACCATGTCCACGTGACCTAATATGGTCCAATCACCGCGGTGAAGTAGACTCTGTGAGACTTGTGATTTAAAACCCGGTGACGCACGCTGTGCGCGTCAGCGATAGTAAGCCTATCATATGCACTAAATTTAGTGACACGCATTACATGCGCTGATAGGAAGTAAGCATAACAGCTTCTTCCGACTATATGGAACGCAGGCCAGGTAACAAGGCTGAGAATAACATGAATACACCTGATATAATGAGCAACAGGTGAGTCTGATTTATGACTATTAACTGTGATGTTAACTTAGGGGGAGGTGTCCCATGGTATATGAGTTGGAGAGGGGATAGTGTCTGTCACACTGCTTCAGGGATCCAGGCGTCTGTTGTCTTGAAAAAGGGTCATGCGATGACCCGAAACGTCGACCTTGCCTTGTGGAATTTTTAATGGATCAAATAAAAGTTTGAAGTTTTAATTCAAGTCTGGTGAGTGCGCTCTTTATCTCCTTGGATATATATATATATATATATATATATATATATATATCTTTTTCATGTCAATGATATCAATTTCTATTTAAACAATATGGTAACAAACCATAGGGCACCCCAAAACTAAGAAAGTTGAGTTTTGATGGCGGCAGCATGGCCGTGCGTCTGAGTCCTCTTGCGGGCTCAGTGGCTCGCTACGCTCACCACACTATCTAAATTCAACTCCATACCAACGTGGATAGTGGGGGTATGAACTATCCACGTTAGCATGGAGTTTATTTAGTTTATTTTACAAAGTTTGCCGAGCGCCGAACCCGGAAGTAGCGTGCAGCCATGCTGCCGTGAAACTAAACAAGTACCTATTATTAGATTAATTTTTTAACTAGTCTCATTGTGGTCAAATTGCTTCACCTTTAAAAGCATAATTCCTGTGAGCATTAGACCAGATAGCATGCCTGAAATCTAGCATTAATGTGATAGCTAGGTTTATGGTAATTATTTTGAGCAATAGTGTTAGGACTTGCAGAAAAGTGGGGTCCGGTGAAGGGGGCTGCAGGCTTAAATGCATTGATCAATTCTTGAACTAAATCTCCACTGTTTATTAAAATTAGGTAATTTAGTGAGTGCAAAAAAAAAAAAAAAAAAAAATATATATATATATATATATATATATATATATATAAATAAAACCCTTAACATCAGGAACGGGGAGGAATTCAGCCCACTACAAACGGGTCTGAATCGGGTTCAATATCTGCACATTGGCAGGTTATGCTGAGACATGTAGTTCCACAACACTGTGACAGTTACAGTTAAACCTCTATGAAATGAAAATAAATTGATAACTATCCCTAATAACAAAATAATAAAAATAAAGTACATAATTTGCTTAATAATAATAATCGCACAAATTAGACACTTTGTTGACACACACTGTTTTTGCTGATGAATTCATCTTGTGCCTAATTAACATTACTGCAATCAAATATAGACAAATTAAAAGGTAATTAAAACACCCCTTAAAGATGCTGCACTACCCTGCTTTTGACAAGATGATTTGTGCCTCCGTAATTGAAATGATCACCGATACATGTAACAATTATGTGGAACTCAGGAGTTCTAATAAGTAAAACTAGCTTAAACTAATTTAATTACATGCACACATAAAGTCCTAGACTTCCAGAAACTTTAAACAAAAGTTGTAGCTCTCAGCAGCAGATGCTATACTACATTATGTACAAAGAAGATAAAAGCATATACAGTAAATATCGCACAGTACAAAGGTAAAATACATTATTTCTCACAACAGTTTGTTGAAAATAAATAGAATTGAAATAAGTATATACATCTCAAAAATATATATACATACATGAATTGATAGATATTTATTATTAGATATAACAGCAGGTATATGAATGTCCAGCAGATCCAGACAGCAGCATATGGGTTAATGATTATGTGTGGATGTGTTGTAACCAGAGCCGGCCTTAGGCATAGGCAGACTAGGCAATTGCAGCATGCCTATATTCTGTATGTGAGTGAGGCTGTATCTGCATATGAAATATTGTATTCATGGAAATCACTGTAACACAGCATTCCGTATGCAGGTACAGCCACAGTCGCACACAGAATATAGGCATGCCACATATCATTTTAATCATCGGAAGCTCCTTGTGTGTGCTGGTCATAACAATGCAAATAAGACGAATTTTCAGCAGAACTGGCCAGGAGCTGCATGGCCTATTGAGGCAAGATGTATGAGGAAACATCTGTATCCAAGCAAAGGCAGAGGTCACAGTGTTAGCGGCTGTGCGAGTGCTGTCTGGGGTGGGTTGGTTGTGCAATAGTGTTCGGCATATGTGTAAGGGGCATTATGTGTGTCATGTGTAAATGCATTAATAATGTGCGACATATGTGTAACAGGCATTATGTGTGTCATGTGTATAAGGGCATTAATAATGTGCGACATGTGTAAAAGGCATTATGTGTGTTATGTGTATAAGGGCATTAATAATGTGCAACATATGTGTAATGGGCATTATGTGTGTCATTATGTGTATGAAGGGCATTAATAAAGGTTGGCATAATGTGTAAGGGGCATTATGGTTATAAGGACATTAATAATGTGTGTCATGTATAAGGGGCATTACTGTGTAGTATTATCAGGGGTGCCGAGAGAAAGGGGTAGGGGGTACAAATTACCCAGGCCAAAGTCTGATGGAAGGGCCCAGTGGGGTCCCTGGGCCCCCTCCCCTTAAGTGACAGCAGCAGCTGCAGCTCTTCTCCTCTGCCCAGCACACACTGCTTTTTCTCAGGATTTTTTTCAAAGGGTATAATGTGAATAATGTGAGGAGTAATGTATATAAGGTAAAGTGGTACTACTGTGTGATGTAACGTGAATAAGGGACACCATCGCATGATGTAATGTGAATAAAGTTGCACTACTGTGTGGCATAATTTGAATTGGGGGTACTAGTGGGTGGCCATGCCCCTTCCCAGCAAGAACACACCCCTATTTGGGCTGCGCACCGAATGTGTGCACTGTTTCCATTTAAAATATTGCGGGTAGGAGCACCAAAATGATGACTGCTATGATGAGGGTTGATGGTGCTGGGAAAGGGCATCAGGGCCAGAGGCGGAACTAGTGGCGGTGCTAGGGGGCACCAGCCAAAATCTTGCCTAGGGCGTCATTTAGGCTAGGGCCGGCTCTGGTTGTAACCTACAGCATACTTCCCTACTTTTGAAAACTAGAATGAAGGTGATTACATGTCACACTCTGCTTCAAGGGTATGTGTAGCTTCAGCTATGGGTGTCAGCAGCGCTGACATGGGGACTCCTGCAGCGGCGAGTCCCGGCGCCCTGAGAAGGGAGTCCCGGGCGCTTCTGCCCAGCGGTGCCCAGTCCTGCTGCGTCACTTCCGTCCGTCCGGTTCGCGTCATCGCCTGGCCGGGCGACATCACATCCGGCCCTCGCCGTTCCTCTGCAGCCGCCCAGCAGTTGTTAGGGCTAGTTGTGCTTAGTTCCCAGGCGGTGGCTAATTGGCTGGGCTTCAGCCCAGCTCAGCCCCACCAGTGATATTGTTGCAGACAGTGTGTCTTGAGTACACTGCAGTGGAGGTCCTGTGTTGGTCTATCCCAGTCCTGTCACGTCTTGGTCCTGTCTGGGTCACGTCCTGTTACTGTCCTGTCCAGTCTTGATCCTGTCCTGTCCTGGTCAGCGTATTGTCATCCAGTCCTGCCAGTCGCTCCCGGCTTGCACTATTCCATCCCATGTTGCCGGAGTTTGCAGTCTGGTCAGGTAAGTGCTCCAGCAGAGCCTGGTTCGTTACTTTCTTTATTTCTGTGGGCAAGCTGCCCTTTATCCTTGGTTCTAGTTATAGTCTTGGTCCAGCTCTCCTTGTACAGAGAGAGCCACGGTTGTAGGTTCACACCTGTTTTGGTTTACCGTCAGTTTATGTGTATCCAATATTTGCTTTGGCTTGTTTTTGTTTGGTGGCACCCCGTTCCAGTTATATCCGGTGTCTGTGACTAGGTCACATTCCCCGTCCTTGGCCTGGTGCCGTTAGTCAGGGTGTTTTATCCAGTTAGTGCCCGGTAGTAAGATCTCCTCTTGGTCCTATCTCTGATGGTCGCTGTAGACTTGTCACATCGTAAAACCTGGTTGCATCGGGGTTGGAGCGGGCTTATCTCGCTCCTTCGAATGCGGCAACTACAGGAGAAGCCTACCAACCCGCAGTCTACGGTCACCTGCCCGAGAAGGCCAATAGAGTCAGTGTAGGGTGTGCTGTGGCAGGCCTAAACAGCGGCCCCGGCTGAGGGCTCTGCCCACCACCACCGTACACACGTACCCGCCATATTACAATGGGTGTGTCCATTGGTGGCTCCAGAACAGGGGCTGCAGCACAGTCCAAAATACATAGGGGAGCCCTACCAACTGCTATTCCAAACTAGCTCACTGGCAGTGGGTGTGGCTCCCCTATTTGTATTTTGGACTGAGCTATACCTCCGGAGCTGCCACTAGGTGTTTCCTTGCTTAAATGCTTGTTGTTGAAAGATATTTCTATATAACATTAGTAACAATATATTTGTGAAGTATTGATACTAGCATTGTGTCTGCAATATGGGGTTTCTTGTTTGCAACTATTAATTTGCTGTGTATTCTTTTCTTGTCACGCAGCACAGTATACATGATTAATGTGATGCATACGCAATAAATTCCAAATGCAATGTGACTTTGTGTGAATTCATCCCTAAGCATAGAAGGTTTGTTTTCAGTGTATTAATTATTAATTTATTGTGAACAGTGACTGTCTGCATCTTATAAGCACTAACTATGGATGTGCTGTTTCCAGACCATCATAGCATTAGCCAAATCAGTATGGAGACCAGATACTCTAATTAAACAAATGTGTTTAACTACAGAAAGATTACTATCAAATATTCATACCCTAAGCCACAAATCACTAGCAGCAGAAGCTATGGATGAGTGCACACCAGCACAGATAATGAGATCGTCTCTCCCTCTCCTGTCAGGAGTTCCCACAAGAAGGGATAATGAGAAGAGTCAGCAGAGACTCCTGAGCAGATCCATCAAATCACTGTGATCCAACTCTCTAGTGGCACTCCTGGAAGAATTGGAAGAATCCATGAGATATTTAATGCAGGGCAACAGGCGATTTATGGCAAAAATGGGAGCCTACTGATGGATGCAGGAAAATATTGCATACAATTGTATAGTATTTACAACTAACTAGTGGTGGGAATACAGCATATACAGCCAGTACTATAACACAATCTCTATTATAGAAATGGAGGAGAGAAGTCTGTTGTTGGAGAGATAGGAATCTATTCAATTAGGAGTGAACTTTACCGGTCTGGTAATAGCTCCGGTTTTCACCCTCCAGGGCTTACCACTCAGGGTTACCACTGGTTATTGAATTGTGCAGCACTGAAAATGATTTATTGGATTTACATCATTCTATAGCTTTTATCATTTTCACACTTTCAAGTTTTGTGCTGACTAGTTTAGCATCTCTCATTCCAAACGTGATAAGAATTGCCTCAATGTATCCTTGTAATCCTTATTACTAACATTTTTAAGTACAGTATTATTTCAAAGATTTTGAGTGCCAGTCTCTGGTACCTTAACTGGATTGTATTGCGGATTAAATTAACCTTTAAGAGCACTACAGGTATGTTTAATATGGATTGTGTTTCCCCTCTCACCTCTTCTCTTTTACACCCCTTCCCATTTATAGTGAACATTTCACTATATTTCACCCTTTGCTTTTAAAGCATCATCAATTCTCCTAGGTGCACAAAGTCAGTGATTTTGTAGGATTATAGTCAGGTGGCTGATTTATCAATCATACCAAACAGGTGATAATGATCACCATTTTTTTGTAGGTGGAAACACAGCCATTATCTGAAACAGGAACAGGTGTGCAGGAGGCTTAAAACTGGGTAAGGAACAGCCAAATTCTGCTACAAAGGTGAGGTTGAGGAAGATAGTTCCAAGGCACAGTCATACACCATGGCAAGACAACATTACAACAAGACACAAAGTAGTTATACTCCATCAGCAAGGTCTCTCTCAGGCAAGGATTTCAAAGCAGACTGAGGTTTGAAGATGTGCTACTCAAGCTCTTTTGAAGAAGCATAAACAGATGGGCAATGTTGAGCACCATAGACACAAACTTAGTGCATCAGACGAAAAACACATCATGCTTAATTTCCTTCTAAATTGAATGATGTCCAGCCGTTTTATCAGCTCTGACCTAAACAAATACCAGTGGAACCCAGGAAAACCCATCTACTCTTGTGAGAAATCTGTTTAGTAATGGTCTTTATGGAACAATTGCAAAAAGCTATACCTTTGACGTGTACAAGGCCAAGCGACTCAACTATGCACAAAAACATAGTTACTGGGATCTTTTAGAGGGTCTGTTGGGCATGATAAGAGGATCATAAGGAGGGTTGAGGGCATGTGTGGTGTTGATTGGCCTAAAAATCTGGGTAGGTCTGCAGGCTTGTGACACATATAAAGAACATGTAGCATATGTAGATTTTTTTTTTCAACCATTTGAAAATGCTGTGTTTGCTCCTAAATTGTTAATAAATACTTAGTAGTCTTTGCTGAAGACATAAAGCACTGTTCTCAGACTCTACTGCAGTTATGTACAGATGTAAACATTTGCTTGAGTTGTTTTCAAATAATACACCAATACCCCTTTCACACTCGCAAAAATATCCGGGTGTGATGCACATGAATGCGCATCAACCCGGAATTTAGCTCAGTGTGAAAGGGTCTAGAAAGAATATCCCGGGATGAGCATTCCGGGATTTCTACCCAGGTCCTGACCTGGGTAGATTCCGGAATCAACACGGGATGCTCAAAAACCCGGAATATTTTTGCGAGTGTGAAAGTGGTATTAGTGGGACAGGTAACTTTCAGAACCACCTCTGCTCTACTTGGTGCAGCTGCTTATAATTAGACTAGAATTAGGCTAAAAAAGATGCATCTGATGGCTTGTGAATTCATGAGCTGCATTTTAATTCTAATTAGATCAGCCTACAAAATGGCAATCTCCACTATGTTCCTTATTGTAGTTCACTCTTTCTGACAAAAACCTTCTTAGATGGACAAAACCATTTGCACTGCAGGGGGGCAGATGTAAAATGTGCAGAGAGAATTAGATTTGGGTGAGTTATTTTGTTTCTGTGCAGGGTAAATACTGGCTGCTTTATTTTTACACTGCAATATAGATCTCACTTTGAAGTAAAACCCCACCAAAATCTAAAGTAGCCCATACACGCTGCTATAAGGGCTGACCCGATGTGTGCTTTGCATAGGCGCATCTAGGGGGTGGTCCGGGGGTGCACAGGACCACCCATTAGCCCATTTTGTAACTGAGGGATGGGGCTTTCCAACGAGCCCAGCCCCGGGTCTCTAGCCCCCTGGGAACCAGAGATACTGCCAGGCAAAGCTGGAACGTTTTCCCTATAGGATAACATGGTACCCGCTAATTCCGACCCCCACCCAGTTCAACGGCTGCCAGTTCCCCCTTCGGCATAACTGAAGCTCGAGTTTTATCTCAGTCTAACCCAAATCGCTGGGCCTTCAATCTGATACCAGGCTGAATCCATATGGGTTAATTGGCTCCAGGGATATTGAGGTTAAACCGTTTTTTTTTTTTCATTTCTTAAATGTAATTTCATGACTGTTTATGTTCTTTGAGGACAGATTTATCTGGAACCAAACAGCCCAGTTTCACGGGACTAAAATCATTCAAAGCCAACTCAAAAGTCCTTCAATATGATACTGGTCTCATGTAAATGGATCAGTTGGTTCCAAAGATATAGCTGGTTGGTTAAAGGGGGGTAGGGAGAGGGGAGTGGTTGTCTCTCGCCCTCACAACAGAAAATGCAGGGACTAGGCTGGTGTATAAGGGGTCAGCCTGGGAATGTCCTTGCATGATCCTGGGACCATATTCCCGGGTAAATCCCTGCATTTTCTGTTGTCAAAGGGGTATTATTACATACAGCCATGACCTGCAGTGCTCTGAATACAGCTGGGCAGCCCCCTGCTCTCTGCCCAGCTGTAAATGACTGTCACCCCTGCAGCTTCCGCTCCAATTCTTCTCCCCACTTTCACCTCAGCCCGCCCCCCCCCCCCCTTTTAATCATGTGGTGCCGGCGCCCGGCGTGCTCCCCCGACGTCACGCACAACAACATCGCGCACAATATTTCAAATGTATACTCGGCTAGAGGGGACACAAGGAGGGGAGTGGGAGCGTGCTCTGCGCTGCGCTCTGCTCCTCTCCCCATAGAAGCAGCTGCACCGCTCTCCATCTCTCCCTGCAGCAGCAGCGAAGGCTCATATAAAAATTTACAGTAAGTGGCACTTTTGGGAGCATTGCTTAAGGGATGCTACAAGTGGCGGTATGTGGGGGCATTAAGCATAATGTGTGGCGTAATGTGTAAGGGGCATTACGGTGTGCAGCATCATGTGTAAGGGACATTATGTGTGCAGCATCATGTGTAATGGGTACTATGGTGTGCGGCATCATGTGAAATGGGTACTATGGTGTGCGGCATCATGTGTAATGGGTATTATGGTGTCATCAAGCAAGAACCCCTTAGCAATGAGCACGTAGGTAAGCAGCACTTATGTGGCAAATAGGTAATGGGCATTACGGTTTGTTATATAGTATGTAATGGGCATCATGATGTGTGGCACAATGTGTAATGGGCATTATGGTGTGTGGCCTTATGTGTAATTGGCATTACGGCGTGTGGCTTTATGTGTAATGGGTATTACGGAGTTTGCTAAAATGTGTAATGGGCATTACTGTGTATGGTCTAAAGTGTAATACCACACCCCTTTTTATGATGCCACGCCTCCTTCACATGAGACCACGCCCCATTTTTGCCGCGCAAAGGTCCCCCTTCTATTATGTCCTGATCTGGGACCACCCATTACCATAATTCTAGATTCGCCTATGGTGCTTTGAGGTGCGCGCTCCCGCGGCACCTCATCGCACAGTACAAAAAGTATGTGCTTGCACATACTTTTTGTACTTAGGTTTCATCACATTGCATCGCATTGCATGCACAACGGATGCACATGCAATGGAATGCAATGTGATCCGTGCTAGTACAGCACGGAAAGCACGCTCACAAAGCAGCATGTATGGGCAGCTTAATTCTCACTGCACAAGTAACATTTGCCTCACCTGCAGTGCACATGGTTGTGTCCATCTAAGAAGGAATTTGTCAGAAAGAGTGAACTAGAATAAGGCCCTATGTATAGGTGATGGGTACACTGTAACATGTGATTTTAAAAACAGTCCTGCAATTGGGATCTCATGTATTGATATTCTTTGCAGTGTCACTCATGCTGTATGGTTGAATTGTTTTTTTACATAATATAATATAATTTCCTTTCTCTTTATGTCACTCTTTGTCACTCTTTGATATGTTAATTCTCACAAAATCTTATTTCAATATTTCCACTTAAAATCAGCCTGTAAAATGCTGAGGCTAGGTCAGCACTGATAAAAGGGTCTATTTTGCTCATCAAAGGAATCTTCTATAGCAGGAACACAATTGTAATTTACTAGACTTTTATCATTAGATATATGTAAATTATGGTATGTCACATCTTTAAATAGGGAGAATGGAGATACTCAGCACTCTGAGGGCAAATGGACTATATGAAGGCTAAATTAAAGGGGATTTTAGGAAAGTTAGAAAACAAAAAGTCCTTTTCTTCTTTATTTTTAATTTTTAAAACGGATACATCAGACATGATCATATATTATACATGTCCACATATAAACATACATAAAACATACATAAAATCTTACATTCTATAATATATCAGAATTTACATACATACACATACAGTTTCGGGCTTTATTATCTCTCACATAGCGCCACCCTTTTTACATATCTCCTTTTGCATCTGGACATAGTTACCTCTCACCTTGCTAATGTCCCTCATTCTGCTACCATTCACACTTTATAATTCAGGGTTTGCTAGTTTTCAGGGGGGTTTTCCTTCTCTGTTTATGTTGGTTTTTCAAGGGGCATGTTTATGGCCTCCCAGAAGGCATCTCCCTCACACTCGATATATTGTTTCCATATTTCCCATTTTTTAAATATTTTAATGTTTTGTATGACATCATTTGTCTCCATTCTATATGCGTAGTTTATTTTATTTATTATCTTTATCATAGACGGGATTTGTTCTTGTCTCCAGTTTTGGGCTATTGCCGTTTTTGTGGCTATATAAACTTGATTTAAAAAATATGTATTTGTTTGCTTTTTATCTTGTGGCTCGATGTGAAGTAGTACCTTCTGGGGGGTCAATTCCACCTCTTCTCCTAATACTCTTGTTACCAGTCCTCCTACCCCGCTCCATACTTCTCTAACTTTGCTGCACGTCCAAAATATGTGCATCAAATCTGCCTTCCCTTCTCCACATCTCCAACACACGTCTATCTGTTGGGGGTACATCTTGTTTATTTTTTCTGGGGTGTAGTACATTCTATGTAGTAATTTCATGTATCTTTCTATATGTGTAATAGATTTACTCATCTTATGTACTGTCAAGAAGGTCCTCTCCCACTGTTCTTTATTTATCTCTCGGTCCAGATCTCTCTCCCACTTGATCTGCCCTCTCATTTTTCCTTGCGTTTTATTGATTATCAGAGTTTTGTACCAAAACGTAATTCCTTTTGTCTGATATACTCCTCTTATTCTGTTAATTACATTATTTGATACCTGTTTTACTTCTCCTTTTATTTTTTGTTTATTTATCCAGCTTCTTATTTGCAGGTATTTGTAAAACTCTGTTGTCAGTATTCCATATTTTTGTTGGAGTTGCGTAAATGGGATTACTCCCTCTTCCCCAGTTAGATTTTCTACAGTTTTTATCCCTCTAGAGATCCATGTGTCTAGTCTGAGGTCTGCGATGAATTTTGCTATTGTTTGTATTTCCATATATTTTAAGGGTGTTCTAATTTTCTCATGCGTATTCAGAAACAGATCCCAGACTTTAAGTGTATCTTTAACCGCTTTTGGGGTATCTTTAGTTATTTCCCTCATATTTCCTGGTATCCAAATTAGGTCTTTTATACCTTGTTCTCCCATTATTTCTTCCTCTAATTTTACCCAGGGTTTCTGTTCTGTTCCTCTTATAGCTTCCGGGATCTGGTTCAGAATACATGCATATTGGTATGTTTGTATATCTGGGAGTGCCACTCCTCCTTTTATTTTTGATCTTATCAGATGTTTTTTTGCTATAATAGCTTTTTTATCCTTCCATATATATCTATTTATTATTGTGTTGAATCTATTCAGCCAATATTTTGGGAGCATTCTTGGTATAGCCCTGAAGAGATATAATAGTTTGGGTAGCAGAAACATTTTCATCGTTGCTATTCTACCCATCCACGTTATTTCTTTGTAAATCCAATCTTTAGTTGTTTCTTTCTAGTTGTTTTAATAGTGGCATATAATTAGATTCTATCAAGTCTGCTTCATTAACCGCTAGGTTTAAACCTAGATATTTCATGGTCTAATTTTTCCATCTTTTTAAGAGTGGCTATTTCATCTAACTCAATATTCATTGGTAGTATTTCTGTTTTATTTTTATTTAACTTGTAATATGAGATTCTAGCATATTGATCTATTATTTGCATTAGGATAGGTATTGAAGTTTAGGGTTTGGTAAGGAGTATTAGTACATCATCTGCGAACAGGAGCGTCTTCTGTTGTTTCTTGTTAATCTCAGGGGCCTCTATTGAATCGGTATCTCGTATTATTTCAGCAAAAGGCTCTATCGATAAGACAAATATGATTGGTGATAATGGGTAACCTTGTCGTGCCATTAGTTATGGTGAATTTAGAAGATATACAGGAATTGCACATCACATGTGTTTCTGGGGCTGAATATAGTGCCATTACTGCTTTCAAGATTTTCCCCATCATCCCAAATTTTTTTAAGACCTCTTCCATATAGCACCAATGAAGCCTATCGAAGGCTTTTTGGGCATCTAATGACATTACCATTAAGGGTTTTTCATTTTTTATATGGTACTCCATCACATCTATTGCCCTTCTTATGTTTTCTGTCCCCTGTCTGTCTTTAACAAATCCTACTTGATCTGGGTTGATCAAGTTTGGTAGGTATTGTTTTAATCGGTTTGCTATAATTTTCGCATATATTTTTATATCTGTATTTAATAGGGCTATTGGCCTGTAGTTTTGAACATTTTTTGGGTCTTTACCCTCCTTAGGAATTGTCACCAATCTAGCCTCTAACATTTCTGCTGGGAATTTTTCCTTTTTTTATTGCATCTTCAAATGTAGCTATTAGAATCGGTCCTAATTGTTTTTGGAATATTTTGTAAAATTCATTACTATATCCATCGGGACCTACAGCTTTGTTTGTTTGAAAAGTTTTGATTGCTTCTCGCATTTCTTGCTCTGTTAAGGGTTTATTTAGTTTTGTTATCTGATCTATATCTAAATTTGGTAGTTTAATTTTCGCCAAAAATCTGTTTATTTCTCCCTTTGTTGGTTGGGTCGTTTCTTTATCCGTTTTAAGATTGTATAAACTTTTATAATACTCTGCAAATACATTTGTTATTTCTGATGGATTTGTAATTTTCACCCCATTTTTGTTATAGATTTCTCTTACTTGTTTTCTTACCCGTCTCCCTTTTATTTTATTTGCTAAGAGTTTAGTTGCTTTATTGCTCTCACAGTATAGTTTTTATTTGAATTTTATCATATTTCTTTTTATTTGGATGATGCTTTTATTCTCTATTTCTACCCTTAGTTTGTTCAATTTTCCCAATATTTTATTGTTTTTTGGGTTGCTTTTATGTATTTCTTCCAAGTTTTTAACTTGGTCTTGTATCTGTTTTTGCTTGTCCTGTTCTTGTTTTCTCTCTTTAGCGTTTATTTGTATAATTTTACCTCTTAACACCGCCTTCAGAGCACACCAAAAATGTATCTGATTTGTTTCTTCTGGGGTGTTTGTACTACAAAATTGTTCTATAGTTTCTTCAATTTGTTGTTTTATATCAGGTCTTTTTATCAAGTAATTTGGTATCGTCCAAGTTCTATGTTTGGGTGTCCTGCTTTTGCTATTGCAGGTTACCAAAACCGGAGCGTGATCGGACCAGGTTTTTGGTAAAATCTCTGCTTTTTGATTTGTTGTAATGTATTTTTATCTGTTAATATTAGGTCGATTCTTGAATATGTCTATGTACATTAGAAAAAAAGGTATAGTCCCTAATTGTCGGGTTTTTCACCCTCCATGCATCATATAGTCCTGCTTCAAAGATAATGTTAGACATTTTTTGTGAGGACTTTACAAGGGTTTGCCAGTTTTTAATATTTGTTGTTGTTGATTTATCCATCTGTGGATCTAATGTGGCATTCACATCCCCTAGCATAATTACAGTCTTTTTTGCAGCTTGTTTCAATTTCTTTAAAACATTCTTCAAAAAAATGTCCTGGGCCTGGTTTGGTGCATATATTGCTATAAGCGTTACTTCTTGATCCTCCAATGTCCCATTCAATATAATATACCTGCCTTGTTTATCCACAATTTGGGTTTCTAGTTCAAATGTTATAGTTTTTTTAAATAGGATTGCCACTCCCCTTTTTTTACAGATATCACTGGTGAAATAAGCTTTTGTGTAATTGTGGTCTCCCATTTTAGGTGCTTTGATCCTTGAGAAATGAGTCTCTTGTATTGCTGCAACCTCTATTCTATGTGCATGTACATATTGAAGGACTCTTTTCCTTTTTTGGGGTGAGTTCAGGCCTTTTGCATTTACCTTCAATATCTTAACCATATTTATTTCTCTTATTTTTTCTTTTCGTCCCTGACATTCCAACATATATTGTAGGTTCTGATATATATCACATTTACATCTCCACTTACACCAACACATCATTTGTGCTCTTTTGTTGTTTTTAGAGCTTTTTCGGTCTCTACCCATCGAGACCCCTTTTTTTTTTCTTTACCTTATGGGGGGTCGTGGTTCCCAACCATACGCCTATATTTCCATGCTTTTTTATTTTTATCTTTTTGTCTGTTCTAGAATGTATTTTACTATTCTCCCTTCTCCCTCTCTGCCTCCCTCCCGTTCCTCCCCCCAGGTCCCCGCCCCCCCCCCCCAAAAAAAAACAAAAAAAAAGAAAAAAGAAAAAGAAAAAAAAAATGTAATCACCCCATCCATTTTATTTTAAGTTTATGGTACTTAGATTTTAGTGCCTCCGATGTAGTCTGTCAGCACCTTCCTATCCTATATCACTTAATGCTTGTTCACTTTTGGTGCCGGCACACTCATCGGGGCACCATTTGGCTTATTTCCCTGCATCCTGTACAGCATTGATGTGCTTCTTTCTATTAGGATTTACTTAATACATTTATGTTATTTTCCTCCCCTTTTGACCATGTCTTAATATAGCTAATTTCCCTACGCTTCTATATGGTTAATAATTTGTGAAACATAGAGTGAGCTTACTTTAAGTACAGCATAAAGAGGTATTCGAGTATATCTATTGGTCCCACATACTAGTGGTTCTCCTTTAACATCCCTCTTACTTCACATAATGTATTTGTACACTTTTAGTTTAATGTAGCTTAGTACTGCTAGCGAGCGGTGTACTCTGTGAGTATTCAAAGGAAGCATGTTTAAAATCAGGTATGTTATATCAATGTATCGATATATCCTTAGTGATCTTGGAAAAAAAAAAACCTAAGTACCTCATATAACATTAATCTACTTCTCGTTTTTGGGTTTTGATTTAAGTCTTTTGATGGTTTTCCTCTTCTTTTAAGCATGTCTTAATATACCCATACATCATTTCCTTACAATTTTATCTATTTTGTGCTATTGTGAGAAGATAAAACCAAATCTATTTTAATTTCAGTGTAGAAAAATATTTATATCTATCTATCGATATTTAGGGATAATCACACCTATTTCGTGTGGCACCTTTGGCTTTCTTCCTTCTATACATGGTGTATCTTTATTCTTTTAGTTCAACATAACACATGCCAGTATACAGTGTGGAATTTGGACAGACAACTTAAGATCGAATGCATTATGTCGTTATATCAATATATAATTTAAAAAAAAATATTTTGCTAATCGTGATAAAAAAATAAAATAAAAAAAAGCATAAGTACCACATATAACATTAATCTACTTCTCGCTTTTGGGTTTTGATTTAAGCCTTTTGGTGCTTTTCCTCCTTTTTTAAGCATGTCTTAATATACTCATACATCGTTTCCTTACAATTTTATCTATTTTGTGCTATTGTGAAAACATAAAACCAAATCTATTTTAAATACAGTGTAGAAAAATATTTAAATATATCCATCGATTTTTAGTGATAATCACACCTATTTCGTGTGGCACCTTTGGCCTTCTTCCTCCTATACATAGTGTATCTTTACTCTTTTTGTTCAATATAACAAATGTCAGTATACGGTGTGAAATTTGGACAGACAACTTAAGATCAAGTGCATTGTGTCAATATATAAATATATAGTTTAAAAAAAAATATTTTGGTAATCGTGTTAAAAAAAAAAAAAGGAGAAAAAAGGAATGAACAAATACATTGTAGCGGTATACCGATATATGTTTGGGAGGTATTCAGATATCTACAGATATTCATAATGTTGTCCTTCCACCAATAATGCGACTGATTTTCTTCTCTCCGTCCAAAGGGGGAAAGAAAAAAAAATGGGGGGGGGGGGGTTTGGCCTGGACCAGGCGTCCTCTTTCCAGTTCCTTCCCTTACTCGGGATGGGGGTGGGGGATCTGTTTCCTCAATGCGGCCTCCAATCCTGGGTGGTCTTTAACACAGTTTTAGTTTTACTATCCAACTCGAGTCCAATCCTCCCGGATGGGCTGGGGGGTCTCCCCTCTTCTTTCTGGATTTCCAATTCCCCATTCTTTTAGTAACTTGGATCCTTCTTCTTCTGAACCTATGATTTTCAGCGATTCTTGATGGCGGATAATTAATTTCACTGGAAATCCCCATTTATATTCGATCCCTGCGTCTCTCAGTGCTGTTGTGATTTTAACTAGAGCCCTCCATCATCAACTAGAGCCCTCCATCATAGTTTCAACTGATAGATCGTTATACAGCTGCCATGAGCCCAACATCTCTTTCTTTGCTTTATCTCTTGTTGCTCTCATAATTTGATCTTTTATTTGAGGGTAGTGAATTTTCATAATCACATCTCTAGGGGCATCTTGGGGGGCTTTCTTAGTTTTAGGCAGTCTGTGTATTAAATCTATCTGTAGTTTTGGGGCCGGTATATCAGGTAGTAATTTTTGGAAAACTTCTGTGACATGCTGTTCTAGATATTTTGCTTGTATGTCCTCGGCTATACCTCTTATCTTGAGGTTGCCTCTCCTCAATCGATCCTCAAGATTCACTGTTTTGTCTCTCAAATTCCTCAGTTCTTCTTGAGTGTTTTTTTTTTTTAAGAGTTCATTGATTTTACGATCTCTGTCATTTTGTTTTCTATTTGGTCTGTTCTATCTCCCAGCTCCTCGACCTCTTTTTTAATTTCATGTATTGTAGATGAAAATTCTGTGGTAATGTCCTTTTTTAGCTCAGAAAGTAGCTGTACCATTTTCCGCAGTGTGATTGGTTCGTCCAGTTCATCCTCTCTATCAATTTCTGGGGATGGTGACTTTGTTTTTTGTGAAGGGTTAAAAAGTCCTTTTCTCAAAGGTCTATAATACATTCAAAATAAGCTTCACTCTATACTATAAATTAACTGGTCTCATTATTAAGATACATATGTTGGCATCACTGCACAACTAATGCCACGTAGGGGATATGATGAAGACTGTAATATGTAACAGTCGCCAGGGCCGCCAAAAGGTATGCCAGGCCTCGGTAAAAAAATTGGGGCTCAAAATGTTTAAGGTTTGTGAGAAAACACTCTAAAGTTGAGGGGGAGTGTTATTGTCCCCCCCACCTCAGCAGCAGCAGCACACACTTAGCATGTGCTGTGCTGACAGCAGGCTCAGCATAAGCTCTTGCTCTGTCACATGCTGTAGGTGTGTGCTGCTGCTGCTGTCCGGGAGGGACGGAGGGGGAAGGCATGGGGGGGTCAGACCAGGGCCCCCTCCAGCAAGCCCGGGCCCGGGTAATTAGTACCCGCCCCCCCCCCTCTCGGCAGCCCTGACAATGACACAGGCTGTTATATAGTGATAGTTGGGGATAAAGGCTGTTATGTGATGGGGAGATACAAGATGTTATACAGCGATGACCTAGTAGCATTAAACTTTGGAGAGAGATAATGAATGAGATAAAGGGGCTCCTAAACAAACCTACATACGGGGAGATTTGCTGAGCGTTCTGAGCAATGCTAGATCGCTCAGAGCGCTCAACTAGATCATTCAGCACACAGTGAGGTGTCAGCGCTGTGTGCTGATCGATCTGTCAGGGCCAGTGTTCTCCGTTGAGAAGAGTGGCCCTGACTGGCGATTACTGTACCTAGATTTATCCAGCATGCTGGATATTTATCACTTTGGCCCCTACACACGGAGTTACAGTATGTAGGGGCATTTTCTAAGCGATCTAGTCAGATAGCCCCATAAGTGTCATTTTTCAAACACAGCAGCAGATGTATTAAGCCTTAAAAAGAGATAAATGCAATGGTGAGAAATGTCCAGCCAATCAGCTCCTAACTGTCACAGCATAGATGGTGTTAGAATGGCAGTTTGGAGCTGGTTGGCTGGATGTTTATCGCTCTTTATCACCCTCGCTTTTATCTCTTTTGAAGGCTTAATACATCTGTCCAACAGCTTGTAAAATGATAGTTAGAAGCTGATTGGTACTGTATCGTTATCCACTTTTTTTCGCCACTGTTAGATACATCTCACCTCTGATTTGAATATCCTTGTAGGTATGTTTTTTTTAACATGTAAAGTTGCGTGTTTTATGATTTTGTTGAAACTACTGTAATTGCACATCCATCATCCAGTATATGTGTGTGTTTTATGCTTGTTTATGCTTGTTTAGCAGTGACTCCAAGAAAATTACCTATTAACTATTTTATGTGTTTGCTAATAACTTCCATAGTACAGTACATCATAGTTGAAAAGCAGTCTTGTACAAATTAATTTACTAATAAGTATACTTATTTCCTATAACACAGATTCACAAGTGATGTTTCCTCAACTAAACAAGCAGCACAGCAGCAGCAGAGAAATTAGTGCCGCACTGCTTCATAAATAATAAAGTCACCCATGCAGAACCAATCACTTATGATGATGGAATAAATAAAAAGCAAAAAGTCCTATCACTGCAATAAGTGTTTGATAGAACGGCGCCCTTCTACTAGTCCAGGGCTGGGCAACACCGGCCCTCCAGATGTTGATGAACTACACATCCCAGCATGCCTTGCATCAGTTTCAGCATGGCCACATAGCAAAGCATCCTGGGATGTGTAGTTCATTAACATCTGGAGGGCCGGTGTTGCCCAGCCCTGTACTAGTCCAATGTATATTGTAGCTGTGCCCTTTGTGCTATGACTCATTCTGTATTTTAGTCTCCCACTCTTTATAATAAAAGTATATTTTGCAGCAGTGTATGTGCATTAATATTTCATCATTCAATAATAGAAAATACTCAAAATAAAGTATACATTTACAGTATTGGGTTGTTGTTTTTTTTTTTTTTTTCAGAATAACCAGAATTGTGCAATAGTTCTGAAAATAAATGTGTGCACAATGTATGGAACATGTATAGAAAAACACCTGAAAATAATGGGTGGAATATGGATCTTGAATGTATGGAATAAAAGGGGAAGTAATTACACATGTATCTTGTCTGAACTCATTCTCCTTTCCATAATAGATCTCGCACTACACAGACCCATTAATCCGTGTTGTACTGAACGACGAAGTGAAGAGGTTACAGCCTGCAACTGAGCTTTCACCAGAATTCTGTATTAAGAAAGATAAAATGATGCAGTGTCCAAAGGAAAATAATGACCGGAAGATGAGAGAGTGCAGATAACTAATATGAATTGCCCTGTTATTCAGGCTGGAACCATAGTAATCAAAGTAGGGCAAATTAATGGTCACTACATTAGCCACTTAGACCAGACTTGCCTCTAGCTCCACCATTGCCATTGATCCATTTAATGAGTTATTTTGTCCCCATCAGGTGATTATAATAAGGCAGAGATAAATTCAAAAAGCATTTGCAGGCACAGAGTTGCAGTTTGTAAAAATAAAAAATGTCTAAAATTTTCTAATTTTGGAATGTAATGGGGCATTTTTATGGGTTCGAATATGTGTTTATATCTAAGTTGCACTGAGCTATTCCAAGCATGTAAAAACCTAATTTAAATGAATGGGATACTCTACTCTAGTAATTAAATAAAATAAAGTATTTCAATAAAATGAGAGAGTGATCATGGGGGAAATCATATTTACCTACTTTTTTGTAGAGATGGTGAAGTCCAAATTGGAGGGTAGGTAGGGACTCTGATGACATATAGCCTTGCCTTCATTAAAGTTAAATATTGCACGAATCACGGTATTTGTATTGGTAGCCAACAAGGATGTGGGAGTCTGTAAAGGATTCTGGGTACTTGCCTACCTTTCAGTGGGGCTCTGGAGAGTCGGTAGGTGTGGGGAAAATTTTCGAGAAATCCTGTTTCATCTGTACTTGACCGAGATCAAACTCAGGTAACATCGTTCTGACACAGGTGCTATTTTAAAAAAAGAACACATATTAGGGCCGACAGCGGTGAAACCGGAACTGCCCATGACTCTGTTGCCCCAGACTGGTGTCAGTGAACACTTGCGGTTTCTAGTCTTCTCCTGTAACCGCCCCGGCTGTAAGGGCAAATTAGGTCCGCCCAGACATTATTGCAGTCAGGTCTTACGGGAGACAACGTGTTCACTGAGGCAGACCGGGAGCAACCCAATTTGGGCAGGCCGGAACCACCTAGGAAGGCCCAGGGGGAAGGTACAACACCAGACTCTGCAGGGTACTAAGGTGAGACCACTTGCAGAAAGCATACACAGTGTTGGTGTGTACCCAAATGCAACAATGCACAACGGTGGTATATAAATTAAATGCAAAGGTAACAATACCCAACGGTGGAATAAAAGTAAATGTAAATGTAACGATACACAACGGTGGAATATAAATAAATGTAACAGCAATACAGAATAAACTGTGGGAGAACCCCTGACTTATCTGTGAGATGGTAGCCACAGAGGCAAGTCAGAGATCAGCAGCGCTGAAAGGCAGGACTCCTGACAAGGCATAGCCACGCTGGCACGGTGGCACGGTAATGCTGGATACAGGATACAAACTGGCACTCTGGTAGCAGGGATCCGAACCAGGAACCGGGAACACTCTGAGACAAGGCTGCATACAGAACTATAACCGGCGCCATGGTAATGGAGCAAGCCCCTTAAAAAGCAGTCACCCCACCTACAGGCGTGGATGATGTAAATTGCCCGCAGCTTTGCAGCCCATGATCTGAATGGAAGCTCGGGGCGTTGCTTAGCAACGTCCCCAACGATTCCCTGTGCTGCTGCACCCTGAGCAGCGAAAGTTCGGATCGTTGCCTAGCAACGTCCCCACAGCTTGATGATCGCCGGGGACACTGCTGTCCCTGCTCCCGCAGCGCCGGAACTGTCAGGAGAGCAGGGGCACAGCGACGCCTACCCCAGTGCCTGACAACACAGGAGTATACTATGCTCCCGTATTTTTTTTTTTATTCTATTATTTTTATTGATTTTTTTATTTTTGGTTGCACAAACAGCAATCAAAAAGAAAACAATAATTAGAAGAAAAGTATGTTGGTCAAGGCATACATAGAGACATCGTATGGCACAACATCCCAAAAAGCAATGAAGGGTACATAGAAGTTTACATAGTATATATGCAAATAGTCCCACCGGATTTGTTCGGTACCTCTAACCTACTAGATATATATCTGTGCCGCCTAAGTCACCCGAAGGCGCCGTTCGAGTCGAACAGAAGCAGCCAGTTTCATGTCGAATGGTACATATTGAAAAAGGTACTCATATCTCCCTATATAAATATGGAGTTGGAGTTGCTTGTATTAATACAATGAATAAAGACAGAATGATCAAACAAATCATGCAACTATACCCGACCGACAAAATAGTAATGAAAGCAAAACAAATAAAACAAAGAAAAACACCTCTGAAAACAAACCTTCCCCATAACCCCCCACCCTGTATGACCTACCCCCAACACAGGTACAGTATACTTGGATCCCATAACCAATTTATCCTATCCCACTAAAACTATACTAACTAGATTTCCCGAACCAATGAACAATAGGAGGTAGTAAATTAGTGGTCTCTAGCTAAAACTAATTGAAAACCACACTTGCAGCAGGATGTGAACATCTCTATTTATCTAAATGTACCAAAAATCTAATTTACCCCTTCCACCCAACTAAAGGATAACAGATATATGGACCGATCGGGGCAATGGACTTATGGTAACGTTGTATATCAACCGCTTTAATACAAGAAAGTAATTCGAACAGGTCGGTTTTACCTCCACCCAGTCCCCGCCCCCCCCCCCCCCCCCCCCCAAAAAAAAAAAAAAACATAACAGCCATCCCAACAGACTGGATCAACACAGCCATTGCTTTAGCTAGAACAGGGCAGGTGTTCACACCGTCATTAGGATACACCATACATATATACAGTACAAATGGAGCATTAGACCACTAAAGCCGCAGCACAGAAAGAAATCACATATTAAATGAAACAATATGCCAATACCGTATATAAAGCAACAGGAGTTAACTTTTGGTAACATAATATATCAAAATGGAATAGAAATAATATTAAAAGGGCAAAGTATATAATGACCTTAAGCCATGTGGACGGCTCTCCAGCCTCAGTCGACTGCATACACCCTAGTATAAAGAGCTCCCAATAATATATTGCAGGGGTTATAATAACAGAATAATGGCGGATATCATTAGAAGAAAACAAATATCAGGATATATTAACAATAATATATATTAACATAATAAGAGTATGATTAAAACAGGTCATCCCTTTCAGATAAACAGTGCAGAACATCAATATGGCCAAATGACCAAGCCTTTAATTTGTGCTGACAACATAAGTCACATCCCAATATACAGTATATGAGTATAAGGAGGATAGAATTTAACTCCTAAATAGAATGGACGAGTAGACCCATTGCCGTCAACATGAAACACAGGGGGAATCTTCAGGGAGTCTTGTCAACACTGTCGCTTCCACTGGCACATTCGAACTCCGAACCACAACACTGCGTCAATGAGTTTAAAACTACTGGAGGAGATTGGGCCATCCCGCAGACGGCTACAGGATATTCGTGCGGAGTGGAAGTGAAGAATTAATCAGCCCTGATCTCGTCGATACACTGCTCACAAGCAGAGGGGTGGTCCTGAACAGCGGTGTCCGTTTTATCAAACATATGCAGCAGCCTTTGTGATGAGGCATTTATTACCTGAAGAATGCTAGAGATGGGGATAGCCATAGTGAAGAAGTCGAGTAGGCATTGACCCATTGTAGGGATCACAGAGGTAATATCAAGAGTGGTACTGGCAGTGTAGTAAATAAAGTATTTTATGTGCAGAGTTCGAGAACACTATAGAAAAGTGTAGGCAGCCCCAGGCTTGTGCAGGCAGGAGATGAACAGTGGCATCTGACAGGATGACAGCTTACAGGCCAAGATGGCCGCGGCTTCTTCCTTACCTCAGCGGTGTGCGATTGAGCTGCACTGTCTCCGGGTGTCACAGTGCAGTGGGCTCTGTATGAAGGAGTGGAGGGGCAGAACAGGAACTAGCCGGTTTTCTCAGTGCCCAGGAGCTCTGTGTGCACATGGGTGGGAGCGACAGCAATATGGCACCAGCGCCAGGCCTCTGCCCGGGAGCTGCACGCTGGGGAGCCAGATATCTCGGTGGCGGGTGGTCATATTTGGGAGATGGCGTGACAGGTATGTGCAGGAGGTTTCCCCTGCCACTGCAGGTGATTGAGTAGCGGTGAGCGGTCGCAGGATAGGTATACAGAATAGCTGTAATGGGGAGCAGCGGGAGAGGATGTCCACTCACAAGCCCGCCGAAGCCACGCCCCATGCTCCCGTATTTTAAATAAATGTTATTTTCATAAATAACAGACCTAATACCTGGACAATGTCTATACATATTGTACATCACTAACTGCTAACAAACCAGTTATTAATACCTCAAATAGACTGTCTACTAACTAGTCACTGGACTGTTCTAACAAAGACCCTAACCCTGATGGCTATTTCTTTTTTTCCCTCAAAAGAGGTGTATATGTGAATAACATGACCAGATTTTAACCAAAATAACCTCTTTTTTTGCATGCAATATAGTCACAACCGGTTGTGTACATTTATTTTTAGATTTTTATATTTAGATTGTATGTATTTGTGTATGATGTGCTATATGTTTTTACAGAGAGCAAATAAATTGTTAAAATATATATATATATATATATATATTCATTTCCCCTAAATTGCGCAGTTCTACTGTTCTTTATATTGTCTCTTTGTTTCGGGTTATTGCGCTATCCCCATCCGAACAGCAGCAATAAACGGGAAAAGGTTAATACCTACCAATTTAGGCCCTTATTCTGATCTGTGCGGAAATTCCCGCATTCTTACGGAGCGGTCCGCACGCCACGGTGTTTTGCCGCGTGCGGCCATCGTCCGTAGAAACGCCCACGTGTCCTCCGCATTCGGACGGACTCACTCTTTAAGAACAGGGCGTGTTTACGGACGACATACAAACCATGCGTGTGCGGGAGA
Organism: Crinia signifera; assembly: GCF_055691185.1. Classification (NCBI taxonomy): domain Eukaryota; kingdom Metazoa; phylum Chordata; class Amphibia; order Anura; family Myobatrachidae; genus Crinia; species Crinia signifera. The sequence goes on from NC_139222.1 coordinate 121,957,107, forward strand.
AACACTCCGATTCGGCACGGTATTACAGAGTATTACAGAGTATGCTCGGGAATACCGCATCCGACCGGGAGCCAAGCGGTGCTACCGCACGTAAGCGGAGTATTTACGCCAAACAACCCACTATGAAGTATCTTCTGCAAGACATCACATGACCCACTTATTCAATTACCTATCCTCATAAAAAACTGCTTATTTGGAAATGGAATCAATTAGATTCCAATATATCCTTACAAGCATGCCTAACACATGCATTGCACACATTAACCCTTACAGCAATGTAAGTGCAATGCTTTGTATTACACCCTGTGTAAAAGATTAATATTCTGTCATGTCAATTGTTAGCAGTTTTTAAGTGTGGGACAAGTACAGCATATGTGGGGGATTACTAAGGTTTCCTTGAAGCAGCAATGGTTTCAATTAAAGCACTGACAAGCGTCCTATTAGTGAGTAATGAGTAAAGGAGTAGATTGTATTGGGTTCAGGTGTTAATGGTTGTAGTCATTAGGCGTACGTTCGCCTACCGCATGAACGAGTGGTGTCCGCAAAGCAATAGTACACTTGTGGACACCGCACATTTCAGCCCTTTTTGCTCGCGTGCATTCGGAGTGGTTTCCGAATGTACGCCCCCCAACATAAGTGTACTCCCCCGTGTCCGCCCATGTTTCCGCCCCGTTTTGCCCACTTTGAAACTACGCCCATGTGTCATTCCGCATGACGCCCATAATACGCCCCTATTTCCCGACTGATTGCGGGGACCAGTTTTGGACGGGCTTTGTCCGAACTGGTACCGAGTCAAGGCGTGGCACATGCGCGTAGCGTTCTCCACGCATGCGCAGACGCCGTAAAGACGCTATCCGTAAGAACGCGGTAAAGTCCGCATCAATCAGAATAAGGGCCTTAGTCTGGTGATTGTATTTTAATAAAAAATCTGTCCATCTGTCTGTGGCACAGGGCTACACATTCTTGTTATTTTCATAAAACACTCTTTAAGCCTTGTTAACAACTTTATTATAAAATAATCTGTTTGTTCTTGACCTGTCATAATTATTCATTCTTTATTTGTGTTTTGTAATAATTCTATTTTTTTAAATGTGATCTAAAAAAATCCACGACCGCTTACTACAAGCACCTGAACCTGAATGATTGGTATCTGGGGTGACTGGCAGCTAGAGGCGAACCAGTGCAGTCATCCTGTGGTGGGTCTTTGTAGCAAGCCCTTATGTGAGAGGGTTTCTTACATTATATTATGTAGACAGGATATTGTCCTGTTGGATAAAAAATAACATACAATAAGAACTTACCAATATATTAGTATGAAGACTGAAAAAAAAAGATTCTATTGTAGGAATAGTATCCGGATGTTAGATAGACAGTGTCTAGATCAGGGCTGGGTGACACCGGCCCTCCAGATGTTAATGAACTACACATCCCAGGATGCTTTGCATTAGTTTTGCTATGTGGCCATGCTGAAACTGATGCAAGGCATGCTGGGATGTGTAGTTCATCAACATCTGGAGGGCCGGTGTTGCCCAGCCCTGGTCTAGATGGACAGTCAAAAGGTTGGCCAGAATTATCGACAGGCACGACCATCAACAAAGACAAAAGGTCAACATGCACTAGGTGGACATTGACAAAAGGTTGACACAAACAATAGGTTGATGTGGCAATGATCAACACATGAAAATGTCGACATGCGTGTTTTTCATTTTTATTTTCTTTCTTGGGACTACATTTGGGAACTGTAAAGTGTACCAAGTGCAGTGTTAGTGGAGTCAGGCGCACCATGCCGAAATCATGGCAAGCCATGCGAGGGTACGTGCTACACCAATTGGGGGTCCATGTCGACAGATGATTGAAGGAGTTTTAACAGAAATTCCCAGATTGGCAGTTGGCTTTTACCCTCTGCTCATTGACTTGAATTACAGCTCTTTGTGGGTGTGAGTATAAGGGACAATGCAGTGCTAGTTCTACTTCAGCAATCACTATTCTGTCACCCAATTTGGTAGGGCAGTTATGTGCACTCGCATCTCTCTACACAAAGCAGTAAAGTTGAAGAAGTGTAGTACAGAGGTGAAATTTGGGAAGTTAGAAATCAAGAGTATGACAGAGGGTTCGAAAAGCAAGAGATATGAGAAGTCAGGAGAGAAAGAGCAAGGAGAGGATTTCCCACAGGACATATGCAGACTTTGAGCTTGGGGGAGCTTAGAGTGCTGCTGTGTCCCTTAGAATGTAGGAACTTGAGTGCCTGTTGAGAGGAGCTCATTTTTTTTATCATGCTCCACTTTTTCACTGTTTGATGCTTGGTGCTTCTGGCCCAAGGTCCACTGGGAGCTGAGTAATGACAGAAATATCTTGGGAAGGGATTGCCACAGTCCCCCTCTCCACCAAGGCAATGTTTTTCAACAATGACAGCATGGACGGTATGATGACTAGAGAAGAGATTGTTCCAGAAACCTGTGTATTTAAAGACATAAGTACATAGCTACCAAGTAAATATATACAAACAAATGCAGGTAACCTGGTGCCTATGTCAAAAACTGTGCATTTCTTTGTCCCATCTGTTAACACTTGTAAATCAACATCACATCTGCATGTACAGGGACTCTAATTTTCCTTTAACCTCAATGATCCTGAAATGGAAAAAAGAGCGGTGTGGCAGGGTGGTCAAACTAATATGAGGAGGAAAATGACCACGACACACACACACACACACACACACACACACACACAGTGGCAGAGGTTACACTGATATCTCTCATCTGTTCTCCAGTTATAAACAGAGTGAGGGAGAGGCAGATTTATGCACTGTAAGGCTCATGTGCATAAGCTATAGCATGCTAGCAACATAAAGATTTATTTTATTGTATGTTTTAATAGAGCTGTTTCCAAATTAGTCCCAATTTATATGAAATCAGTACTGCAGAAGAATACTTTTTGAGAATATGGTAGTGAAATAGTTAACCTATATCTGACAGTTGTAAAAGAAGCTAATAGAAAATATTTTAAAAGTTCCTTCCTTAACCTTCAATTGAATGAAATTAATAAGCGAATCAATTGGGTAGGGTACAGGTTTTAGCAAAGTAATTGTAAAATCACTCAATTCCAGTGGGAAATCCATTTCCATGCACCTAATGAGCACAGGTAAGTGCTGAACTATCCCTGAAATGTTTCGTAATCCCATCAGGTTTATTGGCACAAAGAACAGTCTTAGCTTCGCCTGCTGGGCACAGATAAGGAAGCGCCAGAACACCAGTGATGGAAAAAGTTTTCCTACTATAACAACATGGTATAATTATCGACTCTCATCCTGTTTAAGACATTTTGGATACGTTTTTCTACATTGAGCCCTGGCTACTAAATAACTAGGAAAAATAGAAAACATTTCTGAAAACTGATGAGAAAATTAGATGTTGCCCATAGCAACCAATAACATTCAATGAGTGTTTCCTAATATTAACCAACAATGCAGTCAGCACAGGATGCTTGATTCCATTCCCTCAAATATAAACTGCATTGGAAAAAAAACTGGACAGAATTAATGAATGATGCCTCTGAACGGTGACTTTCCCATTAGAAGTGGAACTACTAGGAAGCATTGAGAGCAGAGCAATGCATACCAGGCAGACACAATGGGGCAGATGCGTAACACTGGGCTCCTGTTCCCAAGGGGGCACCTCTCCTCCCCTGCTAGATTTAATCAGTTAATCCAAAGCTATCGATATTGCTTCTGTGGTTGACTCCACCTCCTAGCAGGACAATACATGTCACACTCTCTTTATTTCAAAGAGTTAGCAAGTTTCACACACTGTATTAGAACCCATGACCTTTTCCACTAGAAACATACACCTTACTGATGGAGCTATTTGGGGGCACCAATATTTATCTTGCCTAAGGGCAACTGGGACGAACTTATGCCACTGACATGGGTTGATTCTAGCAGATAAGTAGGCAACAGGACGGAGCAGACTGATGTGGAAGCACGCTTATCAAATCCATTATCTGCCACATTGTAAAGCTGGGACAGATTCACAATGGTGGGATTTAATAAGAATCGTGCCACCACTTCCTCAATGAGCGGGCATTCATTACATTCTCCTGAATTTGGGAAGCATCATGAAATCTGGGACTCTCCTGGGGAGGAGGTAAGCATGATGAGATGTAAACCATCTGATGTGGTGCACTGCTCTCAAATGTTCTAGATGTCAGACAGTAATCCGGATTCAGGGAGAATAAAAACAATAGGCAGCTATGCTAGTGACCAAACTGTATGAAGCCTAACAGTATGTTGTATGTTTTTGGACTGTGGTAAGAACCCAGAGCACCTGGAGTTAGACATGTTACAGGTTGAGTATCCCTTATTCGAAATGCTCGGGACCAGAAGAATTTTGGATAACAGATTATTCCGTATTTCAGAATTTTTTATATTTCAGTGAGGTATCTTGAGGTATCTAGCATTTATGTTGTATAAACACATCAAACACATGAAATACACAAGTATATTTTATTTGTGCATGAAACAAGGTTTTAAACCATAAAACAAAATTTGTGTACCATCCTAGGTCATGAATTTAAATGCTCAGGAATCATTTTCTTGCACATGTTTAGTGCCAGTTACATATCATGTCCCAGAAGTGCCAATTACATATCATGTCCCCAGGAGTGACAGTTGCAAATGTCCCCAGTACTGCTTTTAGTAAAAGAAATTAAAGTACATTTTGGAGACTATGGTTTTTGGAATAATTTGGATAACGGATATCTGGATAAGGTATACTCAACCTGTATATTACAAGATGCATAAGATCATATTAAATTGCAAGCAACATATTTGCTGGAAAACATTACTATAGATGTTGCAACCATCTGTAAATTTCGGACCTAACTTATTGGAATAAATTGGTTGTGGTCATTTTTTTCCTGCTAAAACCCACATAAAAAATAACGGTACTCTTTACTTAGAACGGTGCCCACGATTTTGATCGTGGGCATCGTTAGTAAAAAATCGTGGCCATCTCGGGCATTGAATGCACTAAAAAATCGGGTGCGATGCGACCGACGCGATGCCCGCGATTTCCCATAGGGAACAATGTTAAATGTCTCAATTGACCCAATTTTCCTGTTCAATGCCTCAATTGACCCGATTTTTCCATAGGAAACAATGTTAAATGGCCCACAGAGGCCAAATAGGCACCCTGAAGTGTGAAATGGCCCCCACAATTGTTAACACCACCCCACGATCAACGTGAACCCGAAGCGTGGCGAGCGCAGCGAGCCCGCGAGGGGCGGCGGTACGCGTCCTACGACCATTTCATACCCCCACTATCCACGTCGGCGTGGAGTTGAGAATAGAAAGTGTGGCGAGCCCGAAGCGTGGCGAGCGCAGCTCGGGCTCGGTGGCTCGCTGCGCTTGCCACACTTTCTATTCTCAACTCCACGCCGACGTGGATAGTGGGGGTATGAAAAGGTCGTAGGAGGCATACCGCCGTCCCTCGCGGGCTCGCTGCGCTCACCACGCTTCGGGTTCACGTTGATCGTGGGGTGGCGTTAACAATTGTGGGGGCCATTTCACACTTCAGGGTGCCTATTTGGCCTCTGTGGGCCATTTAACATTGTTTCCTATGGAAAAATCGGGTCAATTGAGGCATTGAACAGGAAAATTGGGTCAATTGAGACATTTAACATTGTTCCCTATGGGAAATCTCGGGCATCTCGTCGGTCGCATCGCACCCGATTTTTTAGTGCACTCAATGCCCGAGATGGCCACGATGGGCGCCCTTCTAGGTAAAGAGTACCAAAATAACAAATATGTGCAAATCAGCTCAAAATGTGGTTTGGGGTTCATTTGTGACCACTTCAAATTAAGGAAAATGAAAAGCAATTTTAATAAACATTTTGATTATATTTGGGGTGCATAAAAAAATGCTGAATTTGATTTTGGGGTAATTTGAGACCAGTTTTTTCACCACATTAATAACATGTATTTATTGGCCCAATAAAGCAAATTGAAAATATGCTCCCTCATTAGTCATTAGAGCGGATCCCAACAGTTTTACCTTAAAAAAAGGCATTTTATGTTCCCCCAACTTTGCATGTGGTGGAAAATGTGACATCTTACTTGCAATTGGATATGTCCTACACTGCTTGACTAGATCTTTTCAGCTGTCTAAATCAGAGCTGGGCAATTGCAGCCCTCCAGATGTTGATGAACTACATATCCCAGCATGCCTTGCATCAGTTTCAGCATGGCCACATAGCAAAACTAATGCAAAGCATCCTGGGATGTGTAGTTCATCAACATCTGGAGGGCCGCAATTGCCCAGCCCTGGTCTAAATGGTACTTAGGATTTCATTTAGAGTTAAATGTATCTTACGCGAATTTATCTGTGAGGATTTATGTTGAGTTTCACATACAGTATCTTAATATAGGCACAAGTTTCAATGTAGTGTATAGATGGGTTTGTATTTTGCTTTTATATAATACCACTTCCAAGATTTTAATCTAAACCCAATGGTTTTGATTGGCGCATGCGCCAATCTGTAATGTGCATGTGTTGGTCTTGTACCAAGTGCCTCATAAGCCGCAACATGAACTGCCATCCGGGAAAGTCTTGTCGTTCAGAAGAAATTACATTATATTGGGTCTTGCGTACAGAAGTCTACATATAGCATGTCCCTGCAACAATCAAATGAACATATCCAAGTTTTGACAGCAACATTTATTCTTAACAAACGTCTTCCAGGCAGAGTTCTGCTATTATGGCCTCTGATCTCACAACGTATGACAGCTCTCTAAATCAATTCGCTGATTATTTTATTCCTCTTTTAACATTTGGAGACTCCTTAGGGTAAGTAAGACAGTTAATCAATGCCAATAATATTACTTGTCTGTTTCATTTTTATGTTTTTTTACTCATGGTGAATTTTGCGTATTTAAAGCTCCTACATTTAGAAAAGGTCAATAATGTAGCTGAACCTTTTTTTTGTTTCCTTTGGGGATCTAACTTTAGAATATGATTTTCTGGAAAAAAAAAACAAGAGTAACAGGTAAATCGAAATGTAGATGAGTTCTACCAACTATAATTTACATATTCCATCAATTAACAATTGGGAAAGGCTGGCGGATACCTACCCCTCTATCTTCAACCCAAAATCTATTGTCTGAGGTCTGTTCTAGCTATAACTGTGTCTGTTCATGTCTCCCATAGATTTCAAGAAGAAATTGAATCAATACAGTATACGAGTTCTGACAACTTACTGCTTGATAGGCTGAATGTGGCACAGGGCTTCAAGTAAGGGAATGTAGGTAAGATAAGCAGCATACATGCTGCCATTCATAGTATTAACATGAGAATGCCATCTGGGGACTTACCTGTGTCTCCCGCAGCAGGAGACACAGGTACAGCCGTACGCACTGTATTACACTGGTAATAGCATGAAGCAAAGTGTGGCTGTAGCAAGTCACCAGCTGGTATCTGTATTGTAATAAGTAGCAGAGCAGGTTTGCTTGGAAAGTGGAAATAGTAGGTAATGGCAGAAGCTGATGAGTGTGGAACAAAAGGGTTTTTCCGGGGTGACCGCGCTGTAGACCTGGTGCAAGTGGGTGGGCTGCGGGGTGGTGGAGGTATACTACAGGATACCTGTTGGAGGTAATAGGTTTGGTTTTTACACCCTAGGGTGTCACCCTGCGCTCGGTTGCACTTGCCGCTTAGTAGGTGTAGGATCTAATGCAATTGATTAGTAGATCACATACATTAAAAACAAGTTTCTTGAATAATAAATATAGTTTATTTGTAATAAGACATCATGTTAAACTTTGTTTGACAGAAGTATATAGCTTAAGACACAATATGGATAAATACAGAGGTTCAAGTAAAATGTATTTAAAAAGTAGTTAAAGTACAATAAAAAACTAATATATATATATATAAGGTGCAAAACTAAACTAGTACCGGTACAACAAACCACATGGGGAAGGATGGGGTAAGGGATGACAAACTGAGACTAACACAGTCCTTCTGGTACCAGTTTAGGGTGATGAGCGATTGCTGGTGTGAAAGCTTCAAAATATGAGCTGAGTGGAATCTGCAGTAATTGCAGTAATGGTTATGTTCATTCAAATTGTTCCTTTACCTTTTCCCTATGGTCAGGCTGGGATGAGTGTCTGCCGGCAGACTCTCGCTGGTGCTGCTTCTGTGTGTGCAGCGCTGGGCGAGTCCAGGTAGTTCACCTCTCGACTAGTTTCGCCTTTTGCAGGCTTCCTCAGGATGCTGGTGTACTTTAACTACTTTTTAAATACATTTTACTTGAACCTCTGTATTTATCCATATTGTGTCTTAAGCTATATACTTCTGTCAAACAAAGTTTAACATGATGTCTTATTACAAATAAACTATATTTATTATTCAAGAAACTTGTTTTTAATGTATGTGATCTACTAATCAATTGAATAAGATCCTACACCTACTAAGCGGCAAGTGCAACCGAGCGCAGGGTGACACCCTAGGGTGTAAAAACCAAACCAATGGCAGAAGCTACCTGGAGCTACGGAGAAGACATTAATCTGCCACTATGTCACTCTACTCAGTAACACACTTCTACACCAATAAAAACTGCCATTACCAATGTTATTGACCTCTTCATAGCCAAGTCCACCACTGTATTTCATCCTCTTATTACTCTTCCTCCATTGACCACCAACAGCTCCTACATATCCCCCATTCATTCAGGCTCTATGACTCAGTTCTCGACTGATTTATCACCTACTTGCCAACCACTCCTTCTCTGTCTTCTACCTACAACCACTTCCCCCTGGGTCCTACAAGTCTCTTTCCTTAACCCTCATTCTCTTTTTTTCCCTACACCTCTGACTTGGTGATCTTATTACATCAAGGTTATATCCAAATTGACCTCTCTCCTTCTGGTCTCTTCCAGTGCTTTCCCTTGTCATCACCTGTCTATCCTCTATCCCTCGCTGCATGTCATAAGGATTCCTGACAGGCAATATTTACAGCAGCAGTATAATACTTATTGTATTCTTTATCCTGGGCTAAACTAATTAATTATTATCTGGTAACAGTCCGCCCTAATACTTCGTACCAAATTTACATTTGTATTAAATTGGGCGGAATTAGAAATTGATCTTAAATTTGCATTTGTTTAACATTATTGTAACTGGAAGAAAGCATAAAATGATAAAGCAGGAAATTACTGGTATGGATAGTTGTTAGTAAGCGTTGAGAAAAGATAAGGTGGAAAGAAATGTCATGAGATTAATATAGACAGTCCTCTATGTGGAGACAAAGGGGAGGATAGAGCTTGGGTTGTAGTTAGAGAAAGAGTATGGCCAGGATGTAAGATTTTAGAGAGCAGATTTTAGTGGTCGGGGAAAAATTGCTCAAAATCGGACTTTAGACTGTCCGACCTTTCCCTAAAACTTGGTCAATGTATTAGCATGTGTCCTTAACATTCTGAACGGAAATCAGATCCGACTTTTGGTGGTATTTTTAGAGTAGAAAGAGTCCGAACAGCTCTATTAAGTCGGACATAGTTATAGGTGGTTTGTTGGGGTGAGAAATATTCAGCAATATTCAAAATGATGAGCACACAGTTACAACACATCTGTAATAAAAAAAAATTATAAAAATATTTGTAACCTTAAAAATAAAAAACATATTTTGATCTGTAAAATAGCTCATGTACCATACATGAGATCTTTCTTTGGCACTCTTTACCTAGAACAGCGCCCGCGATTGGAATCGCGGCCATCGCGGGCATCGCGGGTACATAAAAAACGGGTGCGACGCGATGCCCGCGATTTTCCCATAGGGATCAATGTTAAAACGGTGATTGGACGCGATTTTACTGTTAAATGCCTCAATGCCCGCGATTTGGCCATAGGAAACAATGTTAAATGGGCCACAGAGCCCTAATAGTGCCCTTGAATTCTGAAATGGCCCCCACGATTGTTAACGCCACCCCACGATCAACGTCAACCCGAAGCGTGGCGAGCGCAGCGAGCCCGCGAGGGGCGGCGGTACGCGTCCTCCGACCTTTTCATACCCCCACTATCCACGTCGGCGTGGAGTTGAGAATAGAATAGTGTGGCGAGCGCAGCGAGCCACCGAGTCCGAAGCGTGGCGAGCGCAGCGAGCCCCGCGAGGGGACGCGGATACCTTCACAGGTAAACGCGTCCCTTCGCGGGCTTCACAGGTGTCCGCGTCGCCACGGACACCTGTGGAGCCCGCGAGGGGACGCGTATAACTGTGAAGGTATCGGCGTCCCCTCGCGGGGCTCGCTGCGCTCGCCACGCTTCGGGCTCGGTGGCTCGCTGCGCTCGCCACACTATTCTATTCTCAACTCCACGCCGACGTGGATAGTGGGGGTATGAAAAGGTCGGAGGACGCGTACCGCCGCCCCTCGCGGGCTCGCTGCGCTCGCCACGCTTCGGGTTGACGTTGATCGTGGGGTGGCGTTAACAATTGTGGAGGCCATTTCAGACTTCACGGTGACTATTTGGGCTCTGTGGCCCATTTAACATTGTTTCCTATGTAAAAATCGTGGGCATTGAGGCATTGAACACTAAAATCGCGTCCAATCTGATTTTTAACATTGGTCCCTATGGGAAATCACGGCCATCGCGGCCATCACATCGCACCCGATTTTTAGTGCATTCGATGGTCGCGATGGTCGCGATGGGCGCCGTTCTAGGTAAAGAGTACCTTTTCTCTTTTAAATGTATCTTGTGCACAATGGAATGCACAAGCAGCTTCTACTGATTACCGGTAAAATGATATACAGCATGCTTATTTTCTGTATGTACTTGCGACTGTATGTATATAAAAATTGTTCTGCTACAGTGTTTCCCAGCCAAACAGTGTAACATTAATTGGAATACACATACAGTTGCATACAATGCTATGTGGCTTGTCTATATTTTGAGTGTAATTGTGACTGTATGTGCACACTAAATAATTTTACACTGGTTGGGAAATACTGTAGCATAACCTTTTTATGCAGATACAGTTGCAATTACATACATACACAGTTGCAATTACAAACATACAGTATAAATGACCTGTATAAAAACTCCTTGTTCCTTTATATTTTACATTACTGGGGTGATACTTTAAGCTTCTAAAAACTCACTAAAAGGACAAGGACTCTAGTACCAATATATGGCATTTTTGCCCCCTGGGACCACCCCAGCACATGTGATGTTGTGACATCAAAGAAGAGGCAACCTGATGAAGTCCTATCTGATGCAGATGGATGAAATGCATTGACATTACTGTTATTGGGACCTTCTAAAACTGTTGACGTCCTCTTGGCTTAGATAAGCTCTATTTGCACTGATATATTGTGTGCAATATTTAAATGCCGTAGAGACATTCAAATTTACATTATTGAAATTTATTGTTGAGTCTCGGAGTGACACTGTGTTCTGGTCTGATATTCTGGTCTGATATTCTTTCACTGTTTTCACTAATGTTTTGGAGATTCATAAGGGGCCAGATGCACTAAGCTTCAAAAAATGATTAAATGGAGAGTGATAAACAGCCAGCCAATCAGCTCCTACCTGCCATGTCACAGACTGCGTTTGAAAAATGTCAGGCAGGAGCTGATTGGTTGGTTGTTTATCACTCTCCATTTTATCACTTTTTGAAGCTTAGTGCATCTGGCCCAATAGCTGAAAAATGTTCTTTGAATTTATTTATAACATGCACTTTATACCTAAGAAAGCTCTTTCCTTTCATTTTTGGGTACGTATGTTTTCTATGTTTCCCTATGTTCTGTGATTAAGGGGGAAATTTACTAAAGGAAATTTGTAAAAAATAGGTGTATTTGTATCCAGAAATACACTTATTTTTGACATTTACTATCCCGAAAATACGGCAATTCATATTCGTATTGATAGCACATCAATACGACTACGAATTGCCGTATTTTTGGTACAGTAAATGTCAAAAATAAGTGTATTTCTGGATACAAATACACCTATTTTTTTTACAAATTTCCTTTAGTAAATTTCCCCCTAAGTCACTATTTATTGCACTAGAGGGCGCCTCTTGCCTTTATTTTACCACAGAAACTCCAACTATTTGGAATATATTACCTGGTTTGTGGCAAACATTGGTAAAACTGAGGAGTACACCACTGGCAAATAATTCACATGACTGTTCACATGAAAGAACATTGGGGGTTATTGTAGTTCACTCTTTCTGACAAATTCCTTCTTAGATGGACAAAACCATGTGCACTGCAGGTGGGGCAGATGTAACATGTGCAGAGAGAGTTAGATTTAGATGAGTTATGTTGTTTCTGTGCAGGGAAAATACTGACTGCTTTATTTTTACACTGCAATAATGATCTTACTTTGAAGTAAAACCCCACCCAAATCTAATTCTGTCGGCACGTGTCACATCTGCCCCACCTGCAGTACACATGGTTTTGTCCATCAAAGAAGGAATTTGGCAAAATAACCCCCATTATTTTGGATTCATGTTGATAATAAGTTACAGTAAATTACAGTACCACAAATCTTCTTTATACCACATTCATGTAGTTTACATGAGAGCTCTTTATTTACCAACCTACATTGCTGTGTGTTGGCACTTATGGCATTGAATAGCTTATGGCATTCAAGTAATCCCGACCATAGGTGCTGCTAAAACTAAAGCTAAATACACACTACCCAATTTAAAAAATATATATATATATCACTTAAAAAAAAAAAAGAGAAAACAATTACACATAACTTAGAGACTCAGACATCTGCAGCATGCAAAATAAGGTCCCATCTCCCAGTCCACCAACAGCAGCTGGTGCACCATACAGTAGCTTGCTGCAGCCCAGTCTGATGGAGTCCAACTCTGCCAGCGCTCACCGGGAGTGACGTTCTGGCGAGCGCAGGCAATGGAAGAAAGGGACTCCATCTGTAACAGAACCAAACCTTCAGCAAGAGCTCAGTCATGTTTCACCTCTCTTACTATACATCTTATTCTTTTTGGACACTAAAAATAGGGATTATCAGCAGAGGGAAAACATTTCATGAGAGCTGTCAGAAGGCTTAAGGCCCCCATACATCGAGGTGATTTGGTCCGATTTCGGCCGATTGCGACCAATCGGCCTGTTAAATCGGACCAAATCGCCTCTCCCTGACATGCAGTCGGGTCCGATGCGCGGTCCCGTGCGCATCGGACCCGACTAGGTGGTCGGACTGGCTGGCCGTCCGACCACCCGTTCTGGGGCGGGTGGGAAGCAGGGACGCATGCGATCCATCACAACGGATCGCATGTGTCCCTGCCGCCGGGAAGGTTCCGGCGGCTCGCACTCTGTCGGGTGTCCGTACACTGCTGCGAGACGTCGCAGGCAGTGTATGGGCACCTTAAGATAAATATACATCAGGGAAAACATTGCACATCTACTTCAGAATGTGTCTGAATCCCCTTATATCCTTGAGATCAATGCACACAATAGTCTGAATAGTGTTACAGCAATCACCACTATAATGAGGGCTGCACAACGGTCTCTGTTGCTGCTGTAATACAAAGCTTTCCTAATACACCTTCAGTCCCATAGGCGTGCGCACGGGGGGTGCCGGGGGTGCACAGGCACCTCCTAATGACCAGCACCCCCTGCGCGATTGCAGCACCTCCAGTGACCGGCAGATGCAGCTTCCACCAGCCCGTGATGCAACCAGTATATATCCAATTGATGAAACCCCCCGCCCGCCCGTCGCCCATGTGACTGACTGACTGACACACTGCGGCGGGACAGTCTGTGTGATGTGCTCTCCTGCTCCAGCGGCGCTGCAGGCACACAGCACTAAGGACTAGTCGCAGGCACCCTCCCCTACACCGCACCACCAACCCCGCGCCCCAGCCTCTGCGTACCGCTCACACCGGAATTTTGAGCGCAGGAAACCAACCACACGTGTGGACATGGCTGTATCCTCCTCCTTCCTGCTACCCCTCGCGGGAGGCCACATACACTGCGCGAGCCGGGACCATCCTGGGCTGCCACCCGGATGTCGGATGTACAAGTCGCCAGGAGCTGGGACCGTCACCCACCTTCAAGTGCTTCCACTCCCCGGGCCAGTGCAGTTTAAAGTATTTGGGGTGCTATGAGGTATGTGTGTGTAGCAAATGAGCATATGCATATAAGGGGTGTGTTTGTTATAAAGGGAGTATATATATATATATATATATATATATATGTGCTGTATATATTAATATATATATATATATATATTTATATACTGTATATACACTGTGTATATATATATATATATATATATATACACTGTATATATACAGTATGTGTGTGTGTGTATATATATATATATATATATATATATATATATATACTGTCCCCCCCCTCTCTCCTCTCTTCTCCCTCTCATTCAATATCCCCTATCACTCCCCCCCTTTTCACAACCATCCCTCTCTCTCTCTCCCCCCTTTTTTTTGCTCACTGTCCCCTCTCTCTCTCTCTCCCCCCCCCCCCCCCCCCTCTATATATCTCCTTGTCATGTACCTGCTGTCATAGTCACCATGTTGCAGGTAATAATAGACTTTAATTTATTATTTGGTGTTCGACTCATTCCAACGTCACTTCTCCAAGCCAGGGGCCCAGCACCAGCAGGCCTGGTAGGCTAGCCCAGGCCATCGTCACCCACCTCGCCCTGCCTGCCATCACCCGTGGAATCACAGAGGAGCCACCGCGATCCGCACAGAACACCACACAGCAAGACTCGAACAGACTGAGTAAGTGCTTGCAACCCCTGGCATCGAGCAAGAAACCCATAGCAATGAGCATGAAACCCCTAGCAACGAGCATGTAGGTAAGCACCATAAAATGTAATAGGCATTACGGCCTGTGGTATTATGTGTAATGGGCATTACAGTGTGTGGCATAAAGCATAATGGGCATTACGGTGTTTGGTATAACGTGTATTGGGCATTACGGTGTGTGGCATAACATGTAATGGGCATTACGGAATGTGGTATACTATGTAATGAGTGTGTGATGTGTAATAGGCATTATGGTGTATTTTTTTTTTCACTGTGCCTGCTGTCCCTATTTTTAAAATAAAGTTGTCGAGCCCTGGCATAACGTGTAATGGGCATTGTGGTATAATATGTAATGTGTGTGTGTAGACATTACGGTGTAAATTTTTGGCACACGCCTATGGTGCGCACTGTCCCTATTTATGCATATATTTTTATCCACTACCAAAGTTGGGAGGTATGCATTAGGTGTGAGGGGCATTGCAATGTGGGGCATAATGTGTCAGGCATTACAGTGTGTTACAGCATATTGCGCAGGGACATTATGATGTGCAGCATAGTATTAGGGGCATTGGTCAAATTTTAGTCGCTCTCCGGGAGGGTTTTTTGTCTTTTTTTTTTTTGCATTATCCATATATGTGCACCTTCTAATAAAATGTGCTGCACACGCCTATGTTCAGTCCTGATCATCAACAGCCATAGCTAGATTTAGGGGAGGGGGGATACTGTACCCCATGCCCACCTCTTTCAGCACCCCCAGCCAGAGCACAGCAGCATCACTAGCTCTCGCAGTGTGTAAGCAGTACAGTGCCTGCTGCTATTCCTGCATGTCACAATATACTGCTGATGATACAGTAGATTTTCCTTTGTGTATTTCAAGGTTGTTTACATTTTCATATTTCCACTACAAGAAAACATTAAAAATAGTTGTCTCTCAACTGGGTGGAGCTATAAACAGTATCTGGGCTTTATTAAACTGTTAGTTTAAATCTAATATACTCCAGTAGTTTAAATGTAATATACACAATTCATACCTCACAACATGACAAATTCCAGGAGGGACAAAATACTTTCTACTTGGACACATGACCCATCCCAGCAGTCTTACTACTGGAACCCCAAAGACACTGGATTGCCTTTTCTTGCCACACATTACCCAACTGCATGGACACCAGACTGTCCCCACTGGCCGAATGATGCATTGCAGGTTTAATACTCCTTTCACACTGTCAATTTTCTGCTGTATACTGCCAGACAAGTGCAAAGGTGCACTATCCCTGCTATATCTTAGTAGCAGGGAAAGCATCCACACCCTTCTCCTGCTAGAAACTCACCATGTGTGCGACCCCCTAGACTAATTTATAGTTATGACAGCCCCCTAGACTAATGTATAGTCATGACAGCCCCCTAGACTAATGTATAGTCATGACAGCCCCCTAGACTAATGTATATTCATGACAGCCGCCCTAGACTAATGTATAGTCATGACAGCCCCCCTAGACTAATGTATAGTCATGACAGCCCCCTAGAATAATGTATAGTTATGACAGTCCCTAGAATAATGTATAGTCCTGACAGCCCCCTAGACTAATGTATATTCATGACAACCCCCATATACTAATGTATAGTCCTTATATGCAGCTTCCAGACTAATGTATAGTCCTGCAGCTTCTCGACTAACATATAGTCATAACAGCCCTAGACTAACGTATAGCTATGACAACCCCTAGAATAATGTATAGTCATGACAGCCCCCCTAGACTAATGTATAGTCATGCAGCTTCTAGACTAATGAATAGTCATGACAGCCCCTAGAATAATGTATAGTCATGCAGTCCCATAGACTAATGTATAGTCATGACAGCCTCCTAGACTAATGTATAGTCCTGACAGCCCCTCTAGACTAATGTATAGTCCTGACAGCCCCTCTAGACTAATGTATAGTCATGACAGCCCCCTAGACTAATGTATAGTCATGACAGCCCCCCTAGAATAATTTATAGTTATGACAGTCCCCCTAGACTAATATATAGTTATGACAGTCCCCTAGACTAATGTACAGTCATGACAGCCCCCCTAGACTAATGTATAGTCATCACAGCCCCCTTAGACTAATGTATAGTCATGACAGCCCCCCTAGACTAATGTATAGTCCTGACAGTTATTCTTTCAAATAACCCAACACACAGGATAAAGTGAGCATTGGATGGTTTTATTATTGCACATAGTCCAAAAACATTTAACAGGACAAATATGGACCATTTTACATACATTTCAATACAAAATGATGATATTTAATGTTCACCTTAATTCCTGAATCATCTAATTACCAAAACAAATCTAGGCCACAAATGCTGAAAGCTTTGAGGTAAAAGAATATACGTAAATCTTAGCGGATTATTTAATCAGCTACTATTTGTCAAAGCACTTTTATATCTTGTGGCAAATATTGCCAAAAAACTACATTGTTGTCAAATTGCAACTCATTAAATAATTCCATTAGAGTGTTATTTAACCCATGTGACCAATATAAAACATTTATTTTTAAAATTGTATTATCAGATTGAGTTGGCAAAGTTTCAGCTGTGTTAATTAGGCCATTTACATTATTTGTACTAATATGCACTCTATACAGTACACTGTGCATAACTGCCAATTATTCTTTTGCTAGGCAATTTCGTGGGTTTTAAAAAGTTTGAAAATGTTTTTAACATTGATTTACCATCAAAATTCCACATTTCTGCATTTTAATTAACGTTCTTATATTTTTTGATCTCTAACGTTTAGCAGTTATTATTGAAAATGAGTATTCTAACACAAATAGTTATAATCACATTTAGTAGATGTGATGGGAATTACAGTGTTACAGGACTACAAGGACTATTAGGACACTGTAATGCATGACATATTGTAGATGTCATGCATTAGAGCAGATGGTGACTTTCATTTTTAACTGGGCTGCAAAAGTGACAAAAAAACATTATTTTTTTTGCTTTTAAGGAGCAATGTAGCCCTTACATTCGCCGGTGGTTGTTTAAAAAATAGTAATTGACTGTACTGTATGTCATTCACCGATCAATTGTGACCAAGGTTGTCCAACATGTTACATTTCACCAATTGTGCCAGTAGATTACTAGTGTACAGTAACAATCAGCCATTTTGAAGGCCATTACTAGTATTTTAGTATTTAATTGGGCACATTTTGATTTGCAAATGTGATGTTTGGAGGTAAAAGATCTTCACTGTATGGGCGCATAAAAAAAATTACTTACATTTTGTGTAGATTTTAGCAAATTAAAATAAAATGAATAATTATTCTTACTTGAAGGTGCCCTTTCCTCATCTGAGCCCTACTATAGTACTGTACAGTCTAGTGCTGCATTATGATCACATGCATTAGGAAGCAGACATGGGTGGGGAATTGATAACCTCAATTACTGCTTGAAAGAGGCCAGGCATTATTGTATACAGTAGAGCCATACTGAACCATTGATGAATTTTGGAATATATATATATATATATATATATATATATATATATATATATATATATATATATAATTGTTAATAATTAATTTTCAAAATGTAAACAATTTTTTTTTTCTTGACAGCTACTATATTTAAAGATGAAGCATAGGGTGAAATGTAATAGGGTGAGAGTCAGAAAGGTCAGAAAGTGAGAGATTTGGTAAGAAATTTCCAGTTTTTTTGAAGCAGCAATCATTTGCACTGCAAAACCAGTTTGATTTGCCGTGTAAATGATTGCCACTTTTTTTTTTTTCAAAATGTTTTTATTGAGCCTCAAGACAGCACAGTACATCTAACAATGGACGATGATATACAGATAATAACAATGAGGTTCAAATACCATTTTCAACATTTTCCAAATCTCTTTCTGATTCTCTCACCTTATTACATTTCCCCCATATTGTAGTGTACAGTTTGCTAAATGTTTCATTAATTGTCTTCTCAGATTTCTTTCAGGGGTATGGTCGATGGCACAACCAATATGACGACATGTTTCGCCCATACATGTGATGATGCCTATATAGAAAATTAAGGCCTCCAATATTCTGCAAGCTGACTTACAACAAAATATCAGTAGTTATGTGTGAGTTGTAATACACAAAAAGAGTAATAAGCAAATACATGCAACTGTAATATTTTTGCTCACATTTCCCTTAAATTGCATACAGTATGTAAATGTTAATAAAACATCAAAAACTAAGATGTCACAGACAAATGATTTTTACAGCTATTAAAAATTATTTTAACACTAACAAAAACACAGGGCAGAAAGTGTACAACAGATCTGGAGAACAGTGCTTATGCTCAGTTATTTGCAAATAGTGAGAAATTTTAACAGGAGAAGCAATTCCATTGCTGGCACCTACAACAAAAAAAATGGGTGACTATTCAGTGTTAGCATAGCAGCAAAATTATCTGCAAAAACACATAATAATAAAACAAAACAATAACACTCAGTGCACACATTTTTAAGATACGTACGTAATTTTGCTCCAAGAAGGCATTGCTTTGCTCGATTACATATGCCTCGGAGAACTACAGTGTAAAATTATTCCTTCTTAAAAAAGAGACACAATATATTACCATTTACAATATTTATGCAGCTATAGAAGGTGGCAGTATTCATAACTCAATATTGTTTTTAAGCACCAGAGTTTATACTTGTGACATGAAAAGATAGTTTGTTACAAAGTGTGAAATAAAATGTAAAAATGTAATTTTCCCATTTTCGTGGAGAAAGAGAATAGAGAGGAAATTCCAGGCTTATTTTTTATCTGTTTCAAGCTTAATATATTAAAATATTGATAGATATATTTAATATCTATATTCCTTGTATCTTTTCCATAAAAAAAACATGTACTCAAACATTTTTTATATATTTTTAAGGATACAAACTGCCCATTTTTTTAGTTTTCATTATGGTATTGATCCAAGTTTCTTCTATTGAATTAAAGTTGTGTCATGTGATTACTATGGCAACCAGTCACGTGACAGGAAGTGAGCAGAAAATTCTCAATTTCATAGAAATCTTCCTCCAGCTCCGCTTGGGTACTGACTAGGTACAACTAAGAGACCAGATTAAACTCTTCTAATAATGGCTGCAAAGGCAGACATAAAAAGGCTTCAATTTGCAGCAGGAACATTAAAAGTAAAAAAGTCTTATTGGGATTACATCTAGAACATAATTGATAAATGATAAAATAAGATGCTTATCTGTTCTTAACCACTAATAGAGAACAGTGATGCCATGAGGGGAAGTACTCTTTGAGAGTATTTACTGGAAATTCATGCAATGGCCACACCCTCTCTGAGTGCCTGGGCCCAACACAACTGTTGGTGCCACTATTAGACTACTCAACTACACAGGACCTTATGTGGCTTCACACACATTGGGAGTATTGGTCTGTAAGACTGGATTCAATTTAATTATACACATATATAGAGAGAGAGAGATAGAGAGAGAATCAATGATGCTCATCATTGATTCCCTGTACGTTGGGACTGTAATATGTCCACCGGAGAGGGCACCTAGGCAAGTTAACAAGACCCTATGGGGGAAATTTACTAAGATGTGTATTCTACTTCACATGTGATGTTGCTATGGGCAACCAATCAGATCCTGTCTACTATCTTCTGGATGGTGCTAAATAAATAAGAAGTAGATTCTGATTGGTTGCCCATAGCAACATCACATGTGAAGTAGAATACACATCTTAGTAAATTTCCCCCTATATATCAAGGTAGGAGTGCCGGCCTGTTTGGAATATATATATATATATATATATATATATATATATATATACATATATATAGTTATACATACACACACAAACCCACTTTTAAAAGCAGCATCTATAGATGTATTTTAGGGTAATTAAAACAATCTAGGTGTTTATTGTAAAAAAGAAAACCTAATACAGTACTATATTATACAAAAATGTAATTATATTGTCTGTAACACAATCATTACAGTGTTTTGCTCTTTTTGTTGTTTCGAAAAGAACTACACAAGGAATCAAAATATGTGACACATACTAAACATCAGTCTTTGCAAAATAGTTTCCTGCACGGTATCATAATCCACTTATATTATTACACCTTGTCACTAGGCTTTTCCTCTGTTACTGTTGTATACTGTACAGTATGTACCACTCGACATACTATTTGGGACTCGTGAATCAGCACTTTTGGTAACATTCCAACACAAAATCACTAGCACTAATTAAATCTCCTTTTCAGAGTTCTAAATGTCCATTAGTTTGTTTGCAGCCAAATGCTTAGATGTCTTTAGTATTTGTCTCTCTCTCTTGATTACACACATAGAAGGTAAATTCTATTGCTTTTATATGTTATACAAAGTTTGCTTTTCCCAAAGCAAATTCGACCATTGTCGAACCCAGGACTGACCTGGGTAGTTTGCAGTGTGAAAGTGTGATGTGACTTTTGCAATCAAGGTCAAGCTAAGTAGCAGAGAGCCAAGGTATTGCTGCTCAGGATTTATGATCTACAAGGGATGATCTGGCAATAGCTCTGCTCCAGACTTCAGTGTGAACAAGGTTTCAAGGAGTTGTGACATGGCTTGAAACTATGTTCAATAACCCAGGATGGATGTGAGTTTTTAGTGTAAAAAGGATAATATAAAATGTTTTCGCAAATAGGTTATATTGTTCTCTAAGTCATGACCCATAAAAATACACCCCAGTGCCTTATACTGCTGCTCAGTTTTAATTATCCGCATTTTTAAGACTGTTGGTTTTCAATGATTAATAGTAACTCGATACTCACATACAGTATAGTATAGTTGAAAAAAATCACAAAGGACAGCTATCCGTATAAGAGGTGACTTGTGCAATAAAAGGATTTCTAGGTTTAGGACCCAGGCGGTAACTGATCCTATTTAAATTTGAAAGGGGGGCTGCCACTTCCACCTACTTGAAGGGGAGACAGCTACCTGTCCTTGGTCCCAATGCTGGCACAATGAAACTGCCCATGCGCAGCCCATAGGATTTGCTGCAGGATAAGGCAGGGAGTCACTTCCTACATAAAACCATAAGCAGGGAGTGAATTCCTACAGGAAGCCACCTTGTAGCCTCAGCGAGAGGGGACACTTCCCAATGGGACTGCCTTTTTTATCTGTGACTGACAGGTAGAACTACCAATAGGAACCACTGCCAGTCACAGTGAAGGCAGTGCAGTCTTACAGACTGCATCTGGCTTCACTGACCCTGAGCTGGGTGGCGGACTTTACATGGGAAGCTGCAGGTAAAGTCTACAACTGGATGCAGGAGTCCATCTACACATGTTTCGCGTGACCCTCATGCTGTGGGGGTGCTGGTAGGGATTCAGTTAGATCCCCTTCAGGAGGAAATATGATAAGAAGCCCATAGTCATCTACTGGGCAACGTCATCTACAGATGACATTGCCTACCGCATCCAAGCTCTTGAATGAATTGCTTTGCAGAGCTTGGTGCAAAATTGAAAACCACCCAAACCTCCAAAATCAGAATTGTCTAAGGTTTGGCCCCAGTTTTAACTTTGCTGCATTCCGCCATGTGTGAGGAAAGTAGAGCACTAGAAGTAAACTTGTGCTACCACAGAGAGAACATTCTGAGATAGGAAGACATAATCCCAGCAATGTGAGGCAGCAATGCCAATATAAAAATATATATCTAAAGCATGGATGAGGAACCTTTGGTCTGAGAGCTGTTGTTGAACTACACACCCCAGCATGCCCTGCTACAGTTTTGCTATTTGGCCATGCTAAAACTGTTGCAGGGCATGCTGGGATGTGTAGTTCAACAACATCTGGAGGACCATAGGTTCCCCATCCCTGATGTAAAGTATCAATAGTACGGATAATCAATTTAAATAAATAACATAAAATATATATATATATATATATATATATATATATATATATATATATATATATATATATATATATATACAGGTCGAGTATCCCGTATCCGAATATCCGTTATCCGAATTATTCCGAAATACGGACATTCCAGAAAGTGAAAAAAAAAATTTTTTTTGCTAAAAACTCACTGGGGACATTTGTAACAGCACTACTGAGGACATGATATGTAACTGGCACTATATATGTACAAGAAAATGATTGCTTGGCATTCAAATTCAGTGCTGAGATAGTACACACATTTTGTTTCACGTTTTGAAACCTTGTTTTTTGAACAAATAAAATATATTTGTGTGTATTTTATGTGGTAATAAAATATATTTGTGTGTATATTATGTGTTTATACAGCATAAATGCAAGATACTTCAAAATACATCATTGAAATATTAAAATATTCCGAAATACGGAATAATCCGTTATCCAAAATTCTCCTGGTCCCGAGCATTTTGGATACGGGATACTCAACCTGTATATATAAAGTAATAGCCTGTATAATGCAGTATTCTGCTAATTCAAGTAAGTCTGCTTTGCTCTTTAAATGATTGCCTCTTTAAAACATCAGGTAAATTCATAGGGAAGTCGCTGATGCCTGCCTCCTCTATACTATTACATTTACTTTAAGGTCTGTATTCTTACTATTTCCAATAGAGGACAGATACTGTATACTCCATTTTAAATGAAAAAGAAAATCCCTTATTCCAAAATTTTGGTTCGGATGGAGCCTTTTTCAGGGAATTTGATGATGTTCTTAATCTTTAAATGGAGATTATTAAGGGATTTGGTAATTTGTATTCCAATTTTGCTATTTGAATTGTTGGACAGTATGACAAATGGATTATCCTAGAGTAGAGGTATTCACTATGTGGCCCTCCAGCTGCTGTGGATGGACTGCAACAGTTTTATCATGCTCTGATAGCAAAGCTGTAATAGGGCATGCTGGGATGTATAAATCTGCTTGTACAGGTAGGTTCAATTAGAATGTCCCCACCCCAGTACAAGTCTTCTAAAGTGTAGTATAGCAGGTAATAACTTGCTTTCAAGCTATAAGGTAATTGTACAAAAGTGTATGCAACACAATCCCATCCATCACTGGTTACAGCTCTAGTTGTTGAAAAGATTACTATTTTGACAGTCTATAATGAACAGCAATAGGCATCAGAAGTACACCTTAAATGTATATATATATATATATAAATGTTTGTGGCCTTTAAAACAGTATAATGGTAAGACCATAAAGCAGTCATGCCAGCCTTCAATGAATTATTTTTCATTGGCAGATTATTATTTAACCCAAATATTGTCCAAACCATTAATATAAGATTTATTTTATTTTCACAGTGCACATGGATTTTCCATACAAGAGTGATTGTGCCTTTCCGAGTGAATCAGAATAACCCCTATATCTATTGTAAGACATCATACATCACCTCTGATTTATATAAATTGCATCAAAGAACTTGGCCTGTCGCTTGTACCTTTATATGATTAGTGGCCTCTTTGGGTATGTATAATATCCTTATAATTTACAGTAGGGCATATATTATTCCCCATATTCTGTGTCTTATACTCCCTGTCCATTTCAAAGACATACTAACTAATAAGCAGACTACATTTTGCACTAACAAATTCAGGTTCCAATATTTACTCATAAAATGACTCAACAAACTGTGTAAACATATTTATCATTATTCCTTTTTTCGTTTTAAAGAAAACTTTCCTTTACAAGTCCACACTTAATAAATAATCACATTCATGACTTTCGAAGAGGGCCATTAAGTATAATGTATACAAGTACAGCCAATGTGTAAAGGCAACTTATAGCAATCATAAATAAATATGTGAAAATGTCCATATCATAAGGGAAGTTAAAATGTTTTTGCCTTATAAATACATTTGAAATGCAGCTCAGAGCAAGAAAAATTTATACAGACATTTAGACTCAGTAAGCTTCAGCTAAGATCATTTTTTGCACTTTTTACGTGTACTGTATGGTCATACATGTATTTCCAATGAGCTGTGGTAAATTACTACAGCTAATGCATTCCATGTGTGCTCTCTAATACCCCTTTTCCACTATGCAAGCCGGGTCTCACCTGGGATTTTGTACCTGGGTGCGACCTGGCTTGCAACCTCTTTCCCACTAGCAGCCTAACCCAGCATAAAGCCAGGAAGGTGACATCATTGGGAGGAGGGGCCAGGGTGGCGCTGGGAGATGAGAGCATCTCCCAGTGGGGCAGATGTATGACGGGGCGATATGAGGGAGAAGGGGTATCGACGCACGTTATGTGCACTATTACCTCTTCTCCCCCATGTATGACGAAGCCAGCGTGCGGTAAAGGACAGGGGCGCGTAGCGCCCCTGTCCATTGTGGCGCTGCTATCTAAATGATAGTGGGCCGAATGTATGAACGGTCAGCTTTGATGACCATTCTGACCGCTGACGGTTTTGGCTTTGCCAGCAGCAGGCTGGTGAAGCCCTATCTAAACAGCGCTGTCCCTGCTGTTAGCTGTGGGATCTTGCATGAGCAGTGAGATCCCGCGCATGCCCAGTCGAGCCGACCGGGGGACAGGAGACAGCGCATCAGTGTAAACTGATGCGCTATCTCCAGGAGGGGACATCGCCGGAGGGCGGAGTTAGCGCTCCCCCGCTTCGGCAGACAAGATGTTAATACATCTTGTCGATGTTCCTTCCTGCTCCACCTCACTAATGAGGCAAAGCAGGAAGTATTATAGCGGCACGATAAGCGCCGCTATAATACATCTGCCCCAGTGTCGGCTTTTACATTGCAGTGAACGGGACCCAATGCGACCTGGGTTACCCTTTACCACTGCCCCTGGACCCGGGAGCATCCCAGGTCCAAACCAGGTAACTAACCGGGTTGGAGACCTGTGTCAGTCGACCTGAGATTTTGCCTTGGTACTCATTTCCACTAGCAAAAAACCTGGGTCGATGCGTGTCACAGCACAAAATCTCTGGTTATTTTTTGCAGGAGGAAAAGGGGTATAATTAGCCATGCTAGCCAGCATTTTAGACGATAACACATACTGTAGATCCAGGAACTTCTAATAAAGATCAGGCTAAAATCGTGATAATAGAATGTTTTTTTTTGTATAAATGCTGCTTGTGTCATTTTCTGTAAACCATACTTGCCATCTCTACTTATGGGTAGATTTACTAAGATGGGAGTTCTATTGAAAATTATCAGATTCTATTATCTTCTAGAAAGTACTAAATACATAAGATGTAGAATCTGTTTGGTTGCTACGGGCAACATACCATCTTTAAAAGAACTCCCATCTTAGTAAATTTACCCTGAATGTCATTTACCCATGAATTGTGACAAAGCAAGCATCCCACCTGGAGAAAGTTTACCTGACACATGGTGGGTGCGGACATGATCTGAATTGCAGTTACAGTTTTTACTGATGCTGGTGGTGCTTAATGATGTGCACGTGTAGGTGGTTTCCCAAAACATATTAGGCATGTGCCTAGGGGTGCCATCTACTGGGGTTGGCACAACAGGCCATCTCTTCTGCAAATAAATCCAGCTTTATATAAAACAAACAATGAAAATATACAAACTTCCAAAACACACTTAATATATGATTGGCCTATGATATTGGGACAGTGATTGTGATTGCTTGTGCTGAGAATTGCAATGGAGGCATTTGTAGTCTCCATAGCAAAATTTTGTAAGGGATGAAATGTAACAATCCAACAAGAAAAAAAACACAGTGCAGATAATGTCACTGAAAGTTGCTTGTGTGTGTGTGTGTGTGTGTGTGTGTGTGTGTGTGTGTGTGAAATGCAGTGTTTAAAAATAAAAATAGAGGTTGAAAATTAAAACAGTTCATAAGCTTAGACTTCATCCCAGGTGATCATGTGACTTTGACATCACTATCATCATACAGTAGGTCTTCTATTACCTGACTTTTTACCTTAAACATTTAAATTTGAACCATGATCTCCTGTAGTTGGGCATACTAATAGGATTTATTTATTATATACAAACTCCGCACAGTTAGAGCCATGGTGGGAATCAAACCCATGACCTCAGCGCTATGAGGCAGTAATGCTAACCAATACACCATCCGTACATATATTATTGGACATTTCATTCTAAAACCCATCTCATCGAATGTTTATGAGCTTTTAGACTAACCCTGTATAGAGTTAAATGAGTTATTATAAATTAAAATAATATACTATAAGTTCATAATTCCTAAAAACAATTTCAACTTGGAACTTCAGAGAAGAGAGTAAATCAAGAGCAGCTCTGCCTACTTGACCTAGCCTGAGTAGTGAGGGGAGAGAGGACTGCGGTACTGTTATATCCATCAGAGACCCTGTACTTCAGGGAGTCAGTACATGGAAGTCATTTTTGTACATTAATTCACTGAACTTGACGTTCAGAACTGTTTGCGGTGTAAAAATCATTCAATAATTTGTATATAGTTTATATTAAGTTATATACAACTGACAATGACATTTAAAAATAAACCCACCGGTGCAGTGTTTCCCAAACCCAGTTCTCAAGTCACACTAACAAATCAGGGCTTGAGAATATCCATACTTGAGCACAGATGAATAAATAAAGTTCTAATTAAGTCTCCTGTCCTTAAGTATAGCTTTGCTTGACACCTGGGGGATGATTCTGGTTGACTCCCAAAGCTGCGAATTTCACAGCTTTGCGAGACCTCTAAACCTGCTTGACCACTCACCCCCACTCGCATGCTAAATATCCCTGCACCCATGCGAATGGATGTTTTGCATAAACATCCATTTGCCGCCTTGTGTGTGGGTGCAAAATCATTCGATGGTCACTGACCATCGAATGATTTCTACAGCGCTCGCAGATCTAAGACACCTCTCTGGTGTATTAGATCTGCGGGATCCCTGTAGAGGAAGAGGGCGGGCAGATGCCCCCCCCCACTGCACCCGCGTCACGGGCAAATTTCCATGGGAACACCCAGAGTTTTCATGGAAACATTGATGAAATGCTGGGCGTTCCCATGGGCGCCACCACGGCCCACCGCCCCATGCCCCGAACCACACTGCTGCTGCGAACAGATGGTGAATAATTAATTTGCCGTGCCCGCTCGGACAAAGTGGCTTCACATGCGCATAAAGGTTTATGTGCACTAAGCATCGCTTCCCTGTGCGGAAGCACAGCGGAGCAGGAGAACCAGAATGAGGCCCTTGGACCTTTAATGTGCCTTAAGGACTGAGGATAGATAACACTGCACTAGTGTGCTTCAGATCTCTGGCATACATACAACAATAAAAACATAGGAGAATTTATGTATCATATAAATAAAAAACCTCCCAAATAATTATGATATTGTACACTAGATATTATAATTTACTATTAATAATAATTAAATTGTATGAAAAACATACTCATTTCAAATCAGTAGTAAAGTAATAGCATAAAACCAGGCAAGGGGCATAACTACCATAGGTGCAGAAGGTGCAGCTGTTATGGGGCCCAGAGCTGAGAGGGGCCCACCTTCCCTGTGTAAGTTACATGGGTTAAACTAATTTATCACTATAGGTTGGTACATAGGGGCCCTTACAAACATTTGCTATGGGGCCTACAGTTATCTATTATCTAGTTACACCCCTGAAACTAGGTATGTGTTCCACCACATACTGTACCATAGTCATCTTAGCTCTTTTTCATAATCATAAAACAATTAAAAGTAATGTTTATGATTATTAAGGCACACAGATGTCTTACTATGTACTTATGAATAAAATAAATGTGAGTCTAATGTTCATCTTCGGCTAGCATTACACGATGAGACCTTACCACTGATGGAAGAATATATGTATAACATTCTGTTTTATTGTTTTCTTATGGGGTTTCTGCCCCCCACCCCCACCCTGGGGGAAAAAGTATAAAACAACAAATGAAATTATAAAAAAAAAAAATTACAGCCTATCCAAATATTATAGTTCATGCAACATCCAATATAACCGTCTGATTACCTGATTTTAGTCGCTGTCAATAAAAGAACAATGAAAAAGTTAAAGCAGCAATCCCATTAACAAGAGGTGAGTTTGATATAAATCATTGCAAGCTATAAGAATATCTGTGCTTGCTATGTTCCCTGGCCTATTTATTAATGTTGATATTAATGAATTGTATTCTACTTAGTGTTACGGACTAGTTACCCAACCACAGCTGAGATGCTTTGAAATATCTGTCTGAGCTCCATCTGCTCTATGGACTGTAAAATCCTCTCCCACCCCACCCCACCCCACTCCACTCCACACATGACACACTGGGAGCTGGGCGCCCTGTGTTTTTGTGTGACTGGCAGCCCTGCCTCCAGTGGTCTCCAAGACGTAATGAATTGTAGAACAGTTAAGAAAGACAGATACAAGTGGGATTGCTGCTTTATTCAATTCTTATGTGTATCTTAAACACTAATGTGCACTTCTATAAAGTATTGTATTGCAGACATTTTTCTAGAAAAAAAAAGTCACATGCAAAATCTATCAAGAAATCATTTAAGACATGGGGTTGGATTATGGTGTTATGATTTTATATAGCGTGAAAAATGTGTAAACATGTTATCTCCTGTCTAGTTCCTATGACAGTCGATCGCCAACCTATATCCTGCACACAGAAAATAAATAATCAGTAACTTGTCAAACACAGAAGCTAAACTTGTGCATGGGTTTGAAGTCTCCATGGATCTTGGTATTTAATTTGTCCATGTAATGAAATCCAGAACCCAAGTTTGGCAACAATGTATTTTTTTCTGAGAACTAACATTCACAGATAGTTATTTTTTTATTTTTTTTATTTTTTTTATAGTGATATATCTCAACTTTATATTCTTTCTTTGCAAGCAAGACCATGTCTTGGTGTAATGTGACAGCTGAAAGAAGTACAAATCCGCTTGACATCATTGCTTGGATAGTCCAGGCAAATTAGGATCAGTGAAGATACATCAATTGTCCCTTGGTTTCTTTATCACCCATCAAGGCACATATTGGCTTTCCTCCTGACAACTGCTGACTCAGAAAGGCCGATTGGAAAATCCACGGATTCACAATACATAATTCCTGAATATAAAAGAAAACACAACCATACGTATTATGTAACCTTCAACATGAATTGATATCTTTAATCATCCATAAAGATCAAAAAAGAATGACACACTGTAAGTGCATATTTGCCCATCATCTATCCCAACATCCATAACTCAAACCCTTCCAAGTAATACCATTGATCATTCACACAAAATCAGATTGATCAGAATTGTAATAATACAGAAAATCACTTTTACTGTATTCTGCCAATAGCCTAAAGTACTTCAATGACACAGTCATGGAACTTTCTCATATGTGTAGTACTTCTGGGAGTAGAGTCCTAGGCAGGGATGTAATGGGAGCCGATTTTGCTCTGATTTTGATATTTACAGTATGTAACCATTGGACAATTTCCAAAGTTGCCTAATGTAATAGTATTCGAGTTTATTGAAATTGGAAGTTTTGGGCTCCGAATAATGGCCCTTATTCTGATCGGTGCGGATATTCCCGCATTCTTACGGTGCGGTCCGCACGCCACGGTGTTTTGCCGCGTGCGGCCATCGTCCGTAGAAACGCCCACGTGTCCTCCGCATTCGGACGGACTCACTCTTTAAGAACAGGGCGTGTTTACGGACGACATACAAAGCATGCGTGTGCGGGAGAAACACTCCGATTCGGCACGGTATTACAGAGTATTACAGAGTATGCTCGGGAATACCGCATCCGAACGGGAGCCAAGCGGTGCTACCGCACGTAAGCGGAGTATTTACGCCAAACAACCCACTATGAAGTATCTTCTGCTATACATCACATGACCCACTTATTCAATTACCTATCCTCATAAAAAACTTCTTATTTTGAATTGGAATCAATTAGATGCCAATATATCCTTACAAGCATGCCTAACACATGCATTGCACACATTAACCCTTACAGCAATTGAAGTGCAATGGTTTCAATTAAAGCACTGACAAGCGTCCTATTAGTGAGTAATGAGTAAAGGAGTAGATTCTATTGGGTTCAGGTGTTAATGGTTGTAGTCATTAGGCGTACGTTCGCCTAGCGCATGAACGAGTGGTGTCCGCAAAGCAATAGTACACTTGTGGACACCGCACATTTCTGCCCTTTTTGATCGCGTGCATTCGGAGTGGTTTCCGAATGTACGCCCCCCAACATAAGTGTACTCCCCCGTGTCCGCCCATGTTTCCGCCCCGTTTTGCCCACTTTGAAACTACGCCCATGTGTCATTCCGCATGACGCCCATAATACGCCCCTATTTCCCGAATGATAGCGGTGAACAGTTCTGGACGGGATCTGGCCGAACTGGTACCGAGTCAAGGCGTGGCACATGCGCGTTGCGTTCTCCACGCATGCGCAGACGCCGTAAACACGCGATCCGAAAGTATGCGGTAAAGTCCGCGTCAATCAGAATAAGGGCCATTGTGAGAAAGTTAGACACAAAACAGCTCTATCAAGTCAAACATAATTAGAGCATTTTGTTTGTTTGTTTGTTTGATTTTTTTTTTTTTGGGGGGGGGGGGGTGTTAGTTGTATTCAGAAATGTTGAAAATCAAATACAAGTACACAATTACAGAAATTTTGTAACAAATAAACGTTTTTCATTATCTGTACCCTGAAAAATGCTAAATATACTTTGATCTTTCAAAACAGTTCATGTACTATACATGTAAGTGTTAAGGAGCCCATACACGGTCCGTTGTGGACCGGCTCCGTTCTGTACTATGCGATGCGCGCTCCCGCACATCACATAGTACGGTACAAAAAGTATGTCCTGCACATACTTTTTGTACTAGGTAATCATCGTATCGGATCGCAGTGCATGCACAATGCATGCACAAGGGATGCGATCCGATACAATGTGTGCTGTTTAAGCACAGAACAGATCCGATGAACGGACCGTGTATGGGGGGCTTTACACTTTTTCCAGGTAAAATCAGATGCTACTGCCGTTTATAATGATATGCGGCATGCATATTCTGTATGTTATCTATGGGCGATATCCTATTAGCCTCAATGCCATTTCAGCTAATAAAAATAGACGGATATCGTAATTAATGATCAATAATTATTATTGCAGTATCAAATTTGCGGCCATTTTTAGCTGACAAAAATGGACCTGTGATCGGGCAAAAACACATAGGATCATGTTGTAATTGAAACAAAATTGTGAGTTGGCAGTCTTCTATTATTATCATGTAATATACATTACCTTGTGACTGCTTCTATCTCAAATATCTTGGATATTGTTTCATCTCTGTCAACCACAGCCATAAATAAAAAGATATTTCAACTTTTGTTTCTCCCTCTTCCTCCTCCCTTATATTGTAAGCTCATGACATTGTTGTTTATTGGACTATGGACCTTATTCTGATCCACATGCAAAGCTGCAACATTCACAGCTGTGTGTGTGGTTTAAACGCTGCCCATATGACATCACCCTCCTTCTCACGCACTCTCTGGTGTCATACATCTGCAGGCACCCTGTATGGGAAATGGACGGGCAGCTGACATCAGCTGTCCGACCCCCGCACCCGCATCATCGGTCCATTTACATGGGAACACCCATGAAACACTGGGCGTTCCCATGGGCGCAGCACATCCCCGCCAGCCCATGCCCCCGCCCGCACTGCTAAGTGTGAATTGGACGGCAAACAAGCAGATCACCACACCCCCTTACACCAAGCGGCTGCACATGCGCATAAATGCTTATGCGCATACACAGTCGCTCAATATAGCGAGCCGACCAGAATAAGGGCCAATATCAGGGGTTCTCACACAAGTACTCCAAATTGTTCCTGTTTTCCAGGTTACACGTAGATCTTTAGAATGTGACAGTTGATAACACACTGTGCACCTTCTAAGTTTTCCGGAAAATGAGAACTGGTAATTATCCTGAGGATCGGGGTTAAAAAACTGGAGTAGATGAATCACTGCCAGCCACCACTCTGTAAAAATTGTAAATATTCTCCAGATGTCAAGCAGGAAATTCTTATGTTAGACGTTTAAGGGAGGACATGCTCAACATGTACAAATATATCAGGAGCTAATATAAGGAACTGTCAAACTCCCTTTTTTCTTCTAGAAAGGAATCTAGGACACGAGGGCACGAGTTTAGATTAAAAGAAAAAAGATTTTGTTCCTCTAGAAGAAAAAAAATCTTTACGGTAAGAGCAGTTAAACTTTGAAACTCTCTTCCTGGAAAAGTGGTGTTGGCAGACACAATAAATTTGTTTAAAATAAGGTTGGATAAGCATTTATTGATTAAAAACATCCATGGGTAGAATTAAGAAACATAATCGGTCTTTAAAAATATCAGAACATAATATACAACATGGGATAAGCTATTATAAACCTAGGTTGAAGTAGATGGACGCAAGTCTTTATTCAGCCTGATCTACTATGTAACTATGGGCCTTATTCTAGTTCACTCTTTTTGACAAAATCCTTCTTAGATGGGCAAAACCATGTGCACTGCAGGGGGGCAGATGTAAAATGTGCAGAGAGAATTAGATTTGGGGGAGTTATTTTGTTTCTGTGCAGGGTAAATACTGACTGCTTTATTTTTACACTGCAATATATAGCTCACTTTGAAGTAAAACCCCACCCAAATCTAATTCTCTCTGCATAAGTAACATCTGCCCCACCTGCAGTGCAAATGGTTTTGTCCATCTAAGAAGGAATTTGTCAGAAAGAGTGAACCAAAATAACCCCTTATGTAACCATGTGTAAATGATTAAATGATAGGAATCCCAGGGAGATTCACTATAATCCTATTACTGTATTTGATGGATGAAGGTGTGAAATGTGGATTTACACAAAAGAAAGTTGGAAGACTGAAGTTCTTTTTTTATATAAGTAATATAACATTCTCTTGAAAAATTATTATAGTGGAAGTTTATTTAAAAAAAACCTCAAAGTCAAAATGATCAGACATATGCAAGGGGGAACATTGTTTCAATTTGCATCAATACTTACTCTAATTCTTCATGTCAGTAGATGTACGAATAGGATGGACAGGCCAATATTCAATAGTATTACCATGCATATCATGATTGTATCGGGTCTCTGAAATGCAGAACACACAAAAGTCACTTGCTTTGATCATCCTGAAATGAATTTACCATCTCTGTGTAGACAACCTTTCCAACCTCTAGATAACATCTAAGTTATGTTTCTACTCTAGTGTGTTTAGGGCACTACTAGTGCCCTAAACACAAACATACTGTACATTTGTACTACAATGTAATGTACAGTGTATGGCTCTATTATACTTTACCAGATAAAAAATGAAATCTAGTAGGCAAGGAATATCATGTTTAACAATGGCTCTACATAGGTGTGTGAGGTCTCCAGCTGACCCACAAGAGAATTCAGTGGTACCAAATAATTGTGAGATTTTAGCTGAAATTATGCAACACAGAGATCGCAATACCTCACAAACGGATCTAACTATTCGCTAAGCAGGCAAACCAACTGGTTAAATAATACATAGGTACAAGCTTTCATGAACCCTCCTTCATGCAGAGGAAGTTAAAATTAAATCACAACAAAAATACCACGAAGATCTTATTTTAGTTGCAGATACAATTTCCTGTAAGAAAGACATGTACATCCATATTTAAAGATTGTGAGTAAATTTCTGTTCACTCCCATAAAAATAAATTCTTCAACTTCACTAACTGAATATTGAAGAGCCTCTTTCTATGATGATGGTGATACAAATGACAACTCCCTGCGCTCTGTTATCAGTACAGTCATACATTTCGGGCCCACATCTATCTATCTATCAATCTATCTGCGTCCTACTGAATCTTTCTCCTCTACTTCCTTCCATCTATCTCTCCCCATCTACCCTATTGCTCCCATTTATCTCTTTCACTTCTTCCCATCTCTCCCCCTCTTCCTCCCATGTCTTTCTCCGCTTTCTCCCATTTCTCTCTGCTCCTACTAATATCACCCTCCTCTCCCCCTCCTCCTATTCCTAATTATCCCCCTCTCCCCACCATATTTCATTGGATCTATTTTCTTATCACCCTATCTCCCTACTATTACTACCCCCCCCCCCCTCCATCTCTTTTAATTCCCTCTATACCTTGCTTCCACATATTTCTTCCAACCTACTGCTATCCTTTAAGAGTTAATCTGTGGGAATTTCTCATCCATCGAGGGGGTGAAGGTGCCAGGTATTCTTCAGCAAGTTTTGGGACATCTGGGAGGTGGGAAGTGCCAATTTGCAAGACCTCTGATGTGGCCTCCCCACAAGAGTTGCTGGTGGCACTAATTTGCTGGATTTCCGTTGATTAGAGGGAAGTGTAAAGGAGGTGCTGATTTACAAGACTTCTAGCAAGGGGTGTGGAAACATAGATGTTTACATGGATTCTGGGTTCATGGGTTCTGGAACATCCAGAACCCTTTTAATTGAGATTAATAGCTAGTTTAAGCATACGGAATAGTCATACTGTACATAGCTTGATAGAGGTTACATAATGCACTATAGATTCTTTATGGATAGCCTAAACCAGACATGTCCAAACTCTGGCCCTCCAGCTGTTGTGAAACTACTTGTCCCATCATGCCTTGCCACAGTTTTGCTATTAGGGATTGCTAAAACTGTGGCAAGGCCTGCTGGGATGTGTTGTTTCACAACAGCTGGAGGACCATAGTTTGGACATTCCTGGCCTAAACCAAGCATTGAGAGATTCCTCTCTTGTTTAGATTACTGTGGTGCATGACTACATCCTATTTTATATACCATTGATGGCTAACCTTGACACTCAAGCTGTTGTTGAACTACACATCCCAGCATGCTCTGCTTTAGTTTTGCTATTTTGGCCTGGTAAATCTGATGCAGAGCATGCTGGGATGTGTAGTTCACCAACAGCTGGAGTGTCAAGGTCAGCCATCAAGGTTCTATACAGTGTTTCAAGATACAGAAAGGTTTGTCAAAAGTGTCCAACCTCTGTAAAGGTTTGATGTTAAAAGGTAAGTGGATTACCTTACTTGTACCCAGGCCTCTAATGGGCTGATTCTGAATCACATGCTTCACTTTTTATGGATCCAAATAGCAAGATTTGGGCCTCAGGGTATACAGTGGAGAGAAATGACACACTTTTTGTGTTTATCCAATTCAGAGTCAACTGGATCCTTCTTTGTATGAAATGGGCATTACTGGATGACAACTGGGTGGCATCCATGGTGATCTTTCTCATGGAGTGTTATGAAAGTGTCATAGGCCTGTAGCTATTCTGTGCTACTGTATTCTGAGTTGTGAATATGGAAAGTTTGTTTCTGGGGATCTCTTACACCTAGCAAAGAGCAGGTGCAAGTGGCAATACTAATAATAAAGGTATGTGGCTAATGTGCAGAAAACCAGTGAGCAGAAAAGTGGTGGCGTTTCCCATAGTAACCAATTAGATTCTAGGTATAATTTCTCTTTTGCATTCTAGGAAATGATAGACGAACTCTGATTGGTGGCTATGGGCAACATAACTACTTGTGTGTTTTAGGACTTTAGTAAACCTACCGCCAAGTCTGTTCATTATTTTGCACATATTTGTTCATATATATTAGCAAGCCATTAAAGTATTTATTCTTATTCTAGAACATTTATGGTGTATATACTGTATGACACTTGGGAGTCCATAAGGAATAAACTTAATAAACTGTAGATTAAACCTTAATAAACCTAAATAAACTGTAGATTAAACAGCTATTACCTCTTCAGTTTCCTCTTCTACTGTTGCAGCAGGCACAGCTTGCGCACCCTTTTTAACAAGGCTTTTAGTTTCAAATTTGGCTAATGCCTTCGGCTCAGTCTTGACTCCAGCTTTGGGTTCAGGTTTTTGAGTGACAGCTTTTGTCACTGCTTTGGGCTCTGGTTTTGATGGCATTGGCTTCTGAACAACCTTTGGTTCAGTTTTCTGGATAGTTTTCGGCTCAGATTTCTGGACTATCTTGGTCTCACTTTTGACTTCTACACTTGGTTTATCGACTTTTGCATCGGCCTTTTCATCTTCAATTTGTTTAACTTTTTTAGCAGGCTCTATAGCTGTCTTATGTTCCTGGACTCTTTCAGAAGGTAAAATAGCCTTTTTTTCCTCCTTTAAATCCGGAGTACTCGTCTCAGTTGGTGCTTTGGGAGATGGGAATGCTTTTTCCTCATAGTCAAGTGGAGGAGTCACAGGTGAGGTCCGAACAGCATAGCTGTGATAGCCCTTATGAAACTCCACATCTTTTTCAGCTAATTTTTTGTCTAACCGTTGAAGTGGTTTCATTTGGTTTTCATATTTCCTGTTTACGTCTGCAGATAACGCTTGGTTACTTGGCTTTGATGTACTTGCGTGAAAGCTAGTTTTAAGTCTCTTAGCATCTGGAGGTGTTGCAGCCACAGGAGGTGAGGGGGTTCGTACAGGGGAAACATCATCAGTTAGCTTGTCTTGTATTGGAGGACTTTCTGGAGGTGTTGCTGGAGGTGGCTCTTCATTGGTCACATTCGCTTGTTCTTTCAACTCCATGGGTTCAGCATTTTCTAAAATCTCCTGAAGCATTTTTCTCTTTATGTATTCTGGACCTAGAAATAAACAAAATAAGAGAATAAGATTGGTACAAGAGATCAATAGTATGATTCGTTTTTTGCAGCACTGTTTTGGAAATGTTAGTTATTACTGTCCTTATTAAGCAATTGGTCACAAAATATTGCACATTTCTCATGTAGGACTTGGACATAACTGCTCTACCCTACCATAACAACAGGACATAATGAACTGACCATCATCATCATCATGGCTCTGTTTACAGGCTATAAATGCAGCACAGAACAGTATTACTGAACCTTCTTAAATTAGCAAAATAGCAAAACTCATTGTACAGTACAAGAACATTTACTCATATCTAATTACAGTATGTTGGATTATATGTTGGAAGTACTGGATGTAGCTCTTTCAAATTTACAAGGAAGCAACTTCTAAAACACAGTAGTACAGTGATAGAGGGAGACATGCCATATTTCATTGTTCAGCGATCACACAGTAATAAGACCAGGATTCTTAGGTTCTAACACTTTGCCATTACACTCACAATTTTAATGTCCTTCAATGTTTTATGTGCCAGAGAATATCATGCTTAATGACCTAATCTGGGTGTTAGCAACTAAAAGGACATAGGGCCTTATTCTGATCGGAGCGGCCAAACGTGCGTACGTTCGCTAATAACGTACGCTATCCGCACGCGGCCGTTGGGGTTAAGTCCACCCACAACTCAGCCGCATACGTACGGCCAGAAACAACGTCGAAGGGGAGTGGCGTACAAATGTGCGTACGCCAACGTACATGGACGGGCCAGCCCTTACACTCCGACAACTGGCGTACAATTGAGCGTACACCACCGTTTACGGACGTCTCTCGTCCGTCTTCCCACCGACTTCTTGCGGCTATCTGAGCGTACGCCAGCTTGCACGGACGGGTCCCTATAGTTTTCAATAGAAAGGTCAGCTTATGTCACCGCTCGTGAGAGTGAGCGTACGTCCGTGTGCGCTGACATACCCTTCACATATATGGACCTGCAAATCTTGCCTTTCAACTATAATAATGAAAATTAATTAATTGATTGAATTAATTAATGTGCAAAATAGTGGGCATGGGCTTAAAACATTGCTGAAACATCCTTTGTAGGTGTTAGATGTGGTTTATGTTATTGTATCATAAATACAAAACCTATGTTTGTATTAGAGTGAACACGTTGACACATGTCGACTTGTGTAGATTGAGTGTGCTACTGTGTAAAGTCTATGAAAGCACGTAGTGAATGTGTCTAACTGTTTAACAAATACCTACCTTAGCATATATAAGCAGGTCTTAAAAAGATTCTTACCTTAAATTAAACAAACCTTTAAATGTAGAGAAGTATGGAAAGATAAGCTTCCAATGTGTTTGAGTGCTGTGTGTGGCTTGCAGGTAGTGAAATCATGGTTTGGACTTAATAGACTGCAGCATTGGTTATTACATTCAGGTGTATGTGTTTGGTAGTAAGCAGCGTAAATTAGCAAACCCAGGCGCACGCTGGCATGCGGTATCTGTAGGGGTGGTTTGAGATGGCGGTTGGCGGCCGCCTGTTTTGTGTCCGAAATGAACGGTGCTGTAGGCGATCGTGCGGTAGTAGCACCGCTCATTTTTGGTGCACACCCCCGTGTACGCCCATATTTACGCCCATTTTCCCTCATTATTTCGGCCGCTCCCCTCATCACGCCCCTATGCCGCCCCCAATGCCCGTACACTCGCGTATAGGTTTTTTCGCACGTAGAGACCCGTCCGTAAGCGTTGTGGAGTGGTCGCGCCTGCGCATTAGCGAATGTACGCATGCGCAGATCATAAAAAACACCGGGACGTCCGCGTACGGCCCGGCCGCTCCAACCAGAATAAGGCCCATAATCTGAGTGTCAATACCTAAAATGACCTTTTTTATTGTTAAAATCTAAAAAGATCTAATTTTTTAACTTAAATTGAAACTATATACTGTACATTTACTGATGAAATGTGTGGAATTAATCATATGTAATGTATAGTGTACACAGCAGCACTGCCAGCTCCTGAGATTCATTTGCTTCTATGGGAAGGCCATGGCTGGAAATGGATCCAGCTTCATGCGGCATAGTGCTCCCACAATTCATGGGCATCAGAGGCAAATGCTGCAAGGCAGTAGCAGGACACATTTTCAGTGACATCACAAGGGTAGCACCAAGTGCCAGCTTCTGCTTAGTGGCAGGAGCCCTGTGCTGCACTGTAACAGTAAGTGCAGTAGCCAGCTTCTGTCTCAGGGCGAGATGTACTAAAATGAAAATGTGGTAAAACCCCAGTTTTACCGCATTTTCCTATGTACTATTACCCGGCCACACCGATATCGCCGGGAAGGGTATCGCCACCTTCGGGTGGCGATACCCTATAGAAGCCTATGGGCTTCTTTTCGCCACCTCCGCCACAACCCCGCCACCTCGCCAAACCCCCTCCCTTGGGCTTACCTTCTTACAGGTCCTACTGGACCCCGGAAGGTAAGCCCTTCCTCCCCCTAGCAATGCAGCCGGACGTCCTTCCAGCTGCAGGGGGGGGGAGGCGCCAGGGACAGCCACACTGAGTTGTCCCGGCTGCAGGGGAGAAGCAGGCGGCTGGGAGGTGACGGAGACCCCCCGCAGACCACAGTACAGGTACCGTGGGGATTCTCCTTCACCGCACCGCGATGCCAGCTGCTTATGTTAGTACATATGCACTGGCATCGCGGCGGGGGCATGGCGAAGGGCGGCGATGTATATTAATACATCCCGCCCTCAGTGTAGGAGCCAGCAATGCAAACAGTCTCCGGGGCAGGCCACATTACCCAGACCCCAGCAGAAATGGGGTTGGTATACACCCTCTTTCGCAAAGCCACACTCACGTCCTGTTAAGCAACGCTCTGTGTTTAGCAGCCACCACACTGGGTGTGGAAGGGGTAAGTGACACTACTGCACATCTGTAATAAAGGCCAAATATAT
The DNA here is from genome assembly GCF_055691185.1 of Crinia signifera. Lineage (NCBI taxonomy): Eukaryota > Metazoa > Chordata > Amphibia > Anura > Myobatrachidae > Crinia > Crinia signifera. Next base: position 121,997,421 of record NC_139222.1, read on the forward strand.
TAAGCATTAACAAGTGAGTTTTTCATGATTTTCTTTCCATTCCTTACCATCACAGTGGGCATAGAGGAAGAATAGAATAGTTTGCCAAGCGCAGTGAGTTACCGAGCCTGAAGCACTGCAAGCGCAGCAAGCCATGGTGTGTGGACGCAATGCACTAATACCTTGTCCATGTCTACATATGTTTACATAGGCACCAAAGAAATGTGAAAACCTTATGTGGAATGTTTCATGTGTCAACCATTTACATGTAGAGCTTTTGCTTGTGTTGGCCTGTCAATGTTGACCTAGTGTATGTCGACCCTTTTCAGGTGTCGACCTAATCACTGTAAAGCATTATACTAGGGTATACGGTTGTTAGGTCAACACATATAAGGTCGACATGGCTTGGGTCAAGGTCGACATGGCTTGGGTCAACATGTTTAGAATGTCAACACAAGCATTAGGTTGAGAGTCAAGGGGTCAACATTTGTTATTCACTTATTTTTTTGGAGAAGACATGTGCCAACAGGCGGTATTTCATGCCCTACCATCCATTAGGGCATGGAGGGAGAATAGAACAGTGTGATGCGGTACACTTAAACGGTGTCCATATCGACCATGTCAACATTCGGGACAAAAGAGTGAAAAGCCCATGTCGACGCTTTGACTATCAACCTAGAACAGGGTTGCCGACTTTGTTATTCTCCTCTCCGGGAGAAGCCCGGAGAGGAGAGTTTCCCAGCAGCCGTTCAGGGGGCGGGGCTTAAGCGTGACATCACTAAGCCCCGCCCCCATGATGCAAAACCAGTAAATTTGCGGATCTCCATGGAGGGGGCGGGGCTAAAATGACGCGTTGTGTCATTTTAGCTCCGGATCTCCATGGAGGGGGCGGGGCTAAAATGACGCGTTGTGTCATTTTAGCTCCGCCCCTCCTCTGAGACCCGAGGATTGCGGCATTTTAATGCCCCGATCCGGGGGACAGCGGGGGTGCCCCCTTAATCCGGGAGGGTTGCCCACCCTTCCGGGAGCCGGGAGGGGGGACCCGATTTTCGAGAGACGTCGGCAACCCTGACCTAGAAATTGTTGACCTACTGCTTGTGTGGACCTTCCAACCATGTCAACCTTAGGCATGTCCACATACTCACATGTCAACCTAAGCCATGTCGACCTTCAGTGGTCAACCCAATGCATGTAAACCTTACATTGACCGACCCAATGACACATACCCAGTATACTAGAACCCAGCAGATGTGAATGATGGAAGAGCCATAATGTACTTCTGAATCATCCAACAAATGCTTTGTTTCAGCCTCCACATGATGGGATTCTATTACACTGAGTTTCAAGTCAGTAGCAGAACAAAAGGTAAATGACAAGCATCATGTGACAGAATTACAGCTGAGAACAAAGCCTTTGACAGGTACAATAATGTCTTTACCCTTTTAGCTGATGATTGCAGTGACCATGCAGTGTTTGTGTAATTGTTCGTAAAGGTGCTAAGATACAAATTAAAACATCTGTTCATAGCACAATGGACGGGTAACAGAGACACAACAAAAGCAGAGAGTAAATAAAACATATTGTTTGTACATGAGAAGTACAGTAGTCACTGAAGGAAAAATACAGACAGATGATGATGGCAGACTGCACTGTGTCAGTATTATCATTTCATCACTACAGTATGACCATATTACAGAATTGTAATACACATGTCATATCTGATTGCCTGCTCAATGCCATGTCTACATGAAGATAGTGGGAACATCTACCTCTAGTTAATTAGGGTGACTGATAACATGTACCTGGCTGATAAAAGTCTGGAGAGAGTTCTCTTGCCATCGTTCTTGAAAAACTGGATTCATTATTTGCCGCTTGGGCTGCTTGTTCAGCTCCTTCTGATTTGGCTTTAGCATGAGTTGTCCTGAAGGAAAAAATAAATACTGTATATATATATTTTTTTAGAAGAGCAGAATTATTTTTATTTAATTGTTGTTCATATGAAAATGTACCTGAGATGCTTCAAAATAAACCCAAGTATTAGTGTGCCAAAAAAGACCCATAACACACTATTGAAGGGGCCCATGTCAGAGCGGCGGAGAAAGGACCGTAGCCACGGGGCATCTCGTGTGCCCCTGGCTCCTACTGTAACTGCCATCCAGTGGTGGCTAAAGAGGAGGAGCTACAGCACGGTCCAAAATTAAACTAGGAGAGCCACACCAACTGCCAGTGAGTCTGTTTGGAATGGCAGTTGGTGGTAGTGGGTGTGGCTTCCCTATTTGGTTTTTTAACTGTGTGTGTGCCTCCCCTGCTGCTGTAACATTCTACGTTTCTATGTTTCAAATGATTGTAGTTTGTTCCAAACATGCATGTGCTTCTCATTAACTCAAGGTGATTCAGGTTCGCTCTCAATGCACATTTGGTTTGCTAATGGATAAATCCATGTGCACTGCAGGTGGGGCAGATGTGCTGAGAGAGTTAGACTTGGGTGCAGTGTAATAAATAAAGCAGCCAGTATTTACCCTGCACAGAAAACAAACACTCATAGTGATCCGAACTCGGCCCCTGCCCCGATGGTCGCATGTGCAAATCCCAAAAGCTAACGGGCTCTCCTAGACTGTTTGCAGCAGGGAGGGAGGAGCGGGCGCAGATGGCGGTAAGGATGGGGATCACCCATGGGAACAGCCAGCATTTTATGGGCATCCCTATGAAAATTCTGGCCATTCCCATGGGTACGCAGACAGGCAGGACCCTAGCCGCCCACTCCGTCTTTGTCCAGGCACACGCAACTAAAAGTCAGTTTTCACTGACTTGTATTTGCGAAGGCAGAATAAATCATTCAATGTTTGGTGACCATTGAATCATTTCTCCTAAACAGTCTTTTTCTCAATACTAGTAAACTGCATTTGAAGCAATTGAGGGAAGCTCTGGTTATTCATTTTATATACAGATATTATTAGACAAAATATGAGTAGATGGCAGCTCTTGAGGACCGGTTTGGCCACCCCTGGTGTAGACGAAGCACACTTATTTAATAGTAGATAAGTGATCCTATGGATAGCTGCCATGAACAAATTTTAGTCTACAGTCATGTGGCTCAGTGTTGTTAGAGTGGTCAGGGCTGCAACTAGGGGGGTCTGGGGAGTTGTATGCCCCAGGTGCCTAATGTGATACCCATACGTGCATGCAGGAATGAGGGTACAGTATGTATCAGAGCTAAATTACTAAATTGCCCAAGGTGATGAAAATCCTAGGTTTGGCCATGGAGTGTCCATTGTTGTTGTGATTGTATCAAGCCATCTTACTGCTGGTCTTCCCCTTTTTCCGTGGCCTTAAAATACCCCAAATCAACTTGGTTTTTCAGTGCAAATGATTGGCATTTAAAAAAAAATGGGAACACACAAAATATCTCACTTTTTGATTCTAACACCCTATTACATTTGGCCCAGGGTGGCTGTTGATCATTAACCTTCCTTAGGCCATTAAGCTACCGAGCCCCAGAGGGCCTGCTCTGCTGCCCACTGAATCACTACCCCTGCCACCATATACCCTTGCAACTTTGCGGGAATGTGTCATGAATACACATCCCCTCGCATCTGCTCTCCCAAAATTAAGTAAGCCGGCAACTGACTTATATTTGCGGGAATATGGCCGAAGACAGTCACATGACGTCAGCTGCCTGCAATCAGCACACCTCCTCGAGCCCACGATCCCATGGAAACGCCCAGCATTTTAATGGGGACGCCCATGAAACGCTGGGTGTCCCCCCATCCACATGACCCTGCACCACTCTGTACGAATGACCCAGCGACATTGTAGCCGCCACAGCCATTTGCACAGTGGACTTGCACATGCGCCCGAACGAATAGATCAGAATGTCCCCCTAATTTCTAACCTACTGTATTGCACCCTCTCAAATGACATAATAAGGTGGCATAAACACATAGGTCCATAAATGTAAGCACAAGATGTTCAAAATGGCATGTACTTGTACATTGTGATGATGCATTTTTTGCACATTCAGAATTATTGTGAAAACATGCCACATAACTCTTGATGAAAGAACTGGATAATATAACAGGTCAGTTATAGGACTATTCTCATATCATTTTTTTAATTCAGTAAATGCTACTTTCTATAGGTGGAGATACCAACCATGGTTCTCAAGTCCTGGTTAGACATACTTGAGCTCAGGTGACCTAAGCCCCGTACACACTGGGCGACTTTCATGTGAAAGCCGCTCAGTTTTCAATGATAAGCCATTTACAAGGCGTTCAAGCAGTGAAAAAGACCATGTCCACCTCAGAAATTAGTCAAAAACTCCAAAATTTCCTTGTTGAAGGTATAGAATTTATTTTACAAAATAATTATTTTATTTTTAAGGAGGAATTTTATGTTCAGAAAAGGGGGACTGCCATGGGCACCAGGTTTGCCCAACATTTTTATGGATGAGTGGGAGACCGAAACCATCTGGTCCCACCACCCATATGGGACAAACCTGATGTCCTGGCGAAGGTATATTGACGACATCCTCTTTGTCTGGAGATGGGATAGGGAAGGTTTAGACTTATTTTGTCAATATCTGAATGAAAATGAAAAAGGCATTAAGTTAACTTTTGAGATAAGCCAAGAGCAAGTAAGCTTTCTTGATGTTTTAATATATGTGGAGAATAATTTAATCAAAACAAAAAATTACATAAAGCCAACGGACTCCCAGGCATATATTAATAGAAACAGCTGCCATCAAGATAGGTGGCTGGACTCTATACCGATAGGCCAGTTCAGACGGCTCAAGAGGAATTGTACCGACAATTCTGTGTTTCAAGAACAAGCTGGGGAAATGAAAGAACGCTTTTTAAAAAGCGGATATAACCCAGAAAAAGTTGGTAATGCCTTACTTCAAATACAAGACATGGAACAAGAAAGTTTACTTGTCCAAACAAATAATAAAACAAGTCAGAATGGGAGGTTTAAACGGGCCTTCACAATTCTGCTCAGCACCGTGAGGTAAAGAGAATAATTCAAAAACATTTGTCAAAAATAATTTCGGACCCAAAATTACTGAAATTCTGATCAATGAGAAGAAACATATAATCAAGGAATTTCTGACCTGTCACTCGACTAATGTCATCTATTGGATAGAGTGCCAATGTAATTTATTTTACATTGGGAGAACTAGTAGGTCTTTTAAAGTTAGGATTTCTGAACATATCAGAAATATTAGGAAGGGTCTTGAAACACATGCACTTTTATGCACTTTAAATTGAAACACCAATGTTATCCCGATTTTATAAAGAATTTTTATGTTTTAAGGAAAATCCTACTGCATCCCTAGCAAAAAGTGAAATGATTCTGATTTTTAATTATCACACTCTAGCTCCAAATGGTCTCAATAAAGACTTCGAGGTAAAGTGGTTTATGTGATTTACCTACTGGTTATTTTAGCTTGTATTCTTTTAATATAAGTTATTAATTGTATTTTTTATCTATTTATTTTCCCAATATGTACCTCTTGAATAATACGGAGGATGAACTCTTATGCACAAGACACTTTTGGTAAAACCCCATTGGTCAAAATAATGGAATACGGAAGCCTATGGGTCACATGGAACGCAAATATGATATCTTGCGAATTTCAGAAGACAACTTCCGGGACTATGGGCCTTATTCTAGTTCACTCTTTCTGACAAAATCCTTCTTAGATGGACAAAACCATGTTCACTGCAGGGGGAAGATGTAAAATGTGCAGAGAGAATTAGATTTGGGTGAGTTATTTTGTTTCTGTGCAGGGAAAATACTGACTGCTTTATTTTTACACTGCAACATAGATCTCACTTTGAAGTAAAACCCCACCCAAATCTAATTCTCTCTGCACAAGTAACATCTGCCCCACCTGCAGTGCACATGGTTTTGTCCATCTAAGAAGGATTTTTTCAGAAAGAGTGAACTAGAATAAGGCCCCATGTGAGAGATGGAACCAGGAAGTTGACGAAAAGAACCGCTGATACGCAAAACAGCGTAAGATGGACCGCTTATGGCATATCTGGCAGGAAGCCGGAACTGTGCCTATGGACAACAGAGATGGACCGCTTACATCATATCCAGCTCCGGGTAATACCGAAAACCGGAAGTCGCCACGATGAGTATCGCGTGGACCGCATACATCACTTCCGATTCCGGGTGGATACCGGAAGCCGGAAGTGCAGTCGTGGGAGAATTTTACCACGATTAGAATAGCGTGTATACAGCATTAAGTAAAATACGGAATTATTGGGGAGATACATTACCTTGGGGAATCCGGGATTAGCTTGATAGGATGATCTTGATAGAGGTATAACTATGGGTCCAAGCACCTTTCCCCTGCATACCTTGAAAGTAGGTGGTGCAGAGGGCAAGGTGACTGACTGACTGACCCGGGTGACCAGCTTCCAGGGACGCCTGTTTGTTGTGATCAACATCTGCTTTTATGTCTACTTCCTTTGTGTAGACCACATCACTCGGTGAGAGTCAGCTGTTACTTATCTTGTTTTTATTGTAAATATTTTGTGAATAAAAAGCGGTACTTCACCATACCAGCTCTTTTATTTTATTTACATGGGACAACGAGGATTGGAGTTGTACAAGACCTGTTGGGGACGTTACCGCCCCCTAAGAAAGTGAATGTAGTCTACCCTGAAAAGTAGGCTTAATTTAAGGGTACGAGTCTTGACCATTATGAAATATTGAACACAATATATACTGCAAAAGTTTATACTGTATTACACTATTGCGGTTCTATCTTTTCTTTCTTTTTTGGGTACAACCAATAAGAGATGATAAGAGGGGACCAAAATACCTGCGCCAAGGGCTTTTCAGTATTTTTTTTGTGGCTCAGTTTTCTCGTCTGAGCAGCTTTCAGCATGAAAGCCGGCCAGTGTGTACGGGGCAGCGATGTGCGGTGAGCGCTGTTGCGCGCTCCCGCATCATCACTGCTGGCTGCCACTCATCTGCTGGTATTACCTGCTATGGAAAGCTGTCCACCCCCGGGGAAAATGGCTGGACAGGGGGAAACATTTTCCCAATCATCATGCACCATACACACTGGGCATAATCGCCCAGTGTGTATGGACCTTTAGTTAGCATCTAAAACTAACTAACTTGACTGTTACGGGCACGTTTATTTAAGCTTCTAAAAGTGTAAAGTGGAGATGTTACCATAGCAAATACCAAATACATGTGTATAGTAGGAGATATAGGGGAAAATGTACTAAGATGGGAGCTGTATTTCACATGAGATGTTGCTATGGGAAACCAATGAGCATCTACTACTTGTATATTTAGCACTTTCTAAAAGATAATAGATAGTGGGACAGATGCACTATGTTTCAAAGGTGATAAAATGGAGAGTGATAAACAGCCATCCAATCACTTCCTACCTGCTATGTAACAAGCTGTGTTTGAAAAATGTCAGACAGGAGCTGATTGGCTGGTTGTTTATTACTCTCCATTTTATCACTTTTAAAGCTTAATGCATCGGGCCCAGTATCTGATTGGTTGCCCATAGCACCATCCCAGATAGTTTGGAAGCTTGTAGGCAGGGCCCTCATACCTTTGACTGTCTGTAAATACTCAGTTCGTTGTATTACTGTCTACTATTGTAAAGCACAACGAAATTTGCTACGCTATATAAGAAATTGTTAATAAATAAATAGAAAATACATTTATGTCTATGTTTTCTTTGTTCTGTATATATCACTCGCCATTATGTTATTACCTTGTTAAATTGCTGTCATTAGATCTTGAAAAAAGTAGGCCTATATAGATGTAGACTTCTCATAAGGCAAGAGGAGACAGACAAGAAGGGGATCCAGACACAATTCTGATTACATAGAGAACAGCTGCATTTCGTACAATTCAGGAAGAAACTGATAAGGTTTTCTAAACACACACTTATAATAAATATAACATTAAATTGAAAGGGACATTGCCGGGATACTGAAATAAATCAATATATAAGAGAGACGGATTTAGAACAATTTAATCTGCCTTGAAAAAGTTGTATTTTTTTTACTGTTTACTTCACACACAAAAAAATACCTTTCTACTTTGTTTGTGCCAGTGGAATAATTATGTCAGACCAATGCTAAATACATCTCCTTTGAAGCAAAAAAAAAAATCCTTTATTTCTGTAATTTATGTGAATTATTTTGTAGCTCACTGAGCTAAAGTAAGCTAATGCATTGCTGAGCCAGTCTTTCCAGCTGTCAGATGTAAGAGCCTACTTACTGCATTGCTGGGCCAGTCTATCATGCTGTAGGATGGGATGCGGTCAATATGCCGGCGGTCGGAATCCCGGCGGTCGAAATACCGATGCCAGAATCCCGACCGCCGCAATGCTGGCACTTTGTCCCTCTATGGGTGTCCATGACAACCCATAGAGGGAGAATAAAATAGTGTGCCGAGCGTAGTGAGGCACCGTGCCCGCTGCGTGGTGAGCGCAGCAAGCCCACAAGGGGGGGCGATCCACGGCTCACCCTTGTTGGCATTGCGGTGGTCCGGATTCCGCCGTCGGTATTTCGACCGCAAGGATTCCAACTGCCGGCATATCATACCGGACCCTGTAGGATAGTAACTGCTAACTTACTGCATGGCTGGGCCAATCTATAGAATAGTAAGTGCTACAGTAACTTACTGTGTTGCTGGGCCAGTCTGTAGGATAGTAAGTGCACTGCATGGCTGGGCCAATCTATAGAATAGTAAGTACTAACTTACTGTGTTGCTGGGCCAGTCTGTAGGATAGTAAGTGCTAACTTACAGGCCGATTTGAATCTGACCTGTTTGCTAGGCAGCGTATATTTGCAGCCTAACGAACAGGGTAAGTACCACCCACCGCCCTACCAAATGACCGCATGCGAGGGGATGTGTACTCGAACACACACAGTATCCTCGTATGCAGCCAAATGGGAGAGAAATCATTCGATGGTTGCGGACCATTAAATAATTTTTTTCCTCTTCAGTAATAAAAGTCAGTCTAAACGGACTTTTATTTCCGTGGCTGATCGAAAATGGGCCAGTCTATAGTATAGTAATGCTAACTACATTGCTGGGAGAGTCTCTTCAGCTGTAGGAAAATAAGTCCTAACTTATTGTGTTGCTGGGTCAGTCACACCAGCCAAGGGCGTAATTACCACAGGGGCAGGCAGGGGCGGATTAAGGGATGGGGGGGGGGCTCAAGGGGTCAGTACACCTGGGCCCCCCTCTATCTAGGAGCACCTTGTGTTTGGCATGTATTTAAAAAATTTTTTTAGCTAAAGGTTTTGTGCATGGCAGTGGGGTAGTGCTGCAGCTTTGCCTATCTGCCAATGTGACAATGATTAATGGTGCTGAGCATCGGGAGCCAAGGCACACTGACTGCACAAGTGTGCAGTGCATTACTTGGAGTTGATTAAGTCCCATGAGACTTTGCACAAGAGGTCAGAGGCTAAGAGGCTTGTGCTGAGCTCTGCTCAGTGGAGCTCATCATATGCTTCTCAGGCCCATGGAGGACAGCAGCGGCCTCATCATGGGAGGGTTTTTAATTAGATGCAGCACTGAGCCTGTCAGGGCTTCTACAGAGTAATGAACAGAGGGACAAATACAGGCTTTTCATGTAGTATTTTCTAAATATTTATGTTTATATTAATTCCCCCTACCCCCTTGCAGTTACCCAGGGTTGCCGACCCTCCTGGAATTACCGGGAGTCTCCCGAAAACCGGGTCTCCCTCCCGGCCCCACTGAGCCCCCCGATCGCGGCATTTAAATGCTGCAATCCGCGGGTCTCAGGGGAGGGGGCGGAGCTAAAATGACACACTCATGTCATTTTAGCCCCGCCCCCTCCATGGAGATCAGTGATTTAGACTATTTCCCGTAATGGGGGCGGGGCTTAATGACATCACAGTCAAGTCCCCCCCCCCCCCGGGTAATGAAAATCTCCTCTCTGGGCTTCTCCCGGAGAGGAGAATTTGAAAGTCGGCAACCCTGCAGTTACCCATTGACCCATTTGACAGTGTAATATTCTCCCGTGCAGTTTGCGGCCAGTAATGACAAGTGGGAGGGATCCCCCTGTCTAAAGTGATCCCGGGACCCCCAAAAGCTTAATCCGGCCCAGGGGGCAGGGGATGCAGTTGCTATGGGTGCCACAGCTAAGAGGGGCCCACCTTACCTGTGTAAGTTACATGTGTTATATACATTTATCACCATTGGTTGATATACAGTATAGGGGCCCTTACAAACTTTTGGTATGGGGCTTACAAATATCTAGTTACACCCCTGACACCAGCTGTAGGATGTAAGTGCTAACATACTGAATTGCTGTTCTAGACTCTCCGGCTGTTCAGATGCTCAGTGCAAGGGACAAACAATGGGCCCGATTCAGACCTGATCATTGCTGCTCTGATCAGCTCTGGCCTCAATCAGTCTAATTTCATTGCAGCTACTGAGTAAGTCTCTGGCTACACGGAGCCTGTGATCAGTGGTGACCAGTGGGGAAATAATTAGATGGTGTCCGGCTTACAAATGGATTTGGACATATTCACTCATTGCAAAAAGATTTGCAGCCGTACACATCTATTCGCACAGCGATTACATAAATGTCGGGATTTCACTTTAGTGGGGTGGCGTTTAGCTGATCGCTGGCCACTGCAAATTCTGTATCATGCAGTATATCTGCACTATCAGTTCCATTAATGCTAAATATACATATGAGCTATTAAATAGATTTCATTATTTTTATTTAAAATAAGTTAACATTTTTGTGTGTTGATTCATAAAAAGAAGAACATCTCACCTCCTCAGTTTCACTCATCAGAGGAAGCAACCTTTGTGATCTCACAACCATTAGCAACATTAGGCATGCATCTATTCATTGCCTGTACAAATGGTGGCATCTGCATAAAATAGCCAGATCACCTCAGGAAACGCCATGTGCATTGTGGGAATCTATTTTTGCACATTCATAAACAAGTCATACTAAGAAAGAGACATTATGCAAAAGACTGGATGCAAGAACTGAAAAGCAAAATTTCAGTTATATTCTTTAATGTCATTTTTTATTCTTACACCTTCCATACTAATCAAACACATGGACATGTGTGATAGAAAATATAATATATATATATTTATGTCTTCCTTTTCTCTGCTTTGTCACTCAGCAGTATTTTATTATCTTGCTAAACTGCTGTAATTGGATCTAGATAAAGATATATAGATTTACACTTCTCATATGCAAAAGGAAACAGACACGATATATGTTGCTGGTTTTATACTGCATTTACTACAATCCAGAAAGAATTGAGAAGCTTTTTCTAAACGCACAATTATCTTGAAAAGGACACTGCAAGGATACTGGCAAAGAGATCAGACACTGTCAGTGAAGCTGATTTTCTTATTTCATTTGTCTCAAGTGACCGTTTTTGTGCATAAATCAAAAACATATACAGGTGCAGTGGCATGACAATGGGTCCGCTGACCCCGCAGTGGCTTGGGGGAGCCAGCACCGGCGAAGTCTACCGGGAGCGTCAGGTCTGTGATGCTGGGAGACCGGAATCACAGCCTGGGGTATAGCAGTGTGCCTCCTTCCAGAGGTGACGGGGCGGAGCAGGATATGCATATGTAGAATAGGCTGGCCAAGCACCGTGGGGTTGTAGGTAGCTGCCCCTTCCTTGGCCAACAGAGCCTGTCTGCTGCTGACTTTCTGAGTTAGAAGCTAGAAGCAGTGCTGCTGTGTCACCTGTTCGAGGCTCAGAGCTCCTTCAGTCACCGTCCTTCACCCACACAAAAGAGCTGTGGAGAGTGAAACAGTGAGTGGCAGTCCTCTCTCTCCTTCCTGTCACTCCAGTCCTGTTACCTCTCCCCCTTGCATCCTTTCTTCTTTCTTTCCCATAGCACAAATGCCCTCACAGCTCCAACCTCCCCTATTCGCGGCACCCGTGACTCCCCTCCCCCACACAGCATACCCTCTCCTGCCTTCTCTCTCCCCTCACAGATCCAAACCCTCCTCCATATTCACGGCACCCGTCACTGCCCCAAACCCTGTGTCCCCCGTCCCCCAGGCTACCCTCTTCGGTTTCTCTCCTCTCACAGTTCCAACTCCCCCCCCCATTCACGGAACGGGGGGGTAGAAACTCTTGGCTGGAGGTGCAAAATTTTGTGGAAAACTATTATATTATATATCTACTCATTACAAGCAAGGAGGCACACAATTTGCAAAGTCCAGTGTGAAGTTTTCACAGTCTGTATTGATTTGGGAAGCCATGTCATTGCAGCCATCTACAAGGACATTTTAGAGCCCTACATGCTTCCTTCAGCAGACAAGCTATATGGGAATGCCGACTTCTGCCAAAACCTGGTTCAATGACCATGAGATTACTGTGTTGGATTGGCCAGCAAACTCGCCTGACCTGAACCCCATAGATAATCTATGGGGCATTGCCAAGAGAAAGATGAGGGACATGAGACTGAGGCTGATAGCATCCATGCGACTCCACTTTGAGGCAGTAATTCATACAAAAGGGACCCAAACCAAGTGCTAAATACATATGCATGATTGTACTTTTCAGAGGGCGCACAATTCTGTAATTATTATTAAAATTCATGTCAAACGAGTCTATATAATATATTAGTGTTACCTTTTAAGTTGAATTACTGAAATAAATGAACTTTTGCACAATATTCACATTTTTTGAGTTTCACGTGTATACCAAGGTGATTACACCACACTCTACAAATGGCTTGTCCAGTCAAGTATTTCAAACTGCACAGAATATCACTAATTTCTACTTTTAAAGTAAATTTGTTAAAATCAAATACTCAATGAATTTTGTCCTGCATTATAATGCATCTAGAATTATCACAGAAAACATTTTCAATATACAGTATCTATATATATGTCTAATAAAGCTGTGTACTCATGGTGCCATGTTGCGGCCACCAATATTGACTGGATATCAACAGCCCGCAGGACCCGGCAATTTTTAATAACTTGTTATTGATTTTGACTATATAGTCAAAATTGATGACCAAAATCACACGGTGTTCACAAAACTTAAGTAAACTCAAGGCCAGAAAATCCTTTACATTTCTATTAACACAAATACATGACAATGAAACAACAGACAGAGTCCGGCAACTGATTACTATACCTTTGTTTGATCACTAAATACTGTATGAATGTAAGTGCCATCAGACAAAATACAGCCCCTACAAACCCATCCCTACTCCTTATGCCCTCCGCTATCAAGAAGTGTTCCATGATGAAAGATTTTGGAAAGGTTTCTTTTTAAAGTCTATATAAAGTAGGCATGTGTATGGACCCACAAACTGCAAACAACTGTTTTGGTTTTGGATCTAGATAAAAAAAAAACAGCTAGAATCATGTGCTTTGGGACAGATTTTGTTCCTACAGTATTATTACCCTCAATAACATTATTTTCCAGTCATTTACAGTCAATACTGACCACCTCACAGCTCTCAATATTGCTCTTTAATATTGACCAAAGACTTGCTTGCTAAACTGAGCAACAGAGCAGTGGGACAAACACACAGCAGGTTAAAAGAATATAGCACATCCACAAAACATTGTGGCACATCAGTGGCATATCGGTTTGGCAGTTTAATTAACTATACAACACCATAGAATGCTTTTATTAATCAAGAATTAAATCAGAGGCCTGAGAGCAAAACAGGGAAATGCTGTGGAGTATGTAGTAGAAGGCAGATAATGGATTGATTCATTGATTGATTGATTGGTTAATTTATTGATCAATTGAATAGTTGATTGGTTAAGACAATTACATTTTAGATGTGGCTTTGCAAGAGACAGAAGATTCTGTTTTGCAGCAAATGAGAATAGAAAAGGCCATAAAAGGATACAAGATAATAGCCAAGGATTCCTGACAAGGTGTGAAAGTGAAGCCAAGAAAATGAATAGTTCTAAAAGATGTGAAAACTACAAATCGGCCTATCTTACAATATGAAATATTAGGAGGCTGACCTGCTGCCCATACTATCCTCCCCATCTTTCCTAATTAGGTAACCCAAGTACATTTGTCAGTGGCACCAGAGATTCTGAGTATGAGGGACATTACCATGTCTTTTTCTACTAAATCTGTACGATGGGCCTGACTCAGCTTGGATTTCATATGATAAGCTGCTCACAGAAAAACAGCTGCAAAATTGTACAATTCAAGGCCGTATTTGCATATCCACAGGCCATCAGACCATCAGAAATTACATTTCAGCTCGGAGCCTCTTTTTCAGTTTTCACATCACACTGCTTTGGCACAAAGTGCGCAGAAATATATATATATATATATATATATATATATATATATATATATATATATTTTTTTAATAAGGCCCTCCTGTCAGTTTTGATGAGATATCAGGCATGAAAAAGCAATTGAATCACCCCCACTGAGAGAATACAACTCCAATCATTCTAGTTTTCCCAAATTATTTCTCAAATTTTCAATAAAACTTTTCTGAATAATTAAAAAATAGTTTTAGGGTATGACATTTTGGGGGTTATTCTGGTTGATTTGCAAGGCTGCGAGTTCGCAGCCTTGCAAGTCCACGAGTTTGCAGCCTTGCAAGTCCACCAAACCCCGTCCGATGAATGCCGGGTCACCTGCCCCCCCGCCCCTCGCAGGGTGTGTTCCCATGCACAGGCTGCGAATGGATGTTTAACATACACTTCCATTCGCATGCTGCGGGGAACACTCACTTACATATGACTCGAATGCACGCTGGGACATAAATGGGCACGCAGCTGACACCTGGTGATGTCAGCTGGCCGCCCCCTGCACCCGCGTCACAGCCTCATTCTCATGAGAAAGTGTTAATAATTTTAAAATGTAAATGCTTTGCTTGATCAATAAATAAATTTGAAAAGAAAATTTCATCTTTAACCATAGATTTCTATTTACTGTTCAAGACTATACTTAACCTCCAAGATTTTCCAACAAAAAAATATTAACATTTTCCTGATAATTAACAAACCAGGCACAGGCAGGCATAGATTTAATTGTAACAAGTGAATTCCTGTCTGTCATGTGCTAAGTATACATCAACAGCTGCTGGACTATTATGTAGGGGATGAAGCTATGTGAAGGGCAGTAGAGAAATCGAGCAAAGAGCGAATCACATTTCTACAGAAATATTTAGGCACGTCAAGGGATTATTGTAACATTCTGCGGAACGCAAAGAAGTTATTCTGCTCATTATGATATACCGTAGGAATTCTCAAAATATTGAAACTCAATTGGCCAAAGTCCTTAAATAACTTGTTCCAACTAACTGATATCCAGTTGACATTGTCTAGGTTGCCATTCAATATATCGACACCATATGGTCAACATGAACAGGGCCGACATAGACCAAAGGTTGATACAAGCAAAAGGGTTGACATAAATAAACATGAAAAACTCATGCAACCTTTTCTTTTGTCGATCATTTCCAGGTCAAAGCTTTGCGTGTGTCGACATATTGTCTATGTTGACCTTGTGCATGTTGACCATTTGATGTAGACCTATTCACTGTTGACCCTTTATACTGGAAAGAAGCAAATCCTCCTACAATAAACTTTCATATTGCCGGAGATCAGAAAACTATCACCCCATAAATTATAATATACCCACTTAAGTTCCTCTGATGCTTCAGTTATTGACCATTCATGTTGGTCTTCTGTAGATGCTCTGACAGTCCGACGTTCATTAATCCGACATCGGAATCCCAACTGTTAAATGCCCGATAGTTGGGATCCTAACTGGCAGGGGCTATTCTACCGCGCGGCGAGCACATCGACCCCGCAATTGACTTCGTAGTGCTCGCCTCCCTGCTGGAGTCCCGACAGTCGGAATTCCGATTCCTGACTAATGAACCTCGGAATCCTGAATGTCTGAGCGTCTTACCACACCTATCTGCTAGAAAGGGACTGCGATAGCTATACTTAACTGTTTATATGTTTGTTTCATTTTTAATAAATAAAATTTCAAAAAATCTAGTACTGTATATAGAGAAAAAAGACACAGAATATTTCTTTTTTTATTTTTTAAATTAACACTGGCTGTAGATTTTTCAGCAGCGACTGACCAAAAGAATGTTATTTGATTTAGGTACAATATTAATAAAACTTTGCATAAAAGAATATTATTCCATTGCTCTTTTAATTTTCTTGAAACTTTTTAAAACCTTAATGGTTGTAGAAACTTTTATAATGATGGTTGGGGTGAGGTCACTTGAACAAACTTGACAAACTCATAACAGTCTATCGAGCTGATGGGTATTTAAATATGAATGAGTTTTATGCATACTGTAAATGTGTGATCTTCTTTTGTCAAATAAATCTCACAGGACCTCAGCACCAATGACATATCGGATGACTTGAATTTCCATTAGTTGCTAAAAAAAATATTAATCACATGAAAGTTTTATAAAGCTCCAGTTTTCACTAATATAGCACATATATATTTCATCCTCAGATAAAAACTTAATGAATCACTAGCGTCCTATTGGTTATGATAATATTTTGCTCATTAACAACATCCTGTTTTAAAAAGTCATTTACTTCATTGCTGTCTTTTCAGCTTGCCAAGACATATTTATTTCCGTGGACGTCGTTTAATTAAAATTCTCAGCTGCAAACCTACACTACTGCAAACAACTGTACGCTGAAAGCAATGCAAGTGAATATAATGCCCCTTTCCCACTGCAGGCTTTACACGGTAAAATGCCGTTTTTTTAGCCTTTTTAAACGGCTAGAGCTGCAGTGGGAAAGCTCCAGGTTGCTTTACACGGGTAACAAATACCGGTATTTGTTAACCGGGTAAAAAGCAGTGTTTTTACCGTGTAAGAGCCGTTTTTTTGGCAATGGGAAAGGGTTTTAAACGGTATTTAGAAATAATAATAAAGGTTAAGAACATGATTGGTGCATGTGATGTTTTTAATGACAGGCAAGGTTTACTAGAGAGTTTAAACGTGTTGCTTTGTGGTTTACACGGGTAAGTGTGAATGGGACATTTACTGCTTTTAAACGGTAATTTACTGTTTAAAAGCTGCAGTGGGAAAGGGTCTTTGTGGCTCTTACCCGGGTAAAGACCCGTTTAAAAAAAAACGGGTCTTTACCCGGGTAGGCAGTGGGAAAGCAGCATAAGAGAAAACCATTACAAAGTTTTGTGTGATAACTGACAAAAGGTTTCTCTGACTCCTTTGGCTTTACTGACATGCAACTACAATGGCTATATGAAAATCCCCTTAGAAAAGGATTTCTATAACATTAACATATTTTACTATTGGTACTTGTTTCCTAGCACGGCGCCCAATTTTTTCATCTTATGCCATTGCATCGCATTGCATGCCATATAGCGGCATATGATGCATGCGATGTGATACTATTTTTTTATTGTATAAGCACCCTGATGGGTGCTTACAATGTTAAAAGCAGCCCCAATACGATTTTTTATTGTATAAGCACCGTAATGGGTGCGTACAATGTTAAATGCACCCCCACGCCACCCCCACTATCAACGCGAACTCGAAGCGTGGCGAGCACAGGGAGCCTGCGAGGGGCGGCGGTACGCGCGTCCTCCGACCTTTTCATACTCCCACTATCAAGGTCGGCGTGGAGTTGATTTTCGATATTGTGGCGAGCGCAGAGAGCCACGGAGCCCGAAGCGTGGCGAGCGCAGAGAGCCCCGCAAGTGGACACGTATTACTTTACATGTATTCCGTGTGCGCTCGCCACGCTTCCGGCTCGGTGGCTCACTGTGCTCGCCACACTATATATAATCAACTCCATGCCGACGTGGATAGTGGGGGTATAAAAAGGTCGGAGGACGCGTACCGTCGCCCCTCGCGGACTCGCTGCGCTCGCCACTCTTAGGGTTGGCGTTGATAGTGGGGGGGGGCATTTAACATTGTAAGGACCCATCTGGGTGGTTGTACAATAAAAAATCGTATACCATCGCATTGTATGCCATTGTATGGCATACAATGCCATACAATTTTTTATTGTACAACATCACGCAGCATCACATACCATATTTAGTCTTATGATATACAATGCGATGGGCGCCGTGCTAGGAAACAAGTACCTTACTATTTATCTACTGTATCTATCTGGGTCTGCAAACGAGATGACTGTTCAGCAGAAGATCACAATTTGATGGTGGGCACTAGTAAAATGGATGTGGTTAAAATACCCACATTTAAAATCCTGACAGCATAACCCTAACCCCAACTGTACAGAGGTTGGTGTCAGGGTTAGGCACTGGGGCTAGGGTTAGGGGTGGTTGAGATAATGGTTAAAATGTCAGGGGGATAGACAGTAAGGGCAAGGC
Source organism: Crinia signifera (assembly GCF_055691185.1). NCBI lineage: Eukaryota > Metazoa > Chordata > Amphibia > Anura > Myobatrachidae > Crinia > Crinia signifera. The sequence continues at coordinate 122,015,750 of NC_139222.1, forward strand.
TGCCATGGAGGGGGAGGTAAGGTTGTAGGTTGACATGGCTAATGTCAACAGGGTTGGAAGGTCGACACAAGCATTAGGTCAACAATGGATAGGTCGACAGTCAAAAGGTCGACATGAGTTTTTCAAAAAATTTGTCTCGAATGTCGACATGGTCAACATGGACACATTCAAAGTGTACCACTGTGCTCGCCATGCCTTGCTATGCTTGCCATGCCATTCTATTCTCCCTCCATATTAGGTCAACATGCATTGGGTTGACTACAGAAGGTTGACATGGCTTAGGTTGACACATGAAATAGGTTGACATGGCTAAGGTCAACAGGCTTGGAAGGTTGATGCATGTACAGTATGCATGAAAGATATTTTGCACTTTCCAGTTGTGTGTTTGCCGAAAAATTACCAATGTAATGAAAACATTTACAAAAAAAATGTAAACAGTTAAATGTGCCCTGATGATTAATGTAAGAAGCTGTTTAGAGCACATTTATGGAAAAAATAAAAAATGTAAAGTTTGCATGATCAAGAAGGCAGTGTGGGCCTACATTTCTCATGGATCTGTAAATAATCTAAAGATGCCTTACTGTACATGCCTCACTATTCAGAGCAAAGTAACTGTGCACCTGGGCCAAACTACAGTATGCTGCGCTGCAAGTGGTGCAGATGTCAATTGTGCAGAGAGATTTAGATATTGTCATGTGTTTCCAAACTCAAAACCAAGATTGCTATGTAAAAATAAAGTTGTCCAACATTTGTGGGCTACATGGAAAAGTGTTTACACTGCATGCATATGTAATTAATGTAACATTATTACATACCCTCCAACATGACCCATTCCATTAGGTACAAAATTTTCTGCTTCTGGACTTCTTCCTTAATTTAGGATTGCCTTCACCTTTGCTGGAACACCATTATCATCATCACTGAGCTAGTTTAACACAAGTGACTGCAATTATCAATTGAGAGGGAAGTCCAGAAGCAGAGCATTTTGTACCTAATGGAATGGGTCATGTTGGAGGGCATGTTATTACAGATACAAAGTTGCCTGATCTTATTTCTTTATTCCCGACTCAAAATCCAGCCCAATATATATTTTCCTATTGAAATGCCTGTATAATGCTTTGTATAGGTAACTGATAATTTCAAATTCTGATTTAATTGCTTATAAACCAGTAGGAGTCACTGCCTGAAAGGTTTAAGACACAAACACTGAAGCATAAAGCTTGCCTACCTGACCCTCTCCTTCAGGGAGAAAATTCTCTGTTCCTGGACTTCATTGGTAATGTAGGATTACCATTACCTGTGGTGAAACACCTTTCTTATCAATTACTTAGCTTCCCACAGGTGATGGCAATCAGTGGCATAGCTACGTTTTGGGTGCCCCCCCCCCGCCGCCCCGCCAAGCACCCCTACCCCCCCGCCCCACCGCCCATGCAAACCCCCCCTCAATCCCCCACAGCCTTACCTATCGCGCTGGTCCTGGCGGCTCTGTTCTTCTGCTGAGGACCACCAGAAAATGGCCGCCCCCATACAGCAGACAGTTTCAGAGAACTGTCTGCTATATGGGGGCGGCCATTTTGTGGTGGTCCTCAGCAGAAGAACGGAGCCGCCGGGACCAGCGAGATAGGTAAGTCTGCGGGGGATTTGGGGGGGGGGTAACTATAGCACTGCAGCCCCCGGCGCCCCCACATGCACAGCGCCCCCCCCCCCGCGCGGTGCTATAGTTACGCCGCTGATGGCAATCCTATATTACCAGGGAAGGCCAGGAACAGAGCATTTTCTCCTGAACGGAGAGGGTCAGGTACGCAACCATGAGCTATTGTACATGTAATTTATATTAAGTTCTTTTTAACACAGTAGCCAAAGGGCTCAGTTCATTTTGACCAGCACATATCTGGATAGCCAGTTTCTATCAACTGAATATGAACCATATCTGCTTAGAGTTACTACCTCATCCCATGACTTTCACTAGACCTGGGGTAGCCAACTCCAGTCCGCGAGAGCTACCAACAGTTAATGTTTTCCAGATCTCCTCACAGAATCACAAGTGAAGTAATTAGCTCCACCTGTGGATCTTTGAAAATGTTTCAGCTAGTAATGAGTGCACCTGAGCAGCAGCTAGGTTGTCTGGAAAATGTGAACTGTTGGTAGATCTCGAGGAACGTAGTTTGCTACCACTGCACTAGACTTTCACTTGGTAAGCAGTGGCTGTGAGGGTGTACTGTGGTGTGCAGGAGTGTGCGGGCAGCTGGCTTGCTTTGGGCAGAATTAAAGGGATGAGATGGTAACCCTATACTTGCTTACCCTTCAGGAGCAGCAGTGAGATGCCCAAAAATTGGGTGTCACCCCCGGCCACCAGAAAGGCAGATAAGTCTCCCACAGCCTGCCCACACCAAGCCAGCTGCCCGCACACTCCTGCAAACCACAGTACACCCTCACAGCCACTGCTTACCAAGTGAAAGTCTAGTGAAAGTCAGGGGGCCAATGTTGAGATTTGGTAGGTGGGCGATTCGAGGGTGTGGGGGCACACCCCCAAATATCCAAATTTGGCCTGCTTAATCTAAATACCACATCACTGCCAGGGGTGGATTTAGGGATGAGGGCGCCCCTAGGCACAACAACAATGTTTACTAAGTAGGACAGTTTACAGGGGCAGTATCTGCATGTCCTATCCATTTACACTCTATTTAAGATGGAATATAGTACAGTACAGTGGATATTTTGCAGTTATTGGTACATTTTGGGCTGACAGTACTATCACAGGCATCCAAGTGCCGCCCCCAAACATGTGCCGCCCCTAGGCACGTGCCTAATGGTAAATTCGGCTCTGATCACTGCATCAAAAACATACTTAATGCCCATTGGGAGGGGACAGCCAGGTGGGCACAACTGAGGGGGGGGGGGGCTTCAGCATAAATGGGTGGTGCTGTTGCGTGGCAGTGTAGTTGTGGCCTCGCTCCTGCTATACAATGCCCAGATTACAGGCATTATAAAGTGGGGCAGAGCTATGATGACATAATTCTGTTCAAATCAATGCTTAGGGGATGCAGGTGGCCGGAGGCTGCTCCGAGAGACCTGCCCTCTTTTCTGGGAGGCCGGAAATAACATCTGATTTTTGGAAGCCTCTCCAGCTTTGCTGGGACAGTATGCAAGTAAAGGGGCCCATACACGGTCCGTTAAACGGATCCGTTTGGGTCTTAATTAGCATGCATCGTATCGGATCGCATGCCTAGTGCATGCCTAGTGCATGCAATGCGATCCGATACGATGTTTAGCTAGTACAAAAAGTATGTGCAGCACATACTTTTTGTACCGTACTATGTGATGCGCGGGAGCGCGCATCGCATAGTACAAAACGGACGGTCCGGGAACGGACCGTCTATGGGTACCTTGAGTATGAGCTGAAACTATGCTAGACAAACTATTATTTGCATCTGATAATGTTACGTTTTATCATTACAACAAAATACAGTACAACTCCTGTTGTTTTTTTTTATACTGAAAGCACATACTTTTTGTACTGTGCGATTAGGTGCCGCGGGAGCGCGCATCTCAAAGCACACATCGGAACAGCACGCATAGCAGCGTGTATGGGCAGCATTACAGTGTAAGTTCCTTATATAACCTCACATGCTGGCATTTGATTCCATCACTAGAGCAGGTGGAACTGTCAGAGGCTCATCTGCTGATCCTACACTGGGGATTCTTCAAAACTGTAGTTGGAAGTGTTTCGCTATTGTCCTGAGCTTCTGGATGAAGTGTGTATAGCAGACACCCATTAAGCCGTGCACTGGCTGGTCATTAGGTGTCTGACAACAATTACAGGCTAATCTTTGCTAAGTCCTCGGCAGACTGGCTATTTTCCAGGTATTATTATGCTGTTTGTGTTCAGAAATTTTGGCATTTGGCAGCCACAACAATTAGAGATCAGGGGTCACATCTGAGTCATCCAATATAGGAAAAGAATGCAAAGAGCACGATATTACTCTGTTCACTCATTTCAAGTGGGCATTAAACTGTAAGCAAACTGTCGATATGGTCCAATAAAGATGTATCATGCAGGAACTCACTTTTCATTGCAAAGTTCGGTACTTATGTAATATCTGGGCTCCCAGTTTTCTTATGAGACCGTGTCCCCTCGCGGGGCTCGCCACGCTTCGGGCACGGAGGCTCGCTGCGCTCGCCACACTATATAAAATCAACTCCATGCGTAGTTGGATGGTAGGGGTATGAAAAAATGGGGTGCATTTAGCATGGGAGTCCAGATAATACATAAGTACCCAAAGTTCAAAATGTATTACAGCATAAACCAATTATAATGTTTTTCTGTTCATAAAAGACTTTCACCAATTTCACCCCTAAAAATACAGCCCATATTAAAAAGATAAGCAGTGAAAAACAGAAGCACTTCAGTGACAGGGACTGACACTATTGTGGCTGAAGTGCTTGGTTTGTTTGGGTCCCCAAGAAACTACCAATGGGCTTAAGGTGGCTAACAGTGTTGTTGTTGTTGTTGTTATTGTTCATCATCATAATCTTCTGCCCTGGAGTTCTGTTTTGGGGGGGTACTGATTTGTCTGTTACATAGTAGCATTAGCATGAGCACAAATCACAAAGGCTGTGGCTGAAGCCTTGCCTTGCCACTGTGTGGTGTATGGCATGCTGGCAACTTTACATTTTCTGCCAGTAAGTAGCCATGAGCATTTACGTAGGTTGGGGAATTGCAGAATTGCTCCTGTGAGAACCCTACGTGATTGCTCGTAGCCCCATTGTGGAACTACTATTCTTAGCAATGCCTAGCATCCATGGACTGAACATGCTGGCTCTTGCAGACTGAATATCACTGAAATGCTGAAGGCAAATTATGATGTACTGTATGTTAAAGGTGCTACATGAAATGTATGTGCTGTAACACACCCTGTCAGACTGAGGCAGACTACTCGCAAGCTGAGGTACAGTATCTGTCATTTTAAAAAAAAAATCCATTTTTCATGGTTGTGGTCATAATCCATAGATAGGATTAGCAACAGGTTTGGAGCTTTCTATTACAAGTTATGGGATGTATTGGGTTAAAGGGGTCAGGGTTAGGAAACAGATGGGCTTAGGGCTATAAAACAAAAATGGAAGTTGCCCAAGAAATGTATCAATAACAGCTGCTACCAGAAAGGGCTTATCTAAGCAATAAATGCTCAAAATTCCTCAGCACACAGGTGTTAGTCAGTAATAAAGATTAAATAAAACTGCCCATTACTATAAATAAAAAGTAGAAATCTCATTTACACACATTTGTAAATATAGGATAAGCCAGGTTCCACTATGTCACAGGACTTTTTTCATAGGATGGTCTTCAACCACTGAGGTCTTATATGTATGTATTTTATAACTGACCAGCGGGTATCTCAAAGCTTCTGAAAAGCAGACACATCAAAGACAATAATTTCCTATCTACTAGTGACCCCACACAGGCTTCATTACACAATGATACAAAATATGATATGCTCAAACAAATGATACTATCAAGGGCACAAATAGCGAGGAGGGGTGGGTGATAACCTGGGCCCTGTGCTCCCCTTTGCATTGCATGCTTTTTATTGGTTGGGTGTGGTCACACCTCCTGGATTTGCCCACACTCACATCAGTACCCAGACCCATGTCTTTTGGCCCTGACTATTATAGCCTCTCCGTATCCAAATTCCTCACTTTTATTTGAAGAAAAATCACAAAACTGAAGCAATTATTAATCTTTAATTTACCTAATGGTTTGGAAATGGTCTTAAATACCAGGAAGGAGATAAAATGAAAACAAAAGAGGATGGCAGCATATGAAATACAAAGCAAGTGACATATTATAACTTACTCTTGCAATACCAGTAATTATTAGCATCACGTGTTCTCAGTGCACAGATATATACAATTCCTCAGGTGCCAGATGACCTCCCGACTGTTAAATGCTGGACAGTTGGAATCCCAAATTACAGGGGCTATTCTCTCTCATAGGGGTCCACAACCCACACAGAGGGAGAATTGAACCTATGGCAGTGATGGCTAACCTTAACACTCCAGTTGTTGTTGAACTGTACATCCCAGCATCCCCTGCATCAGTTTTAGAATGGTCAACTAGTAAAACTGAAGCAGGGCATGCTGGGATGTGTAGTTCAACAACAGCTGGTTAGCCATCACTGACCTATGGCAAGCGCAGTGAGCCATCGAGCCCACAGCATGTCGAGCGCAGTGAGTCCATTAGGGGCTTCAATGCACTCACCCATCTGTTGGAGTACCAGCAGTCAGGATTTAGATGTCGGTATACTAACTGTCAGAATCCCAACTGTTGGGCCGCTATATAACAGGAAAACAGGTCACTCGACCCGATTAACCCATTCACACTGCACAGCAACACGGCAAGGAACTGGTAAGAACCCTTCTTTTTTACCGGTTCGTATTGCCGTGCTTCTACCCGTTTGTGGGACCCGGTAACCCCTTTCACATCGCACCAGGTACCGGGTGGAACCGGCATGAAACCCAACGTGAAAGGGGTATGAGAGTACATCTATTCTACTTAGTCTAACAACATCCAGGCCTGGATTCTAGAGCTATACCTTAAATAGCATACAGAATAAAAACAGATATTAAGAATTGCAATCCCATATAGAATACAGCAGGGGTTCTCAACTATTTAGCTCTGGGACCCCTTCAGACAATAAAAATTATTACAGGACCCCAGCCAGGGTTGCCTGCTTTTCGGCTGCCCTTTCCAGGAGAGGGCAGCCAGCTATCTAAAGAAGGGGGTGGAGCCAACGGACATGTCGTGAAGGAGGTGGGAATGAAAAGCTGTGCTGTATGTGAGGGGGGGGGGGGCATTGTGATCACGTCATCGTGGCCATGCCCCTCACATTGCAATGCGGGTATTTCAGGCATTGAAAAGTGGGGGGTAGTGCCACAAGACGCAATTTGTGTCATTGGATCCCCACGGACCCCCGCTGCGTGGTAATTACGGAAGGCTGTGGGGAATGCGGGGGACTTGCCCACCTTCCCGGGGGGCTAGGAGGACCCAATTTCCAGGAGCCTCCCGTCCATTCCAGGAGGCTTCCGTAAATCCCCACATTTGTGGTCATCATGTAGCACATGCATGGCAGCATTGTAGCAGCACAAATTTTGGATTCGGAATTAACAGACAATGGAACGGATTCTTCAGACTTTTTGGATCATTGGCTAAGAGATGGGAGAAATCATCAACCTGATAGTCAGCAACATGGAGTTGCGACCCCATACTAAGATGGCCGGGACCCACTTTGGGGTCAGGACCCACAGTTTGAGAAGCACTGGAATACAAGGAGTACTGTATGGCTAGTCAGTGCTGAAACTAGATAAACCGTAAAAAGGATTACAGGGAGCATTATAATAACGTTCAAAAGCAGAATGTTTTATATGGTAAAATACTGCACTCTAGTGGTGAAATATAGTGTATTCGGATTCTGTTTTTTTCTACAGAAATATATGTTTAAGGAGTAGAACTAGAAACTAACCTGGACATATGCTGTCTATTACATAAATAAGTCATTTTTTTTCTGACTGGGAACAGAAATATGCCGGCATTAATATAGTGATTACTAAATTAATTATTCAATATAGCAAGAAAAGCAGTTCCACAATATGCATTGATTGTTTGCTGATCTTTTTTATTCATGGTTTAGGCAAGGCTGGTGTAAGGCCTCTCGGCACCCTAGGCAAAGCTTGGTATAGCCAGCTCTGGTTTTATATACTGTACAATTAAAACATAGACAAACATAGAGGTGACTGGAGATATAAAGAAAATTGGAAAGTTTAAGGGAGGGTATTCAATCTCGGGTGGATTTCCTGGCCAGGTAATCGGCAATAATTATTATTATTATTATAATTTTATTTATAAGGTGCCACAAGTGTTTCGCAGCGCCGTACAACGGAACAATACAGGAAGACAAAGCTTGGCATAACATTGAATAAATAACAAAAATACAGTACAAATAAAGAGCGCCACAGATCAATACACATTACAGCTTAAATGTAAGTAGTGAGGACTCAATCAACATACAACTAGAGTCTTGATGCCAATAATGGAGAGGAGTATGCGGACAAAGATGGTCACTGAGTGTTGGAGTATAGGAGAGCTGTGAGTGAAATGTGAAGAGAAGTGGGCTTTGACAACAGGAGGGAAGAGGGCCCTGCTCAGAGGAGCTTACAATCTAGTAGGAAGGGGAGACAGACAGATTACAAGAGGTGCACGTGAGTGGGTGGTGGTTAGATAGCAGGATGTAAAAAGGCAAGGGGTCGGAGAACCAGCTGGTTTATGCAGTGGAAGGGTACGCTTTGGTGAATAGGTGAGTTTTCAGTGCCCGTTTGAAGCTTTGCAAGGTCGGGGAGAGTCTAATGCAGAGAGGGAGTGCGTTCCACTGAAGGGGTGCAGCACGGGCAAAGTCCTGTACTCTAGCATGGGAAGCAGTGATCAGGGTGGAGGAGAGACGACAGTCGTCAGCCGATTGTAGAGGGCGGGAGGGTGTATGAATGGAGATGAGGTTAGAGATATATGGAGCAATGGAATTAGAGATGGCCCTGTATGTGAGTGTGAGGTGTTTGAAGAGGATTCTGTAGGGGAATGGAAACCAATAATTACGTTTTCTAGTCCATTTTCACAGATTTGGTTTCCCGTTTTGGGGGGCAAATCTCTATGGGCGAAAACAGCTTCAAAAATGTGCGAAAAAGGCAGCAAATTCACCAAAAGCATGTGGATTTGTGGTAAATTCACTGATCCACACAGTTTTTGCAGATGCTGGATTTTTTGCCCAGGTGAAAAATTGGCACAGGGATTGAATTCACCCCAAAATGCTTAATGCTTCCCTATGTATAATCAAACTTACTTGCATAGGCTGATGGCAATTTGTTACACTGGACGTGGTGCACCCACCAGTGGCGCATTCAGGGGGGGTTTCTGAGTACCCAGAACCCCCCCCCAGGAGTCTAAGGGCCCTAGGCTGAAAACTGAGGGTCCCCTATTTCCATTGCTACAAGAATTTTAAAAATCGGCCAATGGTAACCGGAGAAATCTGACTTCAAAGCAGTGTTCCCCATCCAAGCCTGTAATTGCTCTTCCCAGTCAGATATTTCAGGATCTGTCTGACTTATGGTGTGTATACACAGTAAGATTTGGCTTCCGATGTTCCCGATATAGGGAACATCGGAAGCCATATCGCATGCAAATCACATGTTTTTTTAGGGCTTGCGAGCCCGATGCGCTGCTGATGTGCGCTCCCGTGTGAGCACATATCGGCAGCCAGATAGAGAGGGCAGCCAAGACTATATAGTGCAGATCTGCACTTTATAGTCTAAATTGTGCCCCTCTGGCATGCCGTGAGATGCGAGTCCTGATGCGATCTGATCGTGTCGGGACTCGCATCTCACGGCAGGATATGCCATGTGTACATACCATTAGAGTTTTTCTGAGGGTATATTCCAAAAGCAGGGACTCTCCCCCTTTGATGGACACTAGTAGCTTGTCTTTACTGTTCCCAGAACCAGAGATATCAGCCTTCCAGCAGCTGGTTACTGCTCCAGCTCCACACACCTGGTATGTAGGTTTACATACTCGTTGGCAGATTGCTCTGCCTTCTGAACTCTGATCCCCTAGTTCCTAGTACCATTTGGTAGGTGTTATTCTCTAGTTTTTAATTCCATTAAAATCTAAGAAATCTATTTCCGGGAACTGGAGATATCTGCAGTCAAGCAAGATGTCCTCCCACCAGAAAATTATGAATAATAAGCCCACTCCACTATTCACCACTCCTCTGCGTATTAAACATCCTCTACCACCCTGGAAGATATGTATCTGGGTCCCTTCATTCAGCCCAATGCCCCCTTCTCCCACCTCATCTCCCACCATCTGTGCAATAAAGGGGTAATTAGTAGAAATTTCTGATCCAGGCCCTACATGCTGTGCGGTTGATATAATACCCCCTACCACCCGCGGGACATCAAAGCTTCCGCTCATAGCACCTTTCACCCCTACTGCTGGAGGATCGGTAGGGGCCCCAATACATTGCTATGCCGAGGGGTCTACACTGCTGTTGATGCCCCTGTATGTATGTATATATATGTATATATATATATATATATATATATATATATATATATATATATATATATATGATCCAATAATACTGGCACTCCCATCGGGGTAAAATCACTTGCTGGGGTGACACTCCAATCAGTCGGCTAACAGTAAGTCCACTGGATGCATAGAGGAAATAACGGAGTCACTCACCAGTCTTTTAGAAGCAGGTATAAGTTTTTTTAATCAGGCAGCATGGCAGCAGATAGGCATCAACGTTTCGGTCCACCTCTTGGACCTTTTTCGAGATGACAAACTAAGGTCTATGCCTCACTATTTATACCTGCTATGATCCGGAAGTACTAATGAACAGAGTGATCTATTGGTAGCACTCGATATGTGTCAATCAGGCCCATCATATACATAAATGCATCTTAGCAACATATAATAAACATTATTCAACCATAGTATAAAGTGCAAGTGCTATAGAACATACCTTGTGGATTTGTATAATATGCATGTGGCTTGCTGGCCCGCATCATGGAGCACACGCCACCGGAGCCGGAACTGGATGTGCGTCATCCATGTATAGTTATCTGTGATACATGCGGGGACTGAATCTAGGTGCACCTCCCGGAAGCGGAAGTGCACACTATGGAACGCATCTAGTGCGCTGTGGAACGCATGTGGAGTGTATCTAGTACAATCCACATAATAACAACCAATATTAATTACAAAGCGGGAATACCAGCATAAGTATTAAGAATCTAGTATCCACAAGGTCATAAACAAATCTCTATTAGAAGAAATGTGTATAGTTCTAAACGTTCACAATTTGGTTCAGTAAATAAGTGAGAAATAAAGTGCATCTGCGGGTCATAGTGCAGGCATAAATATTACATAATATAGTGCCTAACTAAACGTGATAGACCCCACATGAGGTCAAAAAGGAAACTTATAGGTGAAAAAAAACGTGAAAAGGAAACTTAATAAAAATAAAGGACAATGTATAAGGAATACATATCTATTAAAGATATGAAGTTTAAAAACATATCTCTACGTCGACAGTACTAAATTCATACATTATATAGTAGCAGTAAATTACATATAACTTGATGTCTGTATGTCAATCAATTTTTAAATATATTATATGTTGGCCACAGGTTGTGAGTACCCAGAAGCATACAACATGCTCATGAGGGAATCATTTATTAGTTATCCAGGAAGACGCTATAATGGATAGAGTCATATATATATATATATATATATATATATAATGTACAATATCTCCAGAATTTGCGCTATGCTGTGTCGGTCGCTTGATAACACTTGATCCCCTACTAGAGAGATCGAAAAGCCAATATCCAAACCAAAAGTGTTATATAGCGCCCTGTATATTAATTAGGATATTTCCTGTCTTTCCTTACAATATTGGATGGACCATAAACAATTTTAAAGTAAAAAACATTTATTAAAACATTTAAAACAAAAACCTTATAACATTTTATAGAAGGTTTTTCTGATACAGATGTAATTCTTGGTTTATGGATCGCAATAGTGGTCAATGGTTATCCAACGCGTTTCGTCTCTTTATGAGACTTCATCAGGGGTGAAAAGGTATTGTAGTGTATCTACGAAAAGTAGAACATGATTTTAACATTTCTTAAAATAACATGACATAATGTTATTTTTTAAAATAACATGACATAACATAATGAGACATAAGGAAAGACAAGTACAAGTATATACAGTTGTACACATTATTCAGAATCATATCTAGAGGTGAACGAAAGAGGAGAACAGAAGGAGACAAGAGGATGCAAATAATTTTGACCGAAACATATTCCGACAGAACGTATTTAGTTACATCATAGAAGAATAAATGGGGGAATGAGAAAAACTCTGCACCAAAAGTTGATGATTGGTGTTGTAAAACAACACTATGCCACATATAGTAAGATAGAATATGGTGGTACTGTACCTTTTTAGGTCTCTAATCAATAGTTTTGTATAGTAGTGGTGGTAGAAGGTCCGGTTATAGACTCAAATAGTCAACTAGAATAGGATATAAATACAACTGTAAATACCAGGGTTTACCTATGTTGCCTAATTGGTTGATAACTAGTAGTGTTTGGGGTACTATACCTTATTAAGTCCCTTTATGACAATATTATTGTTGATAAGTAGTATAAGTTCAAACTTTTGAGCTGGAATATATAAAGTATATTAACCCTTAAGGATCAATTTTTCTTATTGGGTTTTAATTGATCATAGAGTGGTAATTCAATAATTACCTGTAGTGGAATTATAACTTGTATCCCTTAGGTTAGAAAGAATCTTTAAGGCAATATGCGGTGTCCGATATGAGTTTTGTAGAACTTCTATTATATTTAGGGTATAACAACACCTAATAATACATCAAATAAATAGAGATTAATCAATTTATAACTCCCATAATATGGCTGATTGGAAAATAATGTGGATATAGACATACCGTTAGTTGAGCTAATAAGCTCTAAATAGGTGGTAAAATTTAAAATAATTGAGGTGTGGTCCCCTTATGGTATATTCAAGGATACGCTGTGAAATGAATTTAGAAATTTCCCAATTAGTGTGATGAGTACACTAGTGGTCTTTAAGTTAACGTAATGATCAATAATTCATTTGTCATACCTCCAATTCTTTATAGGCGGTCTTCTTGATGTATAATCGATAAACTTTAATAAAGACTTTTTAGGGCAATGGGCAATGCCCGATTTATGATTTGTATTAATTCTATTGAATAAATTGGGGTATTCTCAATGCCTAATAATAAACCTTAAAGAAAGGAGATTGATTAATTAATTTTTAATTTCCAATAAATCCCATATTGTGGCTGGTCAGTTAATTAAATATAATTATACATACCTTAAGGTGAGAAATTATGCTCTTAATCGATAACAGGTTTTAGTATTTGAGGTGTAGTCCCCTTAAAAAAATAATAATCGGGGATAAACTGTGGAATAAATTGGATAATTCCTAATTAGTTTGGTGATACCATTATAGGTGTTAATATTAACATATTTATTAGTTTTATCTATCATACCTCAAATTTCCAAGAAGTGATCTCCTTGAAGAACACAGGATTAAGAACGTGGTCTATGATAACCTACCCGATAAAAATAAATTAATTAAGTGCTTCAATAATGGGTTAAATTATCCTATATTGGGTGATAATGATTACCTTTTGGCTCCTAGAGATGTGTGCTCTCCTGTGTCCAAACACCAAGTGAGCTATCATCTGCCCCAGTGGGGGTATATAAAGGAGGTGATTGGTGACATCACTTCCTGTAAAATAATAATGGTTTTTAATTTTTTATTCTTTATAAGTGAATGTGATAGTGTTAATTTTAATCGTATGTGCAAGTATGATATCAACTACTGTGTTCTAATTTTTTATAAATTTAAAAAAAAAATCTTTATATGTTTTTAAATTAATTATTCATAAGATAATGTTAATTTATAGTAATTTCCCTAAACCTAAATGAATTAGAGCTAACTCCTTAATAACGGGGGGAAAAAAACAATTCTAAATCCCTTAAATGTGCTAATAGTATGGTTTGCGTTCCACCTGTCCGATGGTGGAACGCACAGCCATTACTATGATTTTTTGATTAATAGTGGTGATTTACTGCGGGCTCCCCTCTCATAATATGCGCAATAAACTGACTTATGCTGTGAGTTTCCACCATATAATAGGTGGATCGTTCTGTATGTTGATATAAGATGGGTAGATTATTTAAGCAGAGTGGTAGCGTTATGCGTTCCACCTTATTATAGGTGGAACGCACCGCCATTTTAATACGGAAGACGGAGCTTGTAACAGCGCTTCAGCACGGCGCATGGGGAGATCACTTATCTTGTAGCGTTCCACCTTATACCGGGTGGAACGCATCATCATTCTAATGCGGAAGAGTGCTACAGATATTACCTGTTGTAAGGATCTAAACTAACAATGATAAACCTTATGCGTTCCACCTTATTGTAGGTGGAACGCATCGCCATTTTAAAGTAGAGGCATTTAAATAATGCGGAATGTGTGATTAATACCTTTTTGCGTTCCACCTTGTGACGGGTGGAACGCACCGCCATTTTGATGCGGATGCATGTATAATTTTAACATATAATAAGGGGGTTAACAATATCAATTATTAATTCTACTAGACTAAATTGTGGAATATAAATATAGTATAGGCTCCATTAGTTACCTTGACATAAAATGGTGATGGCTGCCCGTATTTGTTCAACAATGGATGTATCATTATGAATGGAGCACTCAACAAAAATAGATGTTAAATATTAAATTCCTATATATAGTACTTCAATGTGTTTCCATATAAAGTCATAAATATGGACATTAGTAAGGTTAAATGTGCCATAATACATAATATTCAAATAATTTTAAATTTTAAATAGTTTTGAAGGAAGGACCTCTTTATCAGAAGGTACTCTCTAAAGGTGATGTTTTTAATATTTAGTCCTTAAATGAAATTAATAAAGGGATGGTTTAATTTTATTAGAATTTAAATGCATGAATTTAATAGAGAGACGATTCATTTAATTGGGATTTAAATCCATACCTTAGATACAGTGTTTTTCTCAATCTATAATAGTTACATAGTAATACATGTCAGATATTGGGGTTCAAAAGATAATTCAGCATCATATTTTTCGTTATTAAGTAGGCGGTCAATTTTTTGACTTTACAAAACCATTGACCTAATTCATAAACAGTAGATATTGTATTACATCAATAATTGTATAAAGATGGTCAAATATTTTACCATAAATTATTTTACAACATCCTTATTTACATGGATAATGTAATTTTTTTTGACCGATCATAATCATTGACCCCATGTATATACAGAAAAAAAAATTGGAAGTCTTCGATAGGACTCATAATACAAAAAAAAAAAAAAAAACGATTGAACATTTTATACAAAGTTCAAATTTAAACATTCAGTAAATACAGATCAAACAATAACTGCACTAGTTGGAAAACCCGTGCAATATTAGTGTGGCTGCAGCTTGTCATAACAAAAGGTATTTAAGATGTTCAGGTACACCAAGAATTAGACATTTTTAAGTTTTTAAGTTTTTATGGCCTTATAGAAAGGGAGTGATTTCAATGTTCTCGTTAAGGCCTTTAGGGGCCAGTGTGTCGAGAGAGAAAATCCAGAAAGACTCCCTCATGGTTAACTGTTTCTCTCTGTCACCGCCCCTGGGGTTCTCTTTGATATGTTCTAATACAGAGAACTTAAACGTACCTATATCTGAATTATGTTTCTGTTCAAAATGCCTGGGAAGGCTGTGTGTTTGAACTTTTCTTTTAATATTACGCAGATGTTCCTGGATTCTGATCTTTAAATTTCTTTTTGTCTTTCCTACGTATGACATGCCGCAGCCACACTTTACAATGTATATCACAAAAGTTGTATTGCAAGTTATTATACCATTCATTTTGTAATCCCTTTTTAAATGATCTGGTATACCGGGGCCTTGTTTTTCAATATGTTTGCAACAAATGCATTTGTTGCAGGGATATAGACCCCTGCGATCAAATAAACTTGGCTGTGTATTGGTGTTTGGAGTTTCTACTTGTTTAAGTTGACTAGGCGCAAGGATACTTTTTAGATTTTTTGCTCTTTTGTAAATTATATCTGGTTTGGCCGGAAGCTGTGGCCCCAAGATCGGGTCCATTTGCAACAGGTGCCAATGTTTTTCGACACATCTTTTGATGTGTTTATTTTCTTGGCTGTACTGTGTGATAAATGGTCTCCTTTTTTGGGGGGGTTGTCTGATTTTAGTTTCAAGTAAATCTTGCCTATTTAGTACAGCTGCTCTCTCTTGATCTTTAAGGAGGTCTGTCTTTTTATAACCTTTTTCGACAAAGTTGTGTAACAATGTTTCGGACTGTGCCCAATATGTTTGTGTTGAGCTGCAGTTTTTTCTAATTCTGACGAACTGAGCGTAAGGGACATTCGTTTTCCATTTATCCAAATGGCAGCTATTGGCGGGTATATAGCTATTAGCATCGGTTTTTTTAAAGAAGGTTCTAGTGCAGATCTTATTTTCCATATCGGCAGTTAATACAACATCTAAATAGTCTATTTCCACCTTATGTTCTTTATGGGTAAACCTCAAGTTGTATTCGTTGTTTTGTAGACTCAAGATAAACGTTTCTAGGCTGATTGTATCGCCCTCC
This sequence comes from Crinia signifera, assembly GCF_055691185.1. NCBI lineage: Eukaryota > Metazoa > Chordata > Amphibia > Anura > Myobatrachidae > Crinia > Crinia signifera. The sequence continues at coordinate 122,032,072 of NC_139222.1, forward strand.
CAAATGATTATTAAATCATCAATGTATCTCTTGTACAATTTGATATTATTGACTTTGTACCCTTCTCCATCGTACAGTGTTGTTTGTTCCCAACTATCCATAAAGATGTTAGCGTATGATGGCGCAAATTTGGTGCCCATCGCCGTTCCCTGTTTTTGGACATAGTGGACTTTATTGAATTCAAAATGGTTATGATTGAGAACAAAAGAAATTCCATCAAGTATAAATGATCTCTCGTTGACAGTGACATCAGGGTCATTCATCAGTACATTTTCAACTGCTTTAATCCCTTTTGAATGGGGTATGCAGGTATAGAGGGCTTGGACGTCTATAGTGGCCCATCTAAATGTAGATTCCCAGCTAAAATCTTCCAATTCACGTAGAATTTGGGTAGAGTCTTTTAAATACGATTTCTGTCTTTTTACATAGGGTTGCAAGCGTAAATCTAGATAGTGCGACAGGTTGGCAGTTAAAGATTCCATACCTGCGACGATGGGACGGCCAGGGGGGTTTGTTTTATCTTTATGGATTTTGGGGATGTGGAATAGTATGGGAATTTTAGGATTTTTTACATATAAGAAGTCAAACTCCTTTTTACAAATGATGCCTTCTTTGTGGGCCTTATATAATAGAACGTAAAGTTTATCTTTATACATGTCTATAGGATTGGAATCCAACTTTTCATAGGTGTTGGGGTCATTAATTAGATTTTGGGCTTCTGAAAGATAATTAGTTCTGTCCTGTATCACCACGGCTCCCCCCTTATCAGCAATTTTGATTACAATTTCATCATCGTTTTTTAGTTCTTTTATTGCTTTTTGCTCTTGGGGTGTGAGGTTACAGTGCTTATGATCTTTGATTTTAAGTTTTTTTAGATCATTTCTAACTAGCTCATAAAACATTTCAATATGGGGTCCCCTGGATTCGACAGGGTAGAACTTTGAAGGGAGAGCTACCAGTGGTTTGGATTCATTAGAGTCTTTAACTGGATTTTTCAAAAAGTGTCTCTCAAGAGTTAACCTCCTGACATATTTATTGAGATCAACAAACAGATCGAATTTTTTTTTTTTGAATGTTGGTCTGGCGCAAATTTCAGACCCTTACTCAATACCTGGACCTGGGTTTGAGAAAGGGTCTTCTGAGAAAGGTTGACGATTCCTGTGTTGTTTGTTCCCTTAGAAAGTGGGTGGTCCTTTTCTTTTTGGGGGAACTTTCGGCCACCTCTCTTTCCCCTTCTCCTAGGGATCTTTTCATACTCATTGGTGAATCTAGTCTTTGGTACAGCATTTCTTTCCCTTGTACATGTGGGAAGACCGTGTCTCTTTTGTCTAAAAAATTGTGACCAGGGGAAGGTGATCTTAAATTATCATATTTATTGTGGGTTTCCGGGTGGTAGGTTCGTCTAGGGGACGCATACCTTCTATTTTGTTCTCCTCTGTTGTAATAACGGACAGGGGATTTATATCTATTTCTTTCGTATCTATGAAATGAATTCTTTCTTTTATGGTATGAATTGTGTCGATAGGGTTGAGTCTCTCGATTGTAGGTAAAGACCTCGTCGTTTCTATCTCTATAATTCCTAGAGAATTTTCGTGGGCGTGAGGGGTAGATGTTATAGTTGTTATTATCAACCTGAGTCCAATTATAGACTTTTCCTTTTTCGTAATCCTGTTTATCTCTTATAAACTTTTTTTGTTTTCTAGAGATGATTTCAGTTTCAAGGTGATCTATTTTTCCTTGTAGATCTGAAACATCTTTTTTAAAATCCTCATTGTTCTCAAAATTTGACAGAGTGGATTCTAATTTTTTGATGTCATCCTCTAATTTGTTAAGTTCTTTTTTTCTTTCATTAGTTATAAGGGATATAAGTTTAGTGGAGCAATCGTCGAGAATTTTACTCCAATTACTCATAAACTCTTCATTTTCTTGGCCCATGGTGGGTTTCTTAATTATGCGTAGGCCTCTAGGGATTCTACCCACTTCTAGGTATTTTTCTAATGTGATCAGTTCATACCATACTTTAAGTTCTTTTGATGCTAATTTATCCATTTGATTGAGGAGATCGTAATATTCTTCCTCTGTTCCCTCCATCTGTTCTCCAACAACATTATCCTCCATAAATATAGTTTTACATTTTTGGTTCCTATTGGACCTATCCCTAAAAATGGGCATTATTAGGCAAGCTGCAGTCTGGAGATGACTAGTAGACCCCACAATACAATGTACAATATCTCCAGAATTTGCGCTATGCTGTGTCGGTCGCTTGATAACACTTGATCCCCTACTAGAGAGATCGAAAAGCCAATATCCAAACCAAAAGTGTTATATAGCGCCCTGTACATTAATTAGGATATTTCCTGTCTTTCCTTACAATATTGGATGGACCATAAACAATTTTAAAGTAAAAAACATTTATTAAAACATTTAAAACAAAAACCTTATAACATTTTATAGAAGGTTTTTCTGATACAGATGTAATTCTTGGTTTATGGATCGCAATAGTGGTCAATGGTTACCCAACGCGTTTCGTCTCTTTATGAGACTTCATCAGGGGTGAAAAGGTATTGTAGTGTATCTACGAAAAGTAGAACATGATTTTAACATTTCTTAAAATAACATGACATAATGTTATTTTTTAAAATAACATGACATAACATAATGAGACATAAGGAAAGACAAGTACAAGTATATACAGTTGTACACATTATTCAGAATCATATCTAGAGGTGAACGAAAGAGGAGAACAGAAGGAGACAAGAGGATGCAAATAATTTTGACCGAAACATATTCCGACAGAACGTATTTAGTTACATCATAGAAGAATAAATGGGGGAATGAGAAAAACTCTGCACCAAAAGTTGATGATTGGTGTTGTAAAACAACACTATGCCACATATAGTAAGATAGAATATGGTGGTACTGTACCTTTTTAGGTCTCTAATCAATAGTTTTGTATAGTAGTGGTGGTAGAAGGTCCGGTTATAGACTCAAATAGTCAACTAGAATAGGATATAAATACAACTGTAAATACCAGGGTTTACCTATGTTGCCTAATTGGTTGATAACTAGTAGTGTTTGGGGTACTATACCTTATTAAGTCCCTTTATGACAATATTATTGTTGATAAGTAGTATAAGTTCAAACTTTTGAGCTGGAATATATAAAGTATATTAACCCTTAAGGATCAATTTTTCTTATTGGGTTTTAATTGATCATAGAGTGGTAATTCAATAATTACCTGTAGTGGAATTATAACTTGTATCCCTTAGGTTAGAAAGAATCTTTAAGGCAATATGCGGTGTCCGATATGAGTTTTGTAGAACTTCTATTATATTTAGGGTATAACAACACCTAATAATACATCAAATAAATAGAGATTAATCAATTTATAACTCCCATAATATGGCTGATTGGAAAATAATGTGGATATAGACATACCGTTAGTTGAGCTAATAAGCTCTAAATAGGTGGTAAAATTTAAAATAATTGAGGTGTGGTCCCCTTATGGTATATTCAAGGATACGCTGTGAAATGAATTTAGAAATTTCCCAATTAGTGTGATGAGTACACTAGTGGTCTTTAAGTTAACGTAATGATCAATAATTCATTTGTCATACCTCCAATTCTTTATAGGCGGTCTTCTTGATGTATAATCGATAAACTTTAATAAAGACTTTTTAGGGCAATGGGCAATGCCCGATTTATGATTTGTATTAATTCTATTGAATAAATTGGGGTATTCTCAATGCCTAATAATAAACCTTAAAGAAAGGAGATTGATTAATTAATTTTTAATTTCCAATAAATCCCATATTGTGGCTGGTCAGTTAATTAAATATAATTATACATACCTTAAGGTGAGAAATTATGCTCTTAATCGATAACAGGTTTTAGTATTTGAGGTGTAGTCCCCTTAAAAAAATAATAATCGGGGATAAACTGTGGAATAAATTGGATAATTCCTAATTAGTGTGGTGATACCATTATAGGTGTTAATATTAACATATTTATTAGTTTTATCTATCATACCTCAAATTTCCAAGAAGTGATCTCCTTGAAGAACACAGGATTAAGAACGTGGTCTATGATAACCTACCCGATAAAAATAAATTAATTAAGTGCTTCAATAATGGGTTAAATTATCCTATATTGGGTGATAATGATTACCTTTTGGCTCCTAGAGATGTGTGCTCTCCTGTGTCCAAACACCAAGTGAGCTATCATCTGCCCCAGTGGGGGTATATAAAGGAGGTGATTGGTGACATCACTTCCTGTAAAATAATAATGGTTTTTAATTTTTTATTCTTTATAAGTGAATGTGATAGTGTTAATTTTAATCGTATGTGCAAGTATGATATCAACTACTGTGTTCTAATTTTTTATAAATTTTTAAAAAAAATCTTTATATGTTTTTAAGGTACTTATGTATTATCTGGGCTCCCATGTTAAATGCACCCCATTTTTTCATACCCCTACTATCCAACTACGCATGGAGTTGATTTTATATAGTGTGGCGAGCGCAGCGAGCCACCGTGCCTGAAGCGTGGCGAGCGCAGCGAGCCCCGCGAGGGGACGCGGTCTCATAAGAAAAACGGGAGCCCAGATATTACATAAGTACCGTTTTTAAATTAATTATTCATAAGATAATGTTAATTTATAGTAATTTCCCTAAACCTAAATGAATTAGAGCTAACTCCTTAATAACGGGGGGAAAAAAACAATTCTAAATCCCTTAAATGTGCTAATAGTATGGTTTGCGTTCCACCTGTCCGATGGTGGAACGCACAGACATTATTATGATTTTTTGATTAATAGTGGTGATTTACTGCGGGCTCCCCTCTCATAATATGCGCAATAAACTGACTTATGCTGTGAGTTTCCACCATATAATAGGTGGATCGTTCTGTATGTTGATATAAGATGGGTAGATTATTTAAGCAGAGTGGTAGCGTTATGCGTTCCACCTTATTATAGGTGGAACGCACCGCCATTTTAATACGGAAGACGGAGCTTGTAACAGCGCTTCAGCACGGCGCATGGGGAGATCACTTATCTTGTAGCGTTCCACCTTATACCGGGTGGAACGCATCATCATTCTAATGCGGAAGAGTGCTACAGATATTACCTGTTGTAAGGATCTAAACTAACAATGATAAACCTTATGCGTTCCACCTTATTGTAGGTGGAACGCATCGCCATTTTAAAGTAGAGGCATTTAAATAATGCGGAATGTGTGATTAATACCTTTTTGCGTTCCACCTTGTGACGGGTGGAACGCACCGCCATTTTGATGCGGATGCATGTATAATTTTAACATATAATAAGGGGGTTAACAATATCAATTATTAATTCTACTAGACTAAATTGTGGAATATAAATACAGTATAGGCTCCATTAGTTACCTTGACATAAAATGGTGATGGCTGCCCGTATTTGTTCAACAATGGATGTATCATTATGAATGGAGCACTCAACAAAAATAGATGTTAAATATTAAATTCCTATATATAGTACTTCAATGTGTTTCCATATAAAGTCATAAATATGGACATTAGTAAGGTTAAATGTGCCATAATACATAATATTCAAATAATTTTAAATTTTAAATAGTTTTGAAGGAAGGACCTCTTTATCAGAAGGTACTCTCTAAAGGTGATGTTTTTAATATTTAGTCCTTAAATGAAATTAATAAAGGGATGGTTTAATTTTATTAGAATTTAAATGCATGAATTTAATAGAGAGACGATTCATTTAATTGGGATTTAAATCCATACCTTAGATACAGTGTTTTTCTCAATCTATAATAGTTACATAGTAATACATGTCAGATATTGGGGTTCAAAAGATAATTCAGCATCATATTTTTCGTTATTAAGTAGGCGGTCAATTTTTTGACTTTACAAAACTATTGACCTAATTCATAAACAGTAGATATTGTATTACATCAATAATTGTATAAAGATGGTCAAATATTTTACCATAAATTATTTTACAACATCCTTATTTACATGGATAAGGTCATTTTTTTTGACCGATCATAATCATTGACCCCATGTATATACAGAAAAAAAAATTGGAAGTCTTCGATAGGACTCATAATAAAAAAAAAAACAAAAAAAAAAACGATTGAACATTTTATATAAAGTTCAAATTTAAACATTCAGTAAATACAGATCAAACAATAACTGCACTAGTTGGAAAACCCGTGCAATATTAGTGTGGCTGCAGCTTGTCATAACAAAAGGTATTTAAGATGTTCAGGTACACCAAGAATTAGACATTTTTAAGTTTTTAAGTTTTTATGGCCTTATAGAAAGGGAGTGATTTCAATGTTCTCGTTAAGGCCTTTAGGGGCCAGTGTGTCGAGAGAGAAAATCCAGAAAGACTCCCTCATGGTTAACTGTTTCTCTCTGTCACCGCCCCTGGGGTTCTCTTTGATATGTTCTAATACAGAGAACTTAAACGTACCTATATCTGAATTATGTTTCTGTTCAAAATGCCTGGGAAGGCTGTGTGTTTGAACTTTTCTTTTAATATTACGCAGATGTTCCTGGATTCTGATCTTTAAATTTCTTTTTGTCTTTCCTACGTATGACATGCCGCAGCCACACTTTACAATGTATATCACAAAAGTTGTATTGCAAGTTATTATACCATTCATTTTGTAATCCCTTTTTAAATGATCTGGTATACCGGGGCCTTGTTTTTCAATATGTTTGCAACAAATGCATTTGTTGCAGGGATATAGACCCCTGCGATCAAATAAACTTGGCTGTGTATTGGTGTTTGGAGTTTTAAAACTATTTAAAATTTAAAATTATTTGAATATTATGTATTATGGCACATTTAACCTTACTAATGTCCATATTTATGACTTTATATGGAAACACATTGAAGTACTATATATAGGAATTTAATATTTAACATCTATTTTTGTTGAGTGCTCCATTCATAATGATACATCCATTGTTGAACAAATACGGGCAGCCATCACCATTTTATGTCAAGGTAACTAATGGAGCCTATACTATATTTATATTCCACAATTTAGTCTAGTAGAATTAATAATTGATATTGTTAACCCCCTTATTATATGTTAAAATTATACATGCATCCGCATCAAAATGGCGGTGCGTTCCACCCGTCACAAGGTGGAACGCAAAAAGGTATTAATCACACATTCCGCATTATTTAAATGCCTCTACTTTAAAATGGCGATGCGTTCCACCTACAATAAGGTGGAACGCATAAGGTTTATCATTGTAAGTTTAGATCCTTACAACAGGTAATATCTGTAGCACTCTTCCGCATTAGAATGATGATGCGTTCCACCCGGTATAAGGTGGAACGCTACAAGATAAGTGATCTCCCCATGCGCCGTGCTGAAGCGCTGTTACAAGCTCCGTCTTCCGTATTAAAATGGCGGTGCGTTCCACCTATAATAAGGTGGAACGCATAACGCTACCACTCTGCTTAAATAATCTACCCATCTTATATCAACATACAGAACGATCCACCTATTATATGGTGGAAACTCACAGCATAAGTCAGTTTATTGCGCATATTATGAGAGGGGAGCCCGCAGTAAATCACCACTATTAATCAAAAAATCATAGTAATGGCTGTGCGTTCCACCATCGGACAGGTGGAACGCAAACCATACTATTAGCACATTTAAGGGATTTAGAATTGTTTTTTTCCCCCCGTTATTAAGGAGTTAGCTCTAATTCATTTAGGTTTAGGGAAATTACTATAAATTAACATTATCTTATGAATAATTAATTTAAAAACATATAAAGATTTTTTTTAAAAATTTATAAAAAATTAGAACACAGTAGTTGATATCATACTTGCATATACGATTAAAATTAACACTATCACATTCACTTATAAAGAATAAAAAATTAAAAACCATTATTATTTTACAGGAAGTGATGTCACCAATCACCTCCTTTATATACCCCCACTGGGGCAGATGATAGCTCACTTGGTGTTTGGACACAGGAGAGCACACATCTCTAGGAGCCAAAAGGTAATCATTATCACCCAATATAGGATAATTTAACCCATTATTGAAGCACTTAATTAATTTATTTTTATCGGGTAGGTTATCATAGACCACGTTCTTAATCCTGTGTTCTTCAAGGAGATCACTTCTTGGAAATTTGAGGAATGATAGATAAAACTAATAAATATGTTAATATTAACACCTATAATGGTATCACCACACTAATTAGGAATTATCCAATTTATTCCACAGTTTATCCCCGATTATTATTTTTTTAAGGGGACTACACCTCAAATACTAAAACCTGTTATCGATTAAGAGCATAATTTCTCACCTTAAGGTATGTATAATTATATTTAATTAACTGACCAGCCACAATATGGGATTTATTGGAAATTAAAAATTAATTAATCAATCTCCTTTCTTTAAGGTTTATTATTAGGCATTGAGAATACCCCAATTTATTCAATAGAATTAATACAAATCATAAATCGGGCATTGCCCATTGCCCTAAAAAGTCTTTATTAAAGTTTATCGATTATACATCAAGAAGACCGCCTATAAAGAATTGGAGGTATGACAAATGAATTATTGATCATTACGTTAACTTAAAGACCACTAGTGTACTCATCACACTAATTGGGAAATTTCTAAATTCATTTCACAGCGTATCCTTGAATATACCATAAGGGGACCACACCTCAATTATTTTAAATTTTACCACCTATTTAGAGCTTATTAGCTCAACTAACGGTATGTCTATATCCACATTATTTTCCAATCAGCCATATTATGGGAGTTATAAATTGATTAATCTCTATTTATTTGATGTATTATTAGGTGTTGTTATACCCTAAATATAATAGAAGTTCTACAAAACTCATATCGGACACCGCATATTGCCTTAAAGATTCTTTCTAACCTAAGGGATACAAGTTATAATTCCACTACAGGTAATTATTGAATTACCACTCTATGATCAATTAAAACCCAATAAGAAAAATTGATCCTTAAGGGTTAATATACTTTATATATTCCAGCTCAAAAGTTTGAACTTATACTACTTATCAACAATAATATTGTCATAAAGGGACTTAATAAGGTATAGTACCCCAAACACTACTAGTTATCAACCAATTAGGCAACATAGGTAAACCCTGGTATTTACAGTTGTATTTATATCCTATTCTAGTTGACTATTTGAGTCTATAACCGGACCTTCTACCACCACTACTATACAAAACTATTGATTAGAGACCTAAAAAGGTACAGTACCACCATATTCTATCTTACTATATGTGGCATAGTGTTGTTTTACAACACCAATCATCAACTTTTGGTGCAGAGTTTTTCTCATTCCCCCATTTATTCTTCTATGATGTAACTAAATACGTTCTGTCGGAATATGTTTCGGTCAAAATTATTTGCATCCTCTTGTCTCCTTCTGTTCTCCTCTTTTGTTCACCTCTAGATATGATTCTGAATAATGTGTACAACTGTATATACTTGTACTTGTCTTTCCTTATGTCTCATTATGTTATGTCATGTTATTTTAAAAAATAACATTATGTCATGTTATTTTAAGAAATGTTAAAATCATGTTCTACTTTTCGTAGATACACTACAATACCTTTTCACCCCTGATGAAGTCTCATAAAGAGACGAAACGCGTTGGGTAACCATTGACCACTATTGCGATCCATAAACCAAGAATTTGTGGTGGATACGCCTGTGACGCGCATGTTGTATGGTGTGTATGATATAAAGAAGAATAATTGTCTTCCATCTTGTGCTACAGCGAGCCATAACTTTCTTATGCAGGATGGGTTATCAAAGTTCAAACCTACAAGAGGCAAAAGCTGTTAAAACTAGTTTAAACTAACAGTACAGTATGATGCGTGGTCGCAAGATGTTTGCTCAAGGCGACACTAGTAAGTTAATAGTTCGTTAACTAAAAGTTAGATATATAAGATTGGCTAGTTAGTTAATAGTTCGTTAGCTAAAAGTTAGGTATATAAGGTTGGGGATTTCTACGGGGAATTTGGAATTCATCTTGGACGCAGCAGACGTGCTACGTGAGTCCCGGTATTTCCCCGTGCTGATTGCTGGAATTCCCCAATCAAGGACAAAGCTTCGGGTGATGCTACAATATCCGGTGATGTATTGATGCTTTTAACTGAAAACTTATACCAATAATCTCTAGACTGTTAGAATTATATTGTATGATGTTTTAGCTTGATACTTGTATAATAAACTAAGGAGTATTGAGTTAATTCATGTCTTGACTCTCTTTAAATTGAGTGCCTGTTCAGTGAAACAGTGAGCGTTGTATGTAGTGACTTAGTGTCACAATTCTATTCTGTTGAGGCAAGACATAAATTGGCGACGAGGATGGGATATATCTTGTAAAATGTATGGATGTATTGAATGCCAACAGACTAGCGGTCTTATGCTTCCCAATCTCCTGGGATAACGCTACGTGAGGCTTCATATTTAATACATCAAAATCAGCGATTAGACTCTGTCTGCTGCACGTGGCAGCCTATCGCAAGTGTGTTGATAAAACAATATTGCCACCATAGTCAACAAGATATAACAAACTTTTAGAGCAAATTTGAACACTTGGCACTTTGCAAAAAGTTTTAAAATATGTGTAGAAAAGCAAAAAAGGTAGAAAAGACTGTGGTTGAAGTGCCCGGCTGGACCGAGGCACCCTACCACCAATTAGGACAGGAATTTTTAAACGCAGGGCTAGCAGAGAAATGGGATAGGCAGTTAAAAGACTCAGAACCTCTCGATGTTGTTAAAGTACTCGAGAGTCTCCCTGTTAAGACAGGTGATGCAGTTGCTTTAGGCAGACGCTGCTGGATATTGTTGTCCGCATATCAGCAGAATTGGGATAAACAGTTAAAAGACTCAGAACCTCTCGATGTTGTTAATGTACTCGAGAGTGTCCCTGTTAAGACAGGTGATGCAGTTGCTATAGGTAGACGCTGCTGGATATTGCTGTCCGCATATCGGCAGATACATAGGGAAATACACCCCAAAGCTAGACAAAAAATCTTAGATTTTGCAACACCCAGGGATAAAACAGAGACACAATCTTACATAGGATTGTTCGCATTTTGGAAACAGCATATACGTCATTTAGGACAGTTGTTGGCTCCCCTGTACAAGGTAACTCGGAAGAAGTTTGAGTTTACCTGGGGAGAGGAACAGCAAGAAGCTTTTGATCAGACTAAATTGGCAGTAGACCTGTGGCCTCTTAAGGAAGGCCCACGAGAGCTTCATGTGACTGTACAGGACATGTATGCTACATGGTCCTTGTGGCAAAAACAGGAGGGAAAACGAGTGCCGTTAGGATTCTGGAGCAAAAAACTGCCAGAAGCAGGTGACAAATATACCCCCTTAGAACAACAATTGTTGGGGTGTTATTGGGCACTAGTTGACACAGAACAGTTAACCCTAGGACATGAGGTACTGATGAGACCTAGGATCCCAATAATGAATTGGGTAATGTCAAATCCAAAATCAAACAGGATAGGACATGCACAGGAACAGAGTATTATAAAATGGAAATGGTACATATCCCAAAGAAGTAAAGCAGGAGAGGGAGGAGTGGCTACACTACATGAAAAGGTAGCAGATGCACTTGCATATGACAGTCAACCCAAGGGTAAGACACAATTAGAAGAGTCACCTGTGAGATGGGGAATACCATATTCCCAGTTAACAGAAAAAGAACAAACACATACATGGTTTACGGATGGTTCAGCCAGGTACGTTGCAGGATCCAGAAAGTGGAAGTCAGTAGCTTTAAATCCTAAGTTACAGAAAACTTTGGTGATGGAAGGAGATGGCAAGAGTAGCCAGTATGCTGAATTGTATGCTGTATTCTTGGCATTAAGACAAGAAAAAGGAGGACAGTGTTATGTGTATACAGACTCATGGTCAGTGGCCAATGGTTTGGCTACTTGGATGATGAGCTGGAAAAGTCATGATTGGAAAATTCATGGGAAAGAGATTTGGGGATCAGAGATATGGAAGGAAATTGAAGATATTGTGAAAAGTACTAAAGTGACTGTATTTCATGTAGATGCTCACATGCCTCTTGACTCATTGGAACGTTTATTTAATTCCCAAGCAGATGCTCAGGCAGCCATTAAACCCAAGATGGCTGCAGTGGCTGAAACGCAAAATAGCGAAGAAACTCAAATGTTGACCCCTAATCTAACTATCAATACTGTCAAAATAGACAGTTTGATATATTGGAAGACAGACAAGCAGGCAAAAGAACCATTTAGAGCTACCCCTTACTCAGCAGGGGCAGATTTGCATGCACTACATTCAGAAGTTATAGTACCATCAGCCACTAAGGTGATTCCCACAGGGATAGGATGCAAAATACCAGAAGGGTATTATGGGCAATTATCAACCAGATCAGGCATGGCCAGTAAAGGACTTATGGTTGTAGGAGGAGTTATTGACCAAGATTACCAAGGAGAGTTGAAGGTAATCTTACATAACTCTGGAAAAGAGCCTTTTATAGTAGCAGCCGGGGACCGTATAGCCCAGTTGCTATTGATCCCAATATTAATACAAAATTTGAAGGAGGGAGAAGCCCCCACTACCTTGACTGTAAGAGGAGACAAAGGTTTTGGGTCCTCGGACACTGTCAATGTAGGAGACAAAATTTGGGTCCAGAAGACTCACGGACCGCCTGAGCAAGCTGAAGTCATTGCAGTAGGCAAGGACCGAGTCTTATTGATAATGAAGCCAGGTCAGGAAAAGTGGGAGTACGTTCCACAAGAAAAATGTTACTTACGTGAATAATCAGACCTGTTTACATTACAGATTCCTACATCCATCTTTATACCCCTTGGAATCCTTGGTATGCTGTTACTGGCTGTAAACGTCGGAGAAGCTTGGACGCCCGGAGTTCCGGTGGAACGAGACAACGCTTCTGTGACCCATTAGGGATGGAAGAATGATTCCAAACCACGAAAGCAGGACAACTTTACCTGTGCCAGCAATACAAGGTGCTTTATTGCCAATTTAACTTTCGGAGGAACTCGATGGAGTGGATCTGTGGCTGATAATACAGGATACCGTCCCACATATGCTTTGCATAATACAACAGGGACTATCAACATAACATCCAGTGTAAATATTAGTTGTTGCTCACGAGGGTCAACCTTTCCATATTGGCCCCTGCGGGATCGAGTAAGAAGTGTAAGAAATTGTTCCCTAGAACATAAAGGACAATATGAATGGAAATTTAATATTACAGAAATTGATACTTTGGTGTGTACTAATGCTACAGTAATTGATAATCGCACATCTTGGGGACAATATCTGGTGTTTATAAACATTGACTCTGCTAAAATAGATCCAGGCCAAGTCAAAAGACTGCCAGATACTTGTGAACGTGTTGGAATCAATGCACAAAAGACTGTAATATTAGCCCAAATTGTGTTTCCACCCTCCAATGTAGAATGTTTAGCTAGGAGAAAACGAGCATGGTATGACACTTTGTTGGGAGTGGTGGGAACAGTAACTGGAGTACTCAATAGTTGGGACATTGAAACTTTAGCTAATAGAATGCATAATGCTGGAAGTAAAATCAATAATGGACTGACTTTACAGGCACAATGGATGCCAACTATTTTTGAACCAGCAAAAATATCAGCTGGTGTACATACATTGACTAACCAATTGATTTCTGCCTCATTGTATTTTGATCAAGGTTTTGACACCAATGTTACTAAGTTTGTTAATTGGACAATATGTACTCTGAAGACTATGAATGAACAGTGACAAAAGGTGTCAATGCAAAGCATGTTGATGACCGGTAATGAACAGATTTGGAGACAAATGTTTAACAAGACTGTCATGAGCAGTTTTTGGGTACATATTGATGCTCAGAAAATGCAATGTAATGATACAATGTGTATGGGAACAGTGGTAATATATAATGTAACGAAACAATCAGTAATGTGTAAGTATATAGTCCTGCCATTGCTTTTGGGCCCTCCAGGTCATCAATGGTACTGGATGCCTAAAATGAATGGTATGTATTTAGATGAGAAAAATAGAACACATAACTTAGATATATGCACACCATCTTTAGAGGGTAAGATTTGTAATATACAATCAGCAGCATATGAACCATGTTTATTGCAGCAAGGGATTAATGTTTGTCAATGGACTATATTACCTCTTGCTTATAGAATGATGATTGAGATTGCTCCACAGCAGGTATGTTTGGTAACTGACCAAGTGGCTGTTCCAGGAATGAAAGTTCCTTTTGTAGGATGTTTAGCAAATATATCATCCCTAATTTGGGAGAATCAAACATATATATATTGTTTGAAGAACAACATGAGAAAGTAATTAAGTTTTGGAGGCCACAAGATACTCACATACCTACTTGGGATTTTAATCTAAACAAATTGAAATCTTTGCTTAATGAATCAGAACATATTCAGGCACATATAAAATTATTAAATACTAGTATTAAGGAACATCAAGTGACCACGACAATCATTGCTGGAAAACTGATCAAAATCGGATCTGACATTCAAGATGCAACTTCGCATCATTGGTGGGATGCATTTACTGGCCTCTCACCCTCTGCCTCAAAGCTGTTTGAAGTTTTAATACACCCTATCTTAGTTATATGTATTTTGATGTTGGTAATCACCATCTGGAACTGTGTGGTTTTTTACAAAATATGTTGTAAAGGGCCAAAATCAGTTATGACATCGTACGTCACATGATGGAAACAATTAAGGACCGATTGTGGTGGATACGCCTGTGACGCGCATGTTGTATGGTGTGTATGATATAAAGAAGAATAATTGTCTTCCATCTTGTGCTACAGCGAGCCATAACTTTCTTATGCAGGATGGGTTATTAAAGTTCAAACCTACAAGAGGCAAAAGCTGTTAAAACTAGTTTAAACTAACAGTACAGTATGATGCGTGGTCGCAAGATGTTTGCTCAAGGCGACACTAGTAAGTTAATAGTTCGTTAACTAAAAGTTAGATATATAAGATTGGCTAGTTAGTTAATAGTTCGTTAGCTAAAAGTTAGGTATATAAGGTTGGGGATTTCTACGGGGAATTTGGAATTCATCTTGGACGCAGCAGACGTGCTACGTGAGTCCCGGTATTTCCCCGTGCTGATTGCTGGAATTCCCCAATCAAGGACAAAGCTTCGGGTGATGCTACAATATCCGGTGATGTATTGATGCTTTTAACTGAAAACTTATACCAATAATCTCTAGACTGTTAGAATTATATTGTATGATGTTTTAGCTTGATACTTGTATAATAAACTAAGGAGTATTGAGTTAATTCATGTCTTGACTCTCTTTAAATTGAGTGCCTGTTCAGTGAAACAGTGAGCGTTGTATGTAGTGACTTAGTGTCACAATTCTATTCTGTTGAGGCAAGACATAAATTGGCGACGAGGATGGGAGAAAAACCTTCTATAAAATGTTATAAGGTTTTTGTTTTAAATGTTTTAATAAATGTTTTTTACTTTAAAATTGTTTATGGTCCATCCAATATTGTAAGGAAAGACAGGAAATATCCTAATTAATATACAGGGCGCTATATAACACTTTTGGTTTGTATATATATATATATATATATATATATATATATATATATATATATAGAAAAAGAAAGAATAGAGGTGTGCTGGTGTAGGTTTCACCTTAATTTCATACACAATGGTAGAATAAAAATATTTTTTTTTATACAATAATATAAAAACAGTAGATTCTCACATAAATGTTCATATCAAATAGATACCATTTCTAACAAGTATGCTTTCCTGATAGACCCTACGCGTTTCGTCCCGGAGGGACTTCTTCAGGGGTAACAGGGTATCTAGAATGGTGAAACATTGCCGTTTAATAATACTGAAATGTAAATTACATTAAAAACAATATTTAAAAAAAAAACAATATTTTAAAAACGGAAATCTGTGCAGATGGACATATATTCAATGAGGAGGAAACCAGGTTGGTGGTGGAAGATGAGGATGAGGATGAGAGGGAAACAAATAGAGAGGGTTCATCTAGGGGTAGGTAGAGATCTCTTCCCTTAATTTTATGGGTTTTTGGTATACATACCGATCTGAATTGTGTTCACTCTTAGTGAATTGTGTTCACTCTTGGTGGATGGATGGACCGATATTAGTCCGCCACTTTGAAGGGGTATTGGCTACCTGAATGTCTAAAATAATTAATTAATTAATTAAGATTACTGAGAATACTTATAACATGTTTATTAGAGAATTAAATCTCCTATATTGACAAGGTATGTGAAGCAGTTAAACTGTGTACATACCCTCAGCTTGGGGAGGTGAGTAAAACGGGTCCAACTGATATCTTCAATAGATATATGGAAGGACATATGAGAGTCCACCCTTATTGGAGGGGTATTGGCGCTCTGAATATCTAAAATAGTTAATTTTTTGAGATTACTATGAGAATATTTATAACTTGTTTTTAAGGAGTTAAGTCTCCTATACTGAATACATATATATGCAAAACGGTTAGTCTGTGTACATACCCTCAGCTTGGGGGGGTGGGTAGAACGGGTCCAGATGATATCCTCACCAGATCTACACTCTATAGTCCATACATAATAACATAAATGTTACAGTATATTAAAGAGGTGTTTATGGATATGTATAATTATACCATATATACTAAACCATTGGTATAGCCTTATAGTGACTGTTAAATCTTGCAGTGGATTTTAAAGAGGTTAATACAGCATTATTGTTCCAAGGTTTAACCCAAATATATGGTAGCCAGCCTCACATGGTTAACAGCCAATCTAGGGATATTGTAGAGAGTTTCAACAAAACAGTACATGGTTCTAGTGCATGTTTGTAACAATGTATAGTCCTAGTACAAGATGGGAATATGTAATGTACATTACAACAGATGTGATATTGTGTATCCAATATGATACATAAAGACAGGTATCGAAACACAATATTCATTATACAGAGTGCATACCATACAATGCTAGATGGTGCACATATTGCCAAGAGCTCTAGCCTGGTGCATATTATTCCCAACAGCAGTTTGGGGCGGGTGTAAGATATACTTTGCAGAGTGTAAGGTACAATAAGGTATACTTTGCAGGGACATTCTGCAGAGTATAGGGTACATTATACACAGTATGTGAAGTACTATAATGGATTAAAGTCAGTTGCATGGTGTGCAATATTCCATACAGCCCAATATTCCAAACAGCCCAAAATAAATAAATAAATAAATTATATAGTATGCACTACCAAACTGCATCTTTTTCCATTTACATAATGGAGATGGTGCATATACTAAACATGATCTTAGAGATCTTGACATATATAAAACCAACAGAGTGCAACCAATTAATGGGGAATGCAACTTACCCGCAGATGGGTTAGGTGTGTCCAATCAGTCAGAATGCAAGTGTGTGTTTGCTGGACAGGAGGGGTTTTTATACCTCTCAGAGGTGTTACCTCATTTCCTGTGTGGAGCGCAATAAGTGATTGGATAGTTGGAATTACCTAAGCAAAATCTCTTATGCTCGCTGTGTAGCTGTCAGCTGTAGTTGTTAGGAAACCACTATTCGTCCTGTGGAGTAGATCGGTGTCATGTTGTGGATGTCAGTTATCAGTGTTTCAGATCAGGAGATCTGACTTCCGGGTACACGCTGCGTTCCAATTTGTATGCGTTCCACCTCAGTTTCTGGCCGGGGACGCTGCACTATGTGTTCCACCTGTATCATGTCAGGAGGATTGTTTCCTGAAGCGTTCTCATTGGTCAATCCCCTTGCATCTGACGGGTGGGAGTGCCCGATCATGCTAAGCATTCCACTGATGTAAATATGCATTCCTCCATTGTACTGTTAATTAAACTTGGTTTTTAATATCCATTATATCAATTCTAATGAGGCGATACCGAGTGTGTGGTGCTGCTATGTGTGTCTGTGATGTCTGCGTTTGGGTAAGTGAGTGTGTTAAATGTGTGTAGTAGAGTGTGATGTATTCTATTATTAATAAGGTGTACTCCTACAGTGATCTTCAGGGTGTGGAGGATATTTAAGCTGTAATATCTTCCATCGGTACTTATGTACTATCTGGGCGCCCGATTTAGTAATCGGGTCGGATCGGGCACATCGCATTGCATCGCATGCGACCATCGGATACGATGCGATGCGATGACCCGATTTTTCCATAGGAATCAATGTTAAAATGGACTGAGTCCATTTTTAACATGGAATTCAATGGGAAAAAGGGATCCTTTTCCTACCCCTACTATCCAAGTGGGCATGGAGTTGGATATAAACCTGTGGTGAGCGTAGCGAGCCACCGAGCCCGAAGCGTGGCGAGCGTAGCGAGCCCCGCGAGGGGACACAGAATACCGTCCCCTCGCGGGGCTCGCTTCGCTCTCCACGCTTCGGGCTCGGTGGCTCGCTACGCTCGCCACAGGTTTATATCCAACTCCATGCCCACTTGGAAAGTAGGGGTATGAAAGGACCCCTTTTTCCCATTGAATTCCATGTTAAAATGGACTCAGTCCATTTTAACATTGATTCCTATGGAAAAATCGGGTCATCGCATCGCATCCGATGGTCGCATGCGATGCGATGCGTTATCGCATCGCATCGCATCTGATTGTATGCCTTAACTTAAGGCATACAATCAAAAAATCGGGCGCCCAGATACTACATAAGTACCCTTCCATCTATACGTGCCACTGTAAATGAATGGTTGGTGGGATCCTGTTAAATGTCCAGGTGGTGTGAAAAGATGTTAGTATGTGATACACGAATTTATAGGGACAGATAGCGTCCAGTGTTTATTTATATAGCTGGTATTCTGTTCTGCAATATGCCCTACCTTTTATTATGTGGGATCTAGTATAGGGTGACCTTCTATAAATGGGTGTCTATGGGACAAATAGTGTCCGGTGATTGCTATATAGCTTACAATTTTTCGTTATAAGGAGTGACCTACTATTTAATATGTGTCTATAGGGACAAATAGTGTCTGGTGATGGCTGGATGACTAGCTATTTAACGTTGTGTACTGCCATTTATTGTACAGAATCTAATGGCATCTAATGATGTTTATTTTGCTATAGGGACAGTTATTGTCCAGTGTTATTGGTGCTGCTAATTTACTTACCACTATTATGTGGAATCCAGTGTGGAGTGACCTACTATTACTATGTGTCTGTGGGGACAAATCGTGTCCAATGATTGCTATATATCTAACTAATTGACGTTGTGCGCTACCATTATTGTACAGAATCGAATGGTATCCAGTGGTATCAATATTGTATGACTATTACTGTATGACTGCCTGACTACTAAAACATTGTGCCCAGTCAAATTATTATAAGAAATCTAATGGCATCCAATGATATCAATATTGTTAAATAACAACCAGACTACTATAGCATTGTGAACTGTATTGTAGTGCAGAATCTAATGGCGTCAGTCGGTGCGAAATCAGGACGAATAGTGGTTTCCTAACAACTACAGCTGACAGCTACACAGCGAGCATAAGAGATTTTGCTTAGGTAATTCCAACTATCCAATCACTTATTGCGCTCCACACAGGAAATGAGGTAACACCTCTGAGAGGTATAAAAACCTCTCCTGTCCAGCAAACACACACTTGCATTCTGACTGATAAGACACACCTAACCCATCTGCGGGTAAGTTGCATTCCCCATTAATTGGTTGCACTCTGTTGGTTTTATATATGTCAAGATCTCTAAGATCATGTTTAGTATATGCACCATCTCCATTATGTAAATGGAAAAAGATGCAGTTTGGTAGTGCATACTATATAATTTATTTATTTATTTATTTATTTTGGGCTGTTTGGAATATTGGGCTGTATGGAATATTGCACACCATGCAACTGACTTTAATCCATTATAGTACTTCACATACTGTGTATAATGTACCCTATACTCTGCAGAATGTCCCTGCAAAGTATACCTTATTGTACCTTACACTCTGCAAAGTATATCTTACACCCGCCCCAAACTGCTGTTGGGAATAATATGCACCAGACTAGAGCTCTTGGCAATATGTGCACCATCTAGCATTGTATGGTATGCACTCTGTATAATGAATATTGTGTTTCAATACCTGTCTTTATGTATCATATTGGATACACAATATCACATCTGTTGTAATGTACATTACATATTCCCATCTTGTACTAGGACTATACATTGTTACCAACTTGCACTAGAACCATGTACTGTTTTGTTGAAACTCTCTACAATATCCCTAGATTGGCTGTTAACCCTGTGAGGCTGGCTACCATATATTTGGGTTAAACCTTGGAACAATAATGCTGTATTAACCTCTTTAAAATCCACTGCAAGATTTAACAGTCACTATAAGGCTATACCAATGGTTTAGTATATATGGTATAATTATACATATCCATAAACACCTCCTTAATATAACATTTATGTTATTATGTATGGACTATAGAGTGTAGATCTGGTGATCCCGTTTTACCCACCCCCCCAAGCTGAGGGTATGTACACAGACTAACCGTTTTGCATATATATGTATTCAGTATAGGAGACTTAACTCCTTAAAAACATGTTATAAATATTCTCATAGTAATCTCAAAAAATTAACTATTTTAGATATTCAGAGCGCCAATACCCCTCCAATAAGGGTGGACTCTCATAAGTCCTTCCATATATCTATTGAAGATGTCAGTTGGACCTGTTTTACTCACCTCCCCAAGCTGAGGGTATGTACACAGTTTAACTGCTTCACATACCTTGTCAATATAGGAGATTTAATTCCCTAATAAACATGTTATAAGTATTCTCAGTAATCTTAATTAATTAATTAATTATTTTAGACATTCAGGTAGCCAATACCCCTTCAAAGGGGCGGACTAATATCGGTCCATCCATCCACCAAGAGTGAACACAATTCAGATCGGTATGTATACCAAAAACCCATAAAATTAAGGGAAGAGATCTCTACCTACCCCTAGATGAACCCTCTCTTTTAATCTATTTGTTTCCCTCTCATCCTCATCCTCATCTTCCACCACCAACCTGGTTTCCTCCTCATTGAATATATGTCCATCTGCACAGATTTCCGTTTTTAAAATATTGTTTTTTTTTTAAATATTGTTTTTAATGTAATTTACATTTCAGTATTATTAAACGGCAATGTTTCACCATTCTAGATACCCTGTTACCCCTGAAGAAGTCCCTCCGGGACGAAACGCGTAGGGTCTATCAGGAAAGCATACTTGTTAGAAATGGTATCTATTTGATATGAACATTTATGTGAGAATCTACTGTTTTTATATTATTGTATAAAATAAATTATTTTTATTCTACCATTGTGTATGAAATTAAGGTGAAACCTACACCAGCGCACCTCTATTCTTTCTTTTTCTATGCCTATCCTCTACCTCTATTAACAGCGAGGTAGTTAGAGGTGCAGCTAACCTCTTAGCGCAGAAAAGGTCACAACCCCCCATTTCTTGATATATATATATATATATATTTATATATATATATATATATATATATATATATATATATATATAGACATTAGAGGGGCTCTGCACACACTAAATTAACTGATATATATATATATGTACATATTTATTATTATTATTATTATTATTATTTATATACATTTGGTCTATCTATAATACTTCAACTGACCCGACATATACTGGGTCACCTAAGTGTCCCAGTTTTTTTATAGCGGCAATCATTTACACTGCAAAACCAGTTTGATTTTGCAGTGTAAATGATTGCCGCTTTAAAAAAAACTGGAGAATTCTTACCAAATCTCTCACTTTCTGAATCTCTCATCCTATTAAATCTCACCCTAAGAGAATAATATTTTAATGGTGCCAACTGCATTATAACCACATGATGGTGCTATTTTACATTAACATTATAGTGCATTATAAATAACAAGGAAACCGTCTGTTTCTGGTTAAGTCCTAATATCTCTATGATGACATGACCGCTGAGTAAATCGCCGATCCACGTGTTTTCTGACCTTAATGATCTTTCCGACAGTCGAAAAATGAACACTTGGATTGAATAGCTTGAATGTAAATTCAACCAAAAATTGTCAAAAAGTGTAAATTTGTCCGACTGTCGAAAAAATCAGCAGGGATTAAATTCTACTCTAGGGAGTAAATGTAGTGTAATAGCCACGCATCTGTATAATTGCAGCGAGTCTGGACAGTTTTAAAGAGACAATAATTTTAAAGGTGAAACCCCTAGGTTTGCGTTTAATGGAATGCTTTCATAATTATTGTTTAGAGTTAAAAACCCATCAATTGGATAACTTGAATCTCCATTTACATTAAGAAGGTTCAACTAATTTAACTTTTGGTGAAAATTTAGCATAACACATTCAATTTAAAAAAAAAAAATCCCCAGGAAAACAGAGCGTATATAAAACAGTAATGTATAAGGTAGACAAAAATAAAGTAAGGTGGGTAACGGTACAGGAACAGTCTTGTAGGTAGGAGTAAAGCAAGGTACACACTAGATGACATTTCAAACAAATGTGCTAATAACAACTAGGGATGAGCGGATCCGAGGAGTTCGCCGGGTCCCGCCATCTTTCCGAGTCCAAAACGAGGTATCATCCCGCATCGGATTCTCGTGAGACCGGATCTCTATAAAAGTCCCAGCTTCGGCTCCATCTTCATTCGGCAAGTGGAAGTCAGACAGTACAGATGTGTCCGTGCTGTCTGCAGAGAGGAAAAAGCTATGGGGTAAAAAATAACACTATGGGGGGACAAACTAAGGTGGGGCAAACTAATGGGGGAACAAATAGAGGCTGTATAAATTAATGGGGGCTGCTCAAAGGGGACAACTATACAGCAGGAATCTAAAGGTACAACTACTAAGGGGGAACTAATGGTGCAGGAACTTTTGTACATCTACTAAGGGGGAACTACTGAGGGGAAAACTATACTAAGTGGAAAATTATTGAGGGTACAACCAGCGGCGTAGCTTTGTTTGGGGCGCCCCCCCTGCCGTTAATGGGGGGGCGCCCCCCCTCCCCGCCCGTCCGGCCGGCCCCACCTGCCTGCCCCCTGTGCCCCCTCCCCCCATTGCCACATGCTTACCTGTCCGCGCGTCCCGGCTCCCCTCCTGGCTTCAATAAATTCTACGCCGACGGACCACGATAAAATGGCCGCCCCCATACCGCAGACAGTTTCAGAGAACAGTCTGCTTTATGGGGCGGCCATTTTATCGTGGTCCGTCTCCATAGCATTGATTGAAACCAGGAGGGGAGCCGGGACACGCGGACAGGTAAGCATGCGGGGGATGGGGGGCAGAAGGATTACTATAGCACCGCAGCCCCCCCGGCACCCCCATATGCACAGCGTCCCCGTCCCCCCCCCCCGCGACCGCGGGGGCTGCGGTGCTATAGTTACGCCACTGGGTACAACTACTAAGGGGGCATTACTAAGGCTACTACTAAGGGGGCTGTTATATGGGACTACTGTGGTGGACATCTAAGGGGCTCTCTGAATTAGTCCAGCTGTGCTGCCCAGTGTCCCGTATCAGTCCAGGGGAGCTGCCCTCATTTTTTAATTGAAATAAAAAAAGGTGTTTTTTTTTTAACCTGCAAGGGGAGTTAAGTGTGCCATATCAGTCCAGCTGTGCTGCCCAGTTTCCGTTATCAGTCCAGGGGTGCCCGCATGTGTGCCGTATAATTCCAGGGGTGCCCAGTGCCCCGTATCAGTCCAGGGGAGCTGCCCCCATTTTTAAATTGAAATTAAAAAAGGTGTTGTTTTTTAACCTGCAAGGGGTGTTAAGTGTGCCATATCAGTCCAGCTGTGCTGACCAGTGTCCCGTATCAATCCAGGGGTGCCCGCATATGTGCCATATAATTTCATGGGTGCCCCCATGTTTCCCATATCAGTCCAGGGATGCCCCCATATGTCCTGTATCAGACATGGGGAGCTGCCCTTTTTTTTTAATGAAAAGGGAAAAAAAGTGTTTTTTTTATATTTTTACTGCAAGGGCTGTTAAATGTGCTGTATCAGGGGTGAGCCAAGTCTGCCGTATAATTCCAGGTGTGCTGCTCTTTTTTTTTTAATTAAAAGAATAAAAGTTTTTCTTTTGTTACTGCAGGAATGTTGCCATGTCTGCCGTTTAATTCCATGTCTGCCGCCATGTGCGCCGTATCAGTCCAGGGGTTCCCGCATGTGTGCCGTATAATTCCATGTGTGCTGTATCAGGTCAAGGGTGCTTGCATGTGTGACGCATAATTCCTGGGGTGAGCCAAGTCTGTCATATAATTCATGGGTTGCTGCCAAGTCTTCTGTATAATTCATACGGTGCTGCTAAATGTGCTGTATCAGTCCAGGGGTGATGCTAAGTGTGCCGTATCAGTCCAGGGGTGCTATTAAATGTGCCGTCTCAGTCCAGTGTTTGTGCCGCCCACTTGTGTTGCTTATCATAGTCACACAGTTACCTTGGTGCAACCTTTTGGCCTAAAAACAATATTGTGAAGTTTTTTAAAAATCAAAACCCAAAACCTTGAGGGGGTGTTTTGGCAAAACCTATTAGAACCCACAACCTGAAGGTAATCATAACCCAAAACGCGAAAAGTGGCCGGTGCACATCCCTAAAAACAACCAATTGTGCCACACCATAAGGGTGCCATTGCTTACTGGCAAAAGGGCCAGACAGCCATGTGGGACAGACAGCACCTATGATATTTCAAATGTGGCCTTGGCTGAAAGCCAATCAGAGCTTGCAGATTTGCAGCCAATCAGGCAGTGTGGTGGCTCATGATTGGTTGCCGGTCTGCAAGTTCTTAGTGGCTGGCGAGTCAGCACCACATTTTGAAAGGCCACTGGTGCTGTCTGTCTAAAACTGGGCACATACAGGTGAGCAGTATATGAAGTTCCAGGGTAACAGTAAACTCAGCTAATCAAAGCAATATAATGTAAGTAAAGAGTAGTTAATCTCAGTAAACTCAGGGGTAGATTTATTAAGCTTGGTGAAGTGATAAAGTGTCTGGTTTTTATCGCCAGCCGATCAGCTCCTAAATGCCATTTTTCAACCCAACCCTGTAACTTCACCGAGCTTAATAAATCTACCCCCATTTCTTTAAGGCTAGTTCACTAACCTTTGATAAATATTGACTTTATGACTATCTACATATGATGCCACACCCCAAAGAGCATAACTATTAGACAGTTGCATGCATTTTGAATTTTTAAATCTGGGACACCCACAGTGCCTATATTTTGCTCAGGAGTTATGCATACCTCCCAACTTGTAGCTATTGGAAGGAGGGACACTGGCACCTTCCCGAAATTAGGGGGCGTGGCTTGTCGGGGAGGGGGCGTGGTCTATAATTGCGATGTCCTGTGAGGCCATGCCCCTGTTTTGACGCTGGGGGGGCATGGCCCAGAAGCTCTGTGAGCCTCTAGCCATGTCCCCAGCCCCTCTGGATGCGGGAATAGATGCTGTGCGCATGCCAGCAACTGACAGGTGGGAATCCCAACTGCCCCCGCCCCCCACCACGGGATACTGCCGGCCGCGGGAGGAACACTAGAACATCCCCAAAAACTGGGACGTTCCCGCGGTAATCGGGACGGTTGGGAGGTATGGTAATGCCTTTACTTTCTTTGTCCCAAGTTAGTTACAATAAAGTAATTATAGGGACGTATCCTCAATCTTATCATGTCATGGTCTGCAGCTGATTAGGGATCTCCCCTGCAGGGTGCTAGAGCACTAGCGCTGTTACAGTGAGTCGCAAGACAGTAACAGCTGCTGCTGGTGCTATGATATAGTAACCATCAGAAAGAGTGTACAGGTGTCATAAGATCACATTTCAAGTGCATGATTCTTTGACAACTATACTGTATGCCAGCATTAGAGATGAGCGGTCCAGATTCCGTGGAATCCAAACTGCTACGAACAGTGCCCCCCGAGCCCGCTGCGCGCCACGCTCCTGAGTTTCCGGCTTTGCTTGGAAACCCGAGCGCGGCCAAATGTCGTAGTCTCACGTCGGATTCTCGTGAGACGCTGAGTCTTTATATTTATTTATTATTTATTTATTAGCAGTTTCTTATATAGCGCACACAGATTCCGCAGCGCTTTTACAGAGAATATTTTGACCATTCACATCAGTCCCTGCCCCAGTGGAGCTTACAATCTATATTCCCTACCACATGTACACGCACACACAGACATTCTAGGGTTAATTTTGTTAGGAGCCAAATTAGCCTAGCAGTATATTTTTGGATTGTGGGAGGAAACCGGAGTACCCGGAGGAAACCCACGCAAGTACGGGGAGAATATACAAACTCCGCACAGTTAGGGCCATGGTGGGTATTGAACCCATGACCTCAGTGCTGTGAGGCAGTAATGCTAACCATTACACCATCCGTACTATATAGGCTTGGCGTCTTGACAATTTTGTGGCATTTGTCCCACGCTTCCTCAAGCAGTGCACAGCTCTGCGGGGGGGGGGGTGTTGATGACATTCAACTTGTTGTACTTGTGTAAAATTAAGTTGTGCTGGGGGTTTGTGGCTATGCAGTGGGTTTTGTGCAGGGGGTTTGCTTTGTGCAGGGGGTGTGTGCAGGGGGTTTGTGCAGGGGTTTGTTCTGGGTTGTGTCAGTGACAGTAAGATTCCTCACATCAGTCAGTGGGCAGGCTGTGTCAGTGTACTGGTCATGTTAGGCAGGCTGTGTCAGTCAGTGTGTCAGAGCGCAGGGGGCAGAAGCTATCAGTCAGTGTAGTGGGGTCCAGTACATAGGCAAGCTGTCAGTCAGCTTTTAATTTATTTTTTACATTGTTTGTGGTGTGCTGCACTGCATCCCAATACACCATACTGATACTGTCAGAAGTTCCGTGTGTGATTGTTCTGCCTCCACGCAGCGTTGGACAAGCCCCATCCTTAATAAAATAAAATGTAAAAAAAATTTGCTCTTCTTTATTGTTTGTGTTTACTAGACCCCAATACACCAAACTATACTGTCAGAAGTCCCGTGTGTGATTGTTCTGCCTCCACGCAGTGTTGTGCAAGCTGTGCCTTAAAAAAATATATATATATATATATATATATATATACAGTTTGCTCTTCTTTATTGTTTTTGCGTACTGCACCCCAATACACCATACTGATACTATCAGAAAGTCTGTGTGTTCATATATAGCCATATTGCTGCAGACCTTGTCCTTAATTGAATAAAAACAACATTGTGAGTTGTAAAGTGGTTAAAATTGTCTGGAAAGGGCTGTAAATTTATGTTATTGAGGTTAATATTAGTGATGGCTAACCTCGAGACTCCAGCTGTTGTTGAACTACACATCCCAGCATGCCCTGCATCAGTTTTACTATTTGCCCATGCTAAAACTGATGCAGGGCATGCTGGGATGTGTAGTTCAACAACAACTGGAGTGTCAGGGTTAGCCATCACTGCTCTAGGGACAAAAAAAAAACTGCAAAGAATACGTGATTTGGCCATTTTTGAAAAAAATCCAACACCAAAGTCTTTCACTGTTGCTTGACAAAGCCAAATCCGAATCCCGGCGACAAATTCAAATCCAAATCTTTGGCCCCGACGCTCATCTCTAGTCAGCATTAATAGTAATGCTGATTATTAAGCCACCAGTTGTCAGTTCTATGTCAGCGGTAATAGTGATATCCACTTACAGTATAAGCCACTATTAATACTAATTAATTAAGCCACCTGCTATATTATTGCATAGTAATATACCAGTATGATGCCCCTTTTTAAGCCACCGGTAATAAATATTGTCCAGTATGTCCAATGAAAGGCAACCAGTAACACTAGTTCTCCAAAACGTCACCACATAATGGTTTAGCTACTAACTTGTCATTGGTTAGTGCTAGTGCTATAGACTCATAACACCTTGTCAGCAGCAGTATCTCTTGTGGGTGCCTTATGGCTGGTAAAAATACATACTGATATGATGATAATCACCAGCAGCAGCTAGCCACTTCCAATTCGCTGACAGTGGAGTCCCCTCTGAAACATAGGGGGAGGTTGTGGTTGATTCGCAAAGCTGTGAATTTCGCAGCTACCAGTTCTGCTGTGGAATCAACTTGTACAAAAAAAAATTCAAAATGCAATTTAAATTTCTTTAAAAGAAAAGGTTGTATACAGTCATACCAATTGTTGCATGTGGTCAAGCATTACCAAAGTTTAATGTAACAATATTATACAAATATCAGTTATATGTACAGTACACATATTTGGATATGCCATTCCATGCATGGTTGTTTTTTAATACACTACCCATGCATACAGTATACTGCTCCGCAAGTACAAGGCAAGTCCCTGGCACGGAGCAATTTCAGTCTCCTCTGACACAGGTCCTGAAATAACAGAGTCCCTGACTGTCTGAGATTGAAACTGCTTAACACTCAGATGACTTTCGTGTCATGTTCTGCCTTGCACATTGCTTAGGCCAAGTTTTTTATGTCTCCTTCTGCTTAGCATTTCAAATCTACATTTCAGCAGCCGGGAATGACTCCTCAAGGGACTCTGGTGTATGGTATAAGTGACGTACTGGGATCTCTGCAGTCAGCACATACTCCCTGACTATATATGGGAATGCATAGCAATGGTTTATCAGAGCTGCAAGAGAATGTGACAGCTGAGAGCCAAGTCTGCTGCTTTTATCCAAAGACACAAATAACCCAAATGAAATGAAACCTCTAATAAAGTTTTGTGAATGTAAGTTCAGAGGTTCGTGTACACTGCATAAGTCATCTACTGTATGGGGGGGGGGGGGGGGTGGCTTTCTCTCTAGGAGGCAGATGTACAGTAGTAACTGCTCACAGAAAGAACTGAAACATTTATAAAACCAAATACTTAATTTCATGGAATACACTGCTCAGTTGTATCCTTTGATTGCTCCATGGCCCATATTTTTCATGAATTGTGCAGATGCCTAGGGAATAAATTATTTTACACTGGCAATATGTACTATTATGGCCCTGCCCTTGCTACACAATGAGTGACATCATGGTCATAGCCTTACCTCATTGATCTCCACACAAGGATCTCCCAGAGGCCAGGACCACACAGTAGTTTATTGTACTGTATATTCCACTTATCAACAGGAAGACCGGGGGATGAAAGGTACTTTGCCAAGCTG
This sequence comes from Crinia signifera, assembly GCF_055691185.1. NCBI lineage: Eukaryota > Metazoa > Chordata > Amphibia > Anura > Myobatrachidae > Crinia > Crinia signifera. The sequence goes on from NC_139222.1 coordinate 122,061,288, forward strand.
TAGCTTACAACCCCAGTGCCCATATAACCCAATACATTAAATATATATTTATTAGACAATCCCAATATTTGAAGCCCAAGAGTGTTTAATATAATAAAGAATAGACAAGACATAGGGGTGAGGATTAATATACTGACACTAAAATAATCGATAGCTCAATACGGGAAAAAGGTGGACATAGATTGGTAGGGTTAAAAGGTCAACAGGTTTAAAATGTCAACATTCAATGGTCGACACAGTCAACAATCCTAACAATCATGACAAATCACGCATCAACCTTTTTATGGTGTCTACTTTTTGACAATTAACCGTTTGTGAAACAGAATAACAAAAGTTTAGGTTCCAAATTAAGGAAGGTTCCACAAGTGCAGTGACAGGTGAGATGTATGATGTTTCTGCATAAATATACTACAGTAGTGTTCTGCAAGTTGGCCAGTTAGACCAATACACCTGTTCTTTAGCAGCAATACATAAAACCTAAGCTGTAAGAAATGGAAACATTAAATCATATCCTATTTCCATACATTAAATAGCAGCTGTGTTGGTTTACAGCCAATACGGCAAATGTTTAGTGCACTGTTTTATAAAGGAAAACATCTTATTTCAGAAGTAATGGATACAGGCAGGTGTCGCTCTGACTATATAGGGCAGTTGACGTTTTCTGTCATTTAATACCTGTTGCAGAAGACATAGGAGACAGTGGTTAACATTTCTGAAAGCTGTTCCACAGGTAAGCACAGAGCGGAGTTACCTGATCATACATACTGTATGCCCTTATACTGTACCTCAAATATCTTCAGTTAATATAATGAATATCTCAGAGAAGATGGTGCACGAGATTTTTTAGGAGTCAGCCGCACAAGTATAGTAAGTATATTGAATGGGCGCAGCATACTGTATATGGAGTGGGTCCCACTGCCGTTATGTCACTGGAAGAAATGCAAAATCGCTGTATTTTGGAGCAATTTACAGACCCGTCAGTGTATATTCCCTACAGCCCCTATGGCACTGTGCACTAAAATGTGTGACTTAAGGGTGATGTGGGGTAAAGATGCCATCCCTCATAGCGGCACATAAGGCCCCCATACACTGGTCGATTTTCCTGCAATTTGGGTTATTTTCCTGTGTTTGCATCAATCAATCAATGCGCCATGTATATCTAAGGTACAATCTGCCAAATAGTTATATTTTTTTCACTGACATACAAAGGGGAAATTTACTAAGAATACGAATACGATATTCCGTATTCGTGTTCTTAATACGAATGAAGCCGTATGCAAATTCGTGTTCCGGAGGGGAATTTACAAAGCAGTCAAATACGACTGCTTTGAAACCCTCCGATGGCGTATCCATTCGTATTAGCGGCCGTATATATATCCGCTAATACGAATTCGTATAGGTAGTCTGTGGTTCTCCAAGTCCCAGTCTGCTGTAGTGCTTCTAGCACAGTGTAGTCTGTATATCAGCACTAATATGCAAACCAGACCTGTGTTAGAAACACCACAGCAGATAGCAACACCCCAGGCAGGGAACAGGAACTGCATGGGTTTTCAAAGATAGCGGGTGCTAGAATAAACACTAGACAGGTAGAGCTAGAAGAAGCATCCTGATCTGATATTACCCCTCCCCGGCTTAGCCTGGGGTCTTGCACCTAGCTGCAGACATAGGGGGTGACCCAGTTTGGCTCGCAAAGCACATTTGGTTTGCTATTGGACAAAACCATGTGCACTGCAGGTGGGGTAGATGTTACTTGTGCAGAGAGAGTTCGATTTGGGTGGGGTTTGTACTTCAAACTGATATCCATATTGCAGTGTAAAAATAAAGCAGACAGTATTTACCCTGCACAGAAACAAAATAACTCACCCAAATCCAAATCTCTCTGCGCACATTACATCTGCCCCACCTGCAGTGCACATGGTTTTGTCCATTAGCAAACCAAAAGTACTTTGTATGCCAACCTGAATCACCCCCATAGAGTGGACAAAACAATGACTGGGGCTGCTTCTGAGTAGAATAGAAATAGGAAGATGGGGAGCTGTATAAGGATTTACAGACACTGGGAATTCTGTAGGATGGGGGCAGGGAGCATTGCACCCAGACACAGTATTTTAGGAGGAGAATATATACTATAACCTGAGTATATAACTTATATAATATGCCACAGTCATATCTGTGAGCAGAGCTGGCCTTGTCCAATTTGATGCCCTAGGCAAGATTTTTGTTGCCCCCCCCCCCCCCCCCCGCCAATTTCCCAGCACACACACAAATGGATGTTTAGCATAAACATCCAATCGCAGCCTTCCTTGCGGAGGCTAAATCATCCGATGGCGCCAACCATCAAAACCAGCTGAACCAATCATAGAACAGGGGCGTGTTTGTTCACAAACATTATCACACACATATATACATCACCAACCATTGATCAATATACACAAAATGTACACACAATAAAACTTTTGTCCCAGAAGACACAACCCAAAGGGAAGACCAAACATGGCTGCTGGGATGCAGGGATCCGTAAAGTGCTCTGGATGTGCCACTTGACGATCAGCAGCGACCTTTCCACATCCTCTTACTGGCCATGCCATCTCTATTAAATACAAACTTCATTGTCGTTTGGACTTTGTGATATACATGCTTCTGTAAGCAGGGAGAGCCAGACCCTCTTGTTCTCGCTCTCTCTCTCTATCATGGGTCTTCAACCTATGGCCCTCCAGATGTTGTGAAACTACATGTTCCAACATGCATTGCCACATTTTTTCCTATAAGAGAATGCCAAAACTGTCAGGGCATGCTGGGAAATGTAGTTCCACAACATCTGGAGGGCCACAGGTTGAAGACCTGTGCTCTATATAGATATATCTATGTGTAGTACCCCCAACATACCTTACTCCCCCTATTTCCTACAAACACCCCATATACTGCTACCCCCAACACATCCTGCACTTCAGTTCCTGTCCCTCAACATACACCCCATAACCCTCTACACCCACCACACACCCTATTCCACCCACATACACCCTAAAATCCTCTTCTCCCATATACACCCTATTTCCATGTTCCTCTCCTCCATTACGCACCACCCACTGACTGTCCCCAGAATCCCCACAGACTGCACTCACTAGTTTCATGGTGACGCCGGCTGGCTGGCTGGCTGCTCGCTGAACCTCGGGACGGGTGATGGATCTCCCCAGGTTAAATTATAAACTGCGCAGTGGTTCCTCTCCTGGGCTGTGTGATGATCATGCGATGGTGCCCGCCCAACTGACTGCTGTCCTGCTTTCTCCTTCTCCCAGCATGTGCCGCGGCAGCTGGCAGAGGCAGGACAGTGTGTCAGTGACTCTGTGGCAGCGTGGGATGCGCCGGCATGAGCACTGAGCTGTGCCAGTCATGTGAGGGTGCGCTTAGGGATGGCCATCGACCATCGATGATTCGAAATCATCGATGGTTCATGGCCGATGTCATCCATCGATGGAACAGCAAAACAATGTTTTTTTTTTTTTTTAAAGTGCTGGGGGACGGAGCATAGTTCCGCCCCCAACACCTGCGAAGCCCCGCCCCCATGTTTTGATTGGCCCACAGGCCAATCAAACAAACACAATGGATAACCATTAATATGTAAAAATATTGATGGTCATCAATAGCATAGTTTAGCACTATCGATGGCCAGTTGCAGAATTGCCATTGATGGCAACCATCGATGGCAATGGCAACGATGGCCATCCCTAGGTGCGCTGCGGCTGCCTGTCCAGGCGGAAGTCAAGAATGCAAGTCTGCGCCAGGGCAGCAGGCAGTGAACTGTAATCACAATGCCCGGTAATGCTGCGGAAGTGCCGTCCCTAGGCATAGGCTGCCACCCTAGGCAATTGCCTAGTATGCCTACACCTAGGACTGGCTCTGTCTGTGAGACAGTATCTGAGAAGATAGCCCAGTTACTCTCAGTTGCAGACTCCACTATTTGCATTAGTACAGTATCTCATCACAATGAGTTCAATTGTAATATTGAATCATTTAAATGTTTATATTAAGATTTGTATTAGTTTTAGTATTTCTTAAAATAAAATTGACTCAGCAAATAAGCCAGTCTTTCTTCAAAATATATAATATCAGTCCAGAATTCTAGATACCTGGACTGGCTATACAGTTTTCGACATCCTGGGGCTATAAGTCACAAAGCTTATTGTTATATATATTTTTTATTCTTTTTGAAAATATATTTTTATTATATATATATATATATATTTTTTCCCTTTAAATGTGATTAAATTTATATGTGAAATCAAGTTTTTTATATAAACATTTACGTGTATATACCGATTGCATGACAAATAATATTTATGCAATCGCTATAATACCTTTTTCTATATCTGTAGGTGGCCGCCTATAAAAATTGTAATGTATTTTATATGATAAAATCTTTTTTTATACAAATAAATGAAAATAAATATTCATAAACAGGTAAAGATTGTGTATGTGAAGTGATTTCATCCATGGTGCAAATTATTAAATAAATAATAAAAAACAGCGCAGATACTCCATTTCTCGTTCTTGTAATTATCTTTATATATCTGTCTAGAACCTGTACCCTAAAAAAGTCGGGTGATAAACAGATTGGGTGTATCCACACTGGTACACATGGGAGAACTGCAAGCTAAAATACAGAACAACTAGACTTCAGACCATTATAGGTCAAGTATTTATCATTTGTACAATTGATATCAACTAGCGCCTAATATTCCACTAATTTAGTGGTTTCCCCTTTCTTTTGCGTTATAATCTAAGTGTATTTTTATTGGGCAGCTCAAATATAATTTACTAAATTGTTATAAGAAAACACTCTTGTAAATCATCTTTATATTTTTGCAACCATGGCTGAATTCACATGCTTTAGTAAAAGAACATCAAGAAGAGAACAATATATAGATTTTGATAACGGTGATGTTGAAATCAGTAGTAACTCTCCAGAAAGTGATATGATAAAGGGTTTTAATAAATTGGAGAATCTATTAAAAGATGAAATGAGGCATTGGTGGGATAGTGTATCGCTTAAAAAATATGTGAAAAATAAACAAATCCCAAGAGGCCTACGAATTTTTAAAGCATTATCTATCCAAGATGACCCACTCCTAGATACTAATTGGCACAAAATTTTAGACGATTGTTCGCTCCAATTAATGGAGTTACTTATTAAATATAGGGAGAAAAAGGTGGAAGAAATCACCCAAAAAATTGAAGAAACTAAAAAATCCCTATTAATATATAAAGACTCCCCAACATTTAAAGAAAAAGATGCCCTGACCAACAAAAGAGTAGAATCATTTGAAAAAGAACTAGTGGAAAACAAAAAAAGAAAGATACATAGAGACAATATGGACTATAAAGACAATCGTGTCCGTACTTATAGAAAAAGAATCAATTCCACTTATAAAGAAAGAGACAACATCGATTCTAATTATGAAAAACCAATAATGAAACCTTATCAAGATAATACAGTGGTAAGACCTAAACAACGTTGGCAAAATCGTGAACAACAGGAGGAGACCCCCTACAAACTAAAATATAGATATACGTATGCACAACATCCCCCAAAAAATGAAAATTACACATTTAGACCAAATCGTAACTCCTCTAGAGAGGATTTTTTAGACCAGCAAAAAAACGAAACCTATATCCATCCGAACAGATATGCACCCCTCAGAGTAGGTACTCCAAAAAGAGGCAGAGACCTAGAGGAAAGAGAGGAGGAAGAAAATCTAGGAAGAAAACAGAGGTTCCACTAGAAGATCTAGGGATCTTTAATCTCACTTCAAAAAAACTAAATGAAGAACAAATTAAAGTACTCCAAAGAGGTTTAAATTTTGCCCCCAGTAAAGAACCAAATATGTTCGATTTATTTGTAGAGTTAAATCAATTTGTTAGGAATTTATGTAGACAAAGGTATTTTGCCTCCAAAAAAATAAAAAATCCTGAAACTAGTCCCATTCTACTGGATGCATATGACATGGAAATATTGGACCTTTTGGAAAATATGTGGGAAGAAAATAACACTGTAGAAAATATAAAAACATACGAAAAAATATTTGATATGTCAGAAAATAACTCTATACATCAATCCAGAAAAATATTTAAAAACAAATCTAGTTTTTATCCAGATCAACATAAATCCAATACAATAATATATTTTTATAAAAAAACGATGGACGATTTACAACAGGTATGCACTAAAAAATCAAAGTGGGATAACCTAACAAAAAAAGAACATAAAGCACTCATGCTGTTAAAAAATGATACATCGGTAGTCATTAAGAGTGCCGATAAGGGGGGGGGGGTAGTTCTATTAGAGAGATCGGTACTTATGTATTATCTGGGCTCCCATGTTAAATGCACCCCATTTTTTCATACCCCTACTATCCAACTACGCATGGAGTTGATTTTATATAGTGTGGCGAGCGCAGCGAGCCACCGTGCCCGAAGCGTGGTGAGCGCAGCGAGCCCCGCGAGGGGACGCGGTCTCATAAGGAAAACGGGAGTCCAGATATTACATAAGTACCGAGAGATCTTATTATATTGAAGAAGCATACAGACAGTTGAGAGACAACAATTTCTACGTAAGCATAAAAAAAGATCCAACCCAAAAATTTCAAAGTGACATTAAAAATATGTTGGAAGGGGCCCTTCGCGAAGATACAATAAATAAAGATGAATTCAATTTTTTGTATATTCAGTATCCAGTTACCCCTATATTTTATCACATTCCCAAAATTCACAAAGCACTCCAAGCACCTCCTGGGAGACCTATTATTTCGGGTATAAGGGGTTTAACATCTAATTTGTCACAGTTTATAGATCACTTTTTACAAAAATATGTTGTTAATTTAAAATCGCACATTCGAGACACTATGCACATTTTAAATAGGATGGAAGAGGTGGAATGGAAGTCTAATTATTCATTTCTGTCACTTGATGTGAGTGCATTATATACACACATCCCCCACAAAAAAGGAGTAGATGTGGTGGCTAACTATTTAAGTGGAGATCTCTCACTATCAGAAAAATTGAAAACATTTATTCTGAATTCCATCTCTTTCATCCTAACCCACAATTATTTTTTATTTGATGGGCACTATTTTTTACAGGTGGTGGGGACGGCCATGGGTACCAGGTTCGCGCCGAGTTTCGCTAATTTATATATGGGGCAATTTGAGGAGGAATATATTTGGAATGGCCCATTCGGTGCGAACCTGGTATTCTATGGCCGTTATATAGATGATTTGATTATTATTTGGGACGGAAATTCACACACGGCGCACGATTTTGTTAATCACTTAAATAAGAATGATTATAATTTAAAATTTACTCACTGTTTTGATCACAACACAGTTAATTTTCTTGATTTAACTATCTCTGCGGAGAGCCTCTCTAAAAACATTACCACGGTCAATTTTAAAAAAAAGGTAGATACAAATAATTTCCTTCATTTTTCCAGCGGACATTATAGGCCGTGGCTTATAAATATTCCGCTTAGCCAGTTAAATCGACTCCGCAGAAATTGTTCCGATACAGAAAAATTTAAAGTCCAGGCAGAACAAATGTGCATAGATTTTGAGAAGAAGGGATATCCTAGAGAACTGCTAGAGAATGCATTTAATAAAAGTCTAAATACAGAAAGAAAAACCCTTCTTACACCAAAAATAAAATCAAAAAATACTAATGCACTCCAAGACCCGAATAACCCCCAAAAAATGATGACTTTCATAACAAAATTCAATTCAAAATCTGAACAGATAAAAAAGATATTAAAAAAGAACTATACTCTCTTAGAACAAGATCCAATTTTGAACAAAGTCATTGATCCACAATTAAAAATAGTATTCAAAAAGAACTCAAACCTAAAATCCATAATTGCTCCAAGCAAACTAAGGGTAGAAAGACCTCTGGATAAAAAAGAACAAAATAGAACATGGCTTGATCAACAAGAAAGAATTAAAGGATGTTATAGGTGCAACCAAACTAGATGTATTACTTGTAGCCATATGCCAAGAAGGACTGTGGTGGTAGAATCATACAGTAACAAAAGAAAATTTTAGATCAAAGAATTCATAAACTGCAACACAGTATATTGTATATACGTGTTGCAATGTATGTGCGGCTTACAATATGTGGGCCGCACTACAAGAAAACTGAAGGACAGATTCAGAGAACACCGTCTCAATATTTTGAAAAACTTTCCCCACCACAGTGTTTCTAGGCATATGACAGAAGCCCACAAAGGAAATATAGAAGGTTTACAAATATATGGTGTACACCATGTTAAAACCACAGAAAGAGGAGGGGACAGATTTAGAGAGCTGGCTAATAAAGAAGCATTTTGGATATTTCAACTACAAACACTAACCCCTTTAGGGTTAAATGCTAATATAGATCTAGAATCCTTTATTTAGAATACTTTTGAAGATTAAGATAATTTGATTGGAGTATAGAAATGAGACAATTAATATACATTTTCATGTCCACCAGTTAGGGGTTACAGTCTGCGAGACGGGGGAGCACTGTGACTCCATTATCCGTCATCACTCCCGCTGTAGAGTGGCACTTCAGCGGGGTGAAGTACGGACCAGAAACAGCCTGTTTAAATCCCTGGCCTGGTATATTAAAGTTAGGACATACTTTGATAAAGCAAGTGCAAAATGAATTAGAGGCAATTGCCATCTAGCGCAAATGTGTAATTATTGGTATTTGGATGGAACAAAGATATTTTTGAGAATATGACTTGATGCTGATTTAATGAATAGAAATTTGACGATAAAAAAGATAGGTATATGATTTGATAACTATATACAAACAAATAGAAGATGGAATTACGAGAGAAAATACTGTTAAAATGTTAAAATGAAAAGTAAATGAGTCATCTAGGACTATGAAAATAAAGAAAAAATGTTCCTACTCTAGTGGCACAACAAGTAGGGAGTCAGTATAGAGACCACGGAGTGTCAAGTTCGAGTCCAACATGGGAAAATATAATTGATGATTTTTTAGAAAAGAAAAAGAAACAGAAATTGAGAGTTATTATCATTATTAATATTATTATTTATATTAGCATTTGCTTTTTATAATTAATTATATGTAGAAATATGTTTGATGTATTATTTATATATATATATATATATATATATTTGATTTATGTGACTCAAAAAGCCCTGTGGATTGCGGAAGAAAAAGCAGGTTAAAATGATCAGGCACACCTGTGTCATCCTCTTGTCCAATGAAATTGGAACATCAATTTGTAGCTGGGTATAAAAAGCCACACTGAGCAAACTAATATCACTCTTTGAAAAAGCCCTCTGATAGGGCGAAACGCGTTAGAGGTTCACCCAGCATACAGCCTTCAATTGAGAAGAATATCATCTGCTTGGATTTGGAAAAATCTCCTGCATCTACCATTACCAGCACAAGTTTATTGGGAGAAACTACAGACCAAGCCCTACGTCATTACGTCCACCAAGCTGTTAGGAGAACTCCGGTGAGAAACAGGTGATACAGCGGCGCAGGTGAGAGCAGCGCCCGCTGTTGGATTCCAACTACGGGTGAGTGAGACGCCAGCTAACAACATCCACGCGGCGTCCTCCCCGACCACCCCGCTCACCGGAGGGACACTCCACAACTAGCGCAGACATCGAAGCGCAGTGTGTGCAGCGAGACGTCCCGCTGCTGGGACAATTATCTACACAGCCCGTGCAGACATCTGAGCGTGGTATATGCAGCGAGTTATCCCGCTGCTGGGACAAGTATCCACGCACAACCTGTGCAGGTGAGAGACGCACTGCTGTGCACTTTACTTTTGTCCAAAAGGCATATATCGCCAAGTCATCTAAAGTTACAAGTATATGCATACAAATTATCATACGTATTAATTCATCTTTAATTGGAAAAAGACTGTTTCTTTAACCAAGGACAAAAAAGTTCTATATGGAAAGTGACCCGCTCAGTTCAGTCTTTCTTCAAAATATATAATATCAGTCCAGAATTCTAGATACCTGGACTGGCTATACAGTTTTCGCCATCCTGGGGCTATAAGTCACAAAGCTTATTGTTATATATATTTTTTATTCTTTTTGAAAATATATTTTTATTATATATATATATATTTTTTCCCTTTAAATGTGATTAAATTTATATGTGAAATCAAGTTTTTTATATAAACATTTACGTGTATATACCGATTGCATGACAAATAATATTTATGCAATCGCTATAATACCTTTTTCTATATCTGTAGGTGGCCGCCTATAAAAATTGTAATGTATTTTATATGATAAAATCTTTTTTTATACAAATAAATGAAAATAAATATTCATAAACAGGTAAAGATTGTGTATGTGAAGTGATTTCATCCATGGTGCAAATTATTAAATAAATAATAAAAAACAGCGCAGATACTCCATTTCTCGTTCTTGTAATTATCAGCAAATAAGCCATGCCTAATTGCTGGGGGAACTCATGGATGGAAACTTAATGCAACACCAAGACCCAGAACATAGGTGTGGGGTCCAATGTCCTGGTGGTGTTCATCAGGGACCGCCACAAGAGGGTTTGGGCTTCAGTGTGTAACATGCAGGTTGCAGCAATCTTTCTTGGTAGCCAGTTATGGAGGCTAGTATGCATGCTTGAAAGTCAAAGCTGAGTACAAATTGATAGTAAGTTGGAATCCAAAGATGAAGGAAGGTGCTGAAGTGAGAGTGAAGTGTCAGTTCATAGTAAAATCATAGTGAATTATTCAGTTTGATTGACAAGATGTGTTCTGTAATTGGCACTAGGCACAATCAGGAACTGTTATTCTCAAGGGCAAGGGCAAGTTTGAGCTAAAAGCAGCTCAGTTATACCATTTGAGATGCTTCCAGCTCAAAAGCCGCCCAGTGTGTATGGGCCAGCGATGAATGGTGAGTATTACTAGTAGATGAGCGATGGGGTGGACTGCTTTCCATAGCATCCTGCTACAAAAAGTTGTCCACCCCTGGGAAAATTGCTTGGATGGATGAGAATCGCACACACACAAACACACATACAGTATGCGCAGGGCTGCCATCAGGAATTTTGGGGCCCAGGCAGGGCCGGTGCTAGGGTGTCTGATGCCCTCCTGCAAACCATACATTTTGCGCCCTTTCACATTGCCATTGCAACAATCTGCAGCCCAATTGTGGGAGCGTATGCAACATGCGATCCTATAGAGGATCTCGGGTGCATGTACATGTATGCATACACCATCTCAGTGCTGTGTCCACAAAATGTTGCAGGCACTAAAGGTGCCCATACACGCTGCGAGAATCGCATATGTTATGGGCTAGATCGCATCGCACGGCATACATGAAATGTGTGTGCGATGTGATCCGAAAGCAGTACAAAAAGTATGTGCAGCACATACTTTTTGTACTGTGCGATCGATGCCCACAGGAGCGCACATCGCATCGCACGCTGCTATTGCAGCCTGTATGACCACCTTTAGGCACATAACCCAGCCATTATTTAAAAAGTGTCTAAATTAATATAAAAAATCTACAATTATAAAAAAATTGGTTATAAATATGTATAATAAGACTCCCTGTTCTTTTGCTGTTTAACTCTTGTGCAGTCCCTCCTCTTCTATCTGCGTAGGCAGGACGCTGAGGACGCCAATACACCCCTCTCGTGACTGAGGGGAGAGAAGGAGGAGATGGAAGAAGAGGGGAGGAGATAGAGGGGGCAGAGTGTTGAGGACTGGCAGTGGCACAGCACACTGAGAAGAGGGAAGGAAGGGGAGGCGGAGCTGCTACCTGTTCGTCATTTGATTGACAGCTGACAGGGAGCAATGGGTAGGAAGCAGATCCGGGCATGACAAGTCATCCAGGCATTCACAAACAGCGCTACATGCCTCAGCACAAGTGTCCGTGAGGAAGAGGGGGCAGGTCGCAGGAGGAGGACAGTGTGTGCGTGGTGCAGGGAGCTGCTCAGCCTCTCCATACTGCCGCCCGCTGTCAGACAGGTGCTGCGGGTAGCGTGCAGGAGGCAGTGACATTGAGGGCTGAGGTAGCTTTAGCAGAGCAGGGAGGGAGACAGCGCCTTTTCAGCATGGCGCCTCTCTGCTTTGCAGGAGCTGCTGAGTGGGTAGCGCCGGCCCTGGGCCCAGGACTAATTTCCACTCCGGGGACAGGGCCCCCCTCCTCAATTGATTTACCGTAACCCGGCTCCTGCTCCCCATCTCCTCTTCTGTTCAGCTGCAGCCAGGAGGTCCCAGAGCAACTGAGGATGCTCGTGGCCAATTAAAATGCAGCACCGGCTGGTGAGCCAATCAGGGCTCGCGTACCGGCAGCCGCTCTGATTGGCTGCTGGTATGCGAGCTCTGAGTGGCTCAAAAGCCGATGCAGCATTTTAATTGCCCGCCGGCATCCTGGGTTGAACAAGCCAGACGCACACACGTGCAGACGCACACACACTCTCTCTTTCTCTCTCTAAGATTATTTTTCTGTTTGGAGCCAATTAACATGCCAGTATATTTCTGTGGAGGAAACTAGAGTATTGTGAGAAAAACAACACAAGTACAAGTTTAAATGCAAACTTCAAAGTTAGGGCCACAAGGCAACCTAGGTCCCTGCCTAGGGCCCAGAATGTCCCAAGTGGCCCTTTAAAGATGTCCTGGCCATCTAAAACATTCCCAGGGGAGCACTGCACAACTATCACATGACGTTATCACATGGACCTGTCCATACTCCCAAAGTCCCTTATATGTTCTTTGATAGGATAAAAAATGTTTGACCATGTAAATGGTTTCATCCACTGTATGTGGGCAGTCAGTTTACTTTAAATGTGACACATGTATTAAGCCAACTTCCAAAAGACCTAGAGCTCTATTCAGATTTGTACATAATATTGATGTTCGTTCACACAGCTGAGCATTTATCGGTAGACTGTACATGTGCTATGGTATTCTAGTGATGCCAACTGCAATCAGCAACAAAAATATAGTGCTATGGATTGTTTGAGGAAGAAGGGTATCTTGCCTAGGGCCCCAAGCCTCAAGCCTCAAGCCTCAAGCTGGCACTCGAAGGGTTAAAAATAAAAAAAATAAAAACATTTTAGATTGCATGTAAATAGATCCCATCAAATTACATAATTTCAGGTTTTTTTTTAAATCAATGTTTATTGATTTTAAAAGAATCCAAAACTGAACCATTAATCAAATCTGAACCAAAACTGTTGAGGGTGGTTTTGCCAAAACCAAAACACAACAGTGACCTAGAACCAAAACATGGGCATCCGCACACATCTTTAGATTCCATTTAATATTTCAAAACTACCACTTTCTATCCATAGTATAATTTACTTTCAATGTTCTTACATTAAATTCTGCATTCTCAAAAATATATTTTCTGGCCAAAAATGGTATACAATACGCCGAGGTAACAGGTAGTCTTTAATTATTGTGATTTTACCCAGTGGGCATATGTGTGGCTACTGATATTACCCCTGCCACACTCATCAAATAACCGCCTAACAATACAAAAAGTGCACTGAGCAAAAGAAAAGAAGAAAAAAAATATTATAGACTTTTAGACATTTGTATTGGATCCTACATCAGATAATTATCATTTCTTTTTTTGCCAATATTCATGGCAATGAAAAATGAATGTTTGCAAGAATAAAACAAAATACACTAGAAGGAACAGGTCCATGCAATGTGTTAGAAATGATTTGATCTTTAATGTGAACACTTCTTTGGCGCTACCGCACATGCACAGTCTGCTCAAGGCATCATCGTGGGTGGCAATCATAAGGATCAGTCTACTAGTGCAGTGTAGCCCATACACAACATTGGTAAATACCATATAAAGCTAACGTTGGCTGTCAGACTCGTTTCAGACTACTAGATTGTAAGCTCTTCAGAGCAGGGCCCTCTTCTCTCCTGTTGGCAAAGCCCTCTTCTTTTCACATTTCATTCACAGTCCTCCCATACTCACACACTCAGCGACCATCTTCGTCCACATACTCATCTCCATCTTTGGCCTACATTTAGGCTTTAATGTGCATTGAATTGTGACACTCTTTTTACCTGTACTCTATTTTTGTTATTCATTTACTGTAATTTTAAGTTTTGACTGTACTGTTTCTTTGTACGGCACTGCAAAACACTTGTGGCACAATAAATAAAATTATAACTAATACTAATAATTTAATCAATATTCAACAATTATAGAGCCCCCAATGAAACCTTTAACATAGAGTATGTGGGTTAGTTCAAACTTATTTATATTTACATTGTATTAATATTATGGGGGTATTTGTAAAAGCTTGCAGAAAGATAATATTGAGAGAGATAAATACAAACTAATCAGCTGGTGGGCCAGATGCACCAAGCTTCAAAAGTGATTAAAATGGAGCGTGATAAAAAAAACAACCAATCAGCTCCTGCCTGGCATTTTTCAGGCACAGTCTGTGACATGGCAGTTATGAGCTGATTGGCTGGCTGTTTATCACTCTCCATTTTATCACTTTTTGAAACTTAGTGCATCTGGTCCCGTAACTGTAATTAATAAATACAGCCTGTGAACTGTAAGGCATAAGCTTATTGGCTGGTATTTTATCTCTCACAATGTTATATCTCTCCCTGCTTTGATAAATAAACCCTATATATATATATAGTAATGGAGGATGTATGTCAGGCCTCTCTGATATGCAGTGGGTTAACACTGTCGGCCACCGAATCATGAGCGTCCAAGAGAGTAGAGTATCAATCGGGGGCAAATCCAGCTGGATTGCTCCAAAACTACTAGTATAATAGAAAATATTAGGAATATGGTAAATCATTTTAAATAGTACTGCATACCCTCCAACATAACCCATTCCATTAGGTACAAAATGGTCTGTTCCTGGACTTCCCTGCCAGTGGTAGTTGCAGAGTTGGGGCTGCAGCACAGTCCAATATTCAAAAAGGGGAGCCACACCTACTGCCACTCGAAACATCACTGTCCTGGACTCACTGGCAGTTGATGTGACTCCCCTCTTTGAATTTTGGACTGTGCTGGAGTCCATCCTTTGTAACTGCCACTGGCAGGGAAGTCCAGGAATAGAGCATTTTGTACCTAATGGAATGGGTCATGTTGGAGTCCAACCTTTGTAACTGCCACTGGCAGGGAAGTCCAGGAATAGAGCATTTTGTACCTAATGGAATGGGTCATGTTGGAGGGTATGGTACTGTACTTGCCTTGTCTTTCTGTATATACGAAAGAAGAAAAAATACACAACTTAACAAAACCTAACTGTTGTCATGGAAACGTTTTCATATGCTATTTCACAGTCTGCAGGAGATAATATGGCAAGGCTGTTAGTGTTGATAATATTAGGTTAGTGATTGTAATATGAAGTATTTTTAGAAATATCTTTTGTTCTGTTCAGTTCTGCCTTAAGTCAAACCTATGGCAACATTTGCATAAGTATCATTATGTAATCAATATTATATTTTCTAGCTACTGTACCTATAGTTTACTTAGGTTATTGTGGTTCTTCTTTCCTGAATAAACATTTTGTTAGAGAAATGCTTTGATTTCTCTGGCAGGTTCTATAAGCCTAGACCCAGATCGGGGAACTGGATATTCTCAGTTGTTTCATTAACTGCTGACAGTTTCATAACAGGGAGGGACATTGTCCGAATAGATATTAGGTCACAACATGTACTGTAAAACTTCCACAACTGCCCCATGTGATGCCCACTCCGACCATCTTGAGAGAGTGAGATGTACAAGCCTGTTGAACTCTAGCCAAGAACTGTTGCCCAATGTATTCAGGATTATGCATTGTCCATTAAAGTGGTTTCATCTCAACATTGGTTTATTTTTTTTAAATATTGTGTAGTGCAGATTCATTGTTTGCCTTTCATCAGTAAAATCCCTGTGACTCTGGGCCTTATTCTAGTTCACTCTTTCTGACAAAATCCTTGGTACTTGTGTATTATTTGGGCGCCCGATTTGTTCATTGCATGCCACTACTTAAGGCATGCAATGCGATTTTTCATTGTAAAGACCCGATTTTTCATTGTATAGTCAACCATGGGTGATTTCATACCCCCACTATCCAACTACACATGGAATTGAATATATATAGTGTGGCGAGCGCAGCGAGCCACCGAGCCCGAAGCATGGCAAGCGCAGCGAGCACCGTGAGGGGACGCGGATGACTTTACATGTCTTCTGTGGCCGCTCGCCACGCTTCGGGCTCGCCACACTATATAAAATCAACTCCATGCATAGTTGGATAGTGAGGGTATGAAATCACCCATGGGTGACTATACAAATAAAAATCGGGTCTTTACAATGAAAAATTGCATCGCATGAATTGTATGCCACTATATTGCATGCGATGTGATTTGGTACATAAGTACCAAATCCTTCTTAGATGGACAAAACCATGGGCACTGCAGGTAGGGCATATGTAAAATTAGATTTGGGTGAGTTATTTTGTTTCTGTGCAGGGAAAATACTGACTGCTTTATTTTTACACTGCAATATAGATCTCACTTTGAAGTAAAACCCCACCAAAATCTAATTCTCTCTGCACAAGTAACACCTGCCCCACCTGCAGTGCACATGGGCCCTTATTCTGATCTAAGCGGTAACGGCCGCATGCGGCCGTTCCGCCGATGTTTTCGCTCTGCGCATGTGCAGAGGGCACTCTGCGCATGTGCAGGCGAAATCGCCGCACAATTTTTTTTAACGCCGCAAAGGGGGTGGATAGGGGCGTGAGGGGCTACTTAGCCTCATTTCCCTATGCATACGCCCCGCGTTTCATGGGCGTTCCCATGCAAACGCGGGGCGTACGCATGGTAATGAGGCTGTGACGCATGTGTTGGGGGCGGGCATCTGACATCGCCGGATGTCAGCTGCCCGCCCCCATACATGCTTTCACACGGACAAGTGTCTGTGAGGTCTATGGGTGCGGGAGCTGGTGGAGCGTGCGGCCCTGCCTTCGATGGTCGGTGACCATCGAATGCAGGGGGCTGCTCCAAGATGGTGGAGGCGTATCCCCCGCCATTTTCATGCGGACCGCCACATGTCCGCGTACGGACGGCCGTGGCGATCCGTATGGAAGGCGGGGATTCGCCTGCACGGTCGGAGCCGCATATGCGGCTCCGGCCGCACCAAGCAGAATAAGGGCCATGGTTTTGTCCATCTAAGAAGGATTTTGTCAGAAAGAGTGAACCAAAATAACCCCCATTGTGCCTACTTACCTGACTTATTCCAATAGAGACTGAATGCCTTTAGGTCTCAACTAAGACTGCATCACACTTTCCACATACAGAATAATTTAGCAATATTGATCTGTTTAACATGTCTCATGTTATTTTATTATTGTCCATTTCAGCTCAAATTTATTTGTATTTTTATAAAAATTTCTTAATTTTACATGTATATGAGTCTTACTTTCACCCAGCGCTGCTCAAAAATATTTTTTTTACTTTTTATCTTATACTCAGAGGGTATTCACACTCCCCTCAAAAGCAGCAGCTTAGGCAGCACCCACAGATACGGTTCCTTCTTTTTCTTGATAGGCATCATTGTGCTTTATTATATCCAATGTAGGGAAATGGTGCAGATGATTCCATTCTAATGCATATCTCTCTCTCTATATATACTAAGTTAATTCACCCATTGTTCTAATACTTACCCTCCGGTGTTCAGCAGCAGCCAGAATGCTGCCGACATCGCCACAAAACTGGCACGGTGGCCATTTTCCAGGGACTTGCGCATGCACAGCAGAGTCTGAGCACTCTACAAAGCTGCAATATGAAAATCACTGGAAAAATGGCTGCCGCGCCATATTTCTGGAGATTTTCGCATGCACAGTAGGGTCTGAGCGCTCTAGTGTGCTCTTATTGTCTGAATAATCCATCTTTTGCCCCGCTTTGAAATGTCAGGTCATTTTTCAGCGTTCACTCCTGATCCTTGTTCTTAATGGTATGCCAATTATGGGGTCAAGCTTCTCTACCTGGCAATTTATCCTTCAACATGGGTTCTTTTCTCATTGTTAATGGCACGTTCTAGACTATATTAGATAGAATCTAATTGATTGGTAGGGGCATCATCCCATCTTCAATAGAATTCCCACTTTAGTAAATTTACCCCATTTATCTCTTTCTCTGCCCCTAGTCTCACTCTTTCTCCTTTATCTCTCTCCTCCCTTTCTCTTTCTCCCTCTCGCCAACAGTCTCTCTCTGTCTCTCTCTCACACCCACTCTATCTCAAACCATCTGTTCTCCTTTCTCTATCTGTTTCCCCCCCCCCTTTCTCTCTCTCTTTCTCGCTCTCCCCCTTTCTCTCTCTCACTGAAGCCGCCTCTGTCCCTATTTCACCCCCTTTCTCTCCCTGACACTTTCTATCTTTCGTACTCTCCCCCGTCTCTACCTTTTTTCTTCCCGACACCCTCTCTGTCATTTCCCTCCATGACCCTTTCTCTTGCACCCTTCATTCTCTCATTTAGGGCGGGATGTATTAATATACATCGCCGCCCTTCGCCTGACAGCCGCCGCGATGCTGCCGCATATGTACTAACATATGCGGCTAGCATCGGGTTGCGGTGACGGAGACCCCCGCGATACCTGTGATGTGGTCTGCGGGGGTCTCCGTCACATCCCGGCGGCTGCCAGTGTCCCCCTGCGTCTCCTCCTCCCTCCTGCAGTCGGATGTCCTCCCGGCTGTGACACCTGTTCGGGGAGGAGGAGATCAAAGGAGGACGGGAGGGGGGCGCGCGGACGGCGATAGAAGCCCATAGGCTTCTATAGGGTATCGCCACCCGGAGGGTGGCGATACCCTGCCATGCGAAGACGGGGCGGACGGGTGATGGTAAATAGGAAAATGCGGTAAAACCCCCGTTTTAACGCATTTTCCCTTTAGTACATCCCGCCCTCACTCTTTTCCATAAATCCCTCTATGAACACCCCTCTCTCTTTTTCTCTCCCTTTTGCTGACACTCTCTTGGGGCGGGATGTAGCAAGCACTGGCGGTACATCCTGCTTTCCAATATGCCATGATGCATATCGCATATGAACTAACATACGTGATGTGCGAATGGATCAGGCCCTTAGTGCAGTATTTCTACTATAGTACTACCCAGCCTTTGTCAGTCACTCCTCTCACTCTTTCTTCTGCCCCCCCCCCCCCAAGGGGCACTGTAATGACAATTGAGGGAGGGGCTTCCAAATTTAACAATGAGACTCTAGTTACGCCCCTGAATATAAGGTTTCACACACTCCTAAGCTTGCCCCCCCCCCTCCTGTGAAACCTGCCAATGGGAGTCTGGGGGTGGGCTTTTTAATGGAGTGTGTGAGGCCTTCTGCTGATTGTTGGGCAGATACACATTGCGCACTGGATCGCTGTGGAAACCAACCAGCACACATATTACATACAAGATAACATGTATGTTTATATGTGCAAAGCGGATTCCCCCTTGCACTATACCGCTGGTCCATGTCCATTATAACACTATGCTTGTAGATGTTGCTTTCACAATGTCCATAAAATTCCTTTCAAAAGTAGGCAAGTGTGGTGTAGGTGACAGATGCAATGCTATTAGCAGATATGACCAGTGAGCTGTATCAGATATTGGAGCTGCCTTGCGTAGTACTCACATGTGATGCAATGCTATTAGCAGATATGACCAGTGAGCTGTATCAGATATTGGAGCTGCCTTGCGTAGTACTCACATGTGATTTTTATCTAATCTCACTCCCAGATCTATCTCTTCTGCATGCTGATCATTCAGATCTGTCTAATTATGGCTATATGCTTTTAATAGCAGACTGGATTAGGGAATTAAGCTAGACGTTGTAGCAGTTTTTTGGCAAAAAAATGGTACTTGATTGGTTTCTATATTTAGTGAATTTTGGTCCAGAATCTTTATTTCCTATACAATGACCTTCAGTATAATAAATTCCATATGTTAATTACTAATAATAACACATTAAATTCCATATGTTAATTACTAATAATAACACATTGGAACCAAATTAGACTTTTAGCTGCTGATGATGTACCCACATTTTCAGGATAAACCCGGCAGAAGGTAGTAATATCAGGAATATTCTATTCTAGTCTGCTGGGTTGGGATCATTTGGTCTACAGCATGATGGTCGACAGTCATTAGGTCATTAGGTTGACACCATTAGGTTGACATGGGAAATTGTTGATATGGGTGTAGGTCGACATGGAAAAAGGTTGACGTTTCTAGGTCAAAAGGTCATTAGGTCGCCAGGTCATTAGTTCGACAGGTCATTAGTTCGACAATGTTTAGGTCGACAGTCAAAAGGTCGACATGGGGTATTTCACAGTTTTTTTACCTGAATGTCGACATGGACACAGTTTAAAGTGCACCACATCCCCTGGCATCACTCGCTGCGCTCGCGATGCGTAGGGCACGGTGCCTTGCTGCTCTCGGCACACTATTTTATTCTCCCACCACGCTCTAGTGGATGGTAGGACATCAAACACCGCCTGTCGGCACATATCGGCTCAAAAAAAAAAACAGTGAAAAACCTCATGTCGACCCTTTGACTGTCAACCTAGCCAATGTCGAACTAATGACCTGTTGAACTAACGACCTGTCGAACTAATGACCTTTTGACCTAGAGCCATGTCGACCTAATGGTGACAGTCTAATGACTGTCGACCATCATACTGTAGACCAAATTACCGCATCCCGCTGGGTTAATCATGGCAATCACACAGTTGGGAAGATATATATATATATATATATATATATATATATTACAGTAATACAATATGTATCCTAATATTTTGTGATTCCATGTCTAAATATTATTTATAGGAATTCAGAATTAAGATGTGTGATTTATCAGGGGACAGTACACTGTCCCCTGATAAATCACACATCTTAATTCTGAAAAAAAGTATGTATTAGGGGGGCAGTAGGAGCATAACTACGTAAACTATTCACTGGTTTACGTCCCCAAATACGTGCGTATTTGTAACGGTACACTGGGGACAGTACACTGAAGCATGTATTAGGGCAGCGATTCTCAAACTGTGGGTCCTGACCCCAAAGTGGGTCCCGACCACCTCAGCATGGGGTCACAACTCCCTGTTGCTGACCATCAAATGAATGTGTCTGTGGAGGGGGGGACAGGGGATAACTCATTAAGTAAACACCCTCCGCTTCCCTCTTTCATCCCCGTTTCTCCCTTTCCCATCCCCTTATTACCCACTGCCTCCCTGTCACAATAGCGGTCACTTCACTAACCACACTTCTGGTGGCCATTCTGTCATAACTTGCTGGGGTCCTGTAATAATTTTTATGGTCTGATGGGGTCCCAGAGCAAAATAGTTTGAGAACCCCTGTATTAGGGTACCAGTAAACTATTCACTGGTTTACGCCCCAAATACGTGCGTATTTCAAAATACGTATTATTAGCAATTTTGGCTTCATTTGTAAAATTAAATACGGTTGGAATTACTGTTCATAAAAACGGCAAATCGTATGGATTCTACTGTTAATAAATAAGCAAAATTATAATTTACATTCGGAATTCACATTGAATGGATACGAATATCTGTATTCCTGCCCATTCGATCTTAGTAAATTTCCCCCATCGATGATCTGCAAGCTGTCAGGGAATCTGCAAAATCCACTTTGTTACAACCATCTGACTCACCAATCCCAGTTGGTTTTTGTCTGGAATGGATGAATTGAGGATCTCCAACATGTTGGATTTATTTGACTGTCCGACCCAGGCATTGGGTCCCTTTACGGGGACAAATTTATTATTACAACCTGGTTGGTCCTTTTTATATTTACAAAGTTTCTTAGTAGAACGATCTTTCAGGCAGGCTTACATCATTGTATGGCTACTTCAGTTAAGACTTTGATTTACCCTATCTTGAATTATCTGACCCTATTTATTATACTGAGAACAACTGTATGCTAATTAACCTTACACAAAATGTCATGGATAGATTAGAGATACAGTATGTGGTACTAGAATATGCACTGGTGCAGTTAGGCCCCCTCCTCTCTAGCCAGCAGATCAGTAGGCTGGGCACTAATGTGCTGTGGACTGCAAGGAGAAAGCCGCCACCCAGACAGAAAGAGAAAACGCCCCATGCAAAATTGCAAGAGAATTGTGAATGGATCGCTAATTGCGATCCATTCACACATTCATATGCAATTCCAAAACCATTGAAGAGTTTGAACTGTCTGTGCAACTGTTTGTAGGTCTGAGGCTTCTACTAATCTGCAACTGAGACAGGCTATAAGCGGTTATCGCTGACATCACAGACCCTCCTCAAAAATGCCTCAGCTCACCAAGAAAACAGCAGCTTTACGCCCCCAAACACCGGCTTCCGGTCACTCAAGCACCAGCCATATTGTGTTTACGATCCATATGCATTTTCAGTGCTAATTCCCCTCACACATGCACAGTTGTTCATAATGGTTCAATTTGCTCATTCTCTCATTAGTTTGCAGTATGAAAGTCACCGGGAAAAATGGTTGCAGCGCCATTTACCCAGAGACCTGGGAAACTAGGTAAACTAATGAGTGAATTCCTAAATTGAACAACTATGGAACAACTGTGCATGTGTGAGTGGAATTAGCACTGAAAATGCGTATGGATCCTAAACAATGGAAAATAGCCTCCGTGCCTTTTCCCAGTGGTTTCTTCAGTTCTGCAACTGCCGACACAAGTTGTGTAAAAATGGGTGCAGGTGAGGGCCCTTCTTGACCCCAGGGTAGGTACACGAGTGGTACTACTAGAGAACACCAAGTCCAAAACAATTAAGGTGCAATTCACTACAGTATTACATTTTTATTTGCATGCACGCTTACACAGTTTACAATTTAAAAGCATCTAAATTAAAATATAACAAAAGTTCTAACAATGTTTTATTAAACTGCATTTTACTTATTCTTGTTACAAAACAGACATTACAATAAGTGAATTACTAAAATGGATATTTTATATTGATCTGGATTTGTTTGCTACATGGGAAAACATCTTTCTCTCAGCTACATAGGATTGAAAGTTCTACTGAGAGTCTTGGAATGATGCCTTGCACAGGGAGAAGATCATCCATATATCACTCTGCACTCAGTGCCTTGTGCTGGTTTTGCAATACACATAGACTAAAAAATAGCACACACAAGATGGAATATTCATAGTTTGCTTTTCCTATATTTGCCTATTTAAAAAACTCCAGGTGTCAAATTTGGATAAAATTGGCTTGGACATGTCACTGTCACTTTAAATGCCTACTCTGCTTTAATTGTGACTGAACATTTCTGCAACCTGAAACTGGAACTGAACAGCTTGTGCCACCTCATCAACTTGTTGAGGCCTAGACACACCCCGCACATTCCAAGGTGTCCAAGCGCACCCAGAGAGATATATATATCAAAACGACAAGTCACATACTTCAAATACAGTACACGTGGTTATCATTCAGCCTGAGTGCACTTTCATCTCTGTGTGTTTTATTGCAAATAATGAAACATCATGTACATCTCTGAGCTAGAACTCATACATGAATATGCCTTGATGTTGCGTCCAGGGCCGGCGCCACCACTAGGCAAATCTAGGCATTTGCCTAGGGCGCCGGCCACTGGAGGGCGGCATTTTGCCCCCCGTGTCGCGGGGGTACCTGTGTATTTAAAGCTGGCGGCGGAGGCAGCGAGGGGTCCCTGCAGTCAATAAGAAATAACGAGCGCTATCCGCCGGGCTATGCGGAAGCGCTTCTGTTGTGAAAACACTGCCGCACGCTGATTGGCTGAGATTCAGCCAATCAGCGCGCGCCGTGCGGCCAGTGTTTTCACAACAGAAGCGCTTCCGCATAGCCCGGCGGATAGCGCTCGTTGACTGCAGGGACCCCTCTCTGCCACCGCCGCCAGCTTTAAATACACAGTGCCGCAGGACAGGTACCCCCCCCTCCCCTGGCACCGGGGCGCCCCCACCCCGCCTCGCCTGGGGCGCTCCGGTGCCTTGCACCGGCCCTGGTTGTGTCACATGCTCAGGCCTTTATTGGGGATTTTCTTCCTCTGACAATGAGAAATACAGTATAGCTAAAAGTACCCAACATGGGAGCCTGGTAGTCTGGATTAAGGGCCCGATTCAGACCTGAATCAGGTCAACGCTGCACCGCCAGCCTGTCCCTACACCCCTGCACACGGCTGCAAAAGCGTTTGCAGCTGTGTACACAGAGGGAAAACCATTCAGAAATACTCACCATGCTCGCAGCTGCCGAGTTAGATTCGGCTAGGTGTACACAGGCTTCTGAATCCCTGGGGAGCCCACACTGCACCCACTTTTGAATACTTACCCACCGGAAATCGTGATGAAGGCATCAGCGCTGCCGGAATAATGGCCACTGCTCAATTTTTTCCGGTGGTCTTCAAATGCACAATAGAGTCTGAGTACTCTAGTCGCAGAGAGGAGGGGGTCCGCATGGAGGTGTCTGCACACGGGCCTCCTTCTGTCTTACAGCGCACCTGGGAAGGATAACAAGCAGCAGGTTTGGGCTCAGTGCTCTACACTATGGGGGTTATTCGGACCTGATCCATGACACTCCCAGAAAACGGACGGCTACCACTCAAAAACTATGGCTTCCGGTCAATCTACTTGCAAACGGCTGGCAATCAGAAAAGACGCTGGATATTTTTGCTGAATGGCCTCACGCATGCGTGCTATGATCCATACACATGTACAGTCCATCGATAACCGACGACCGTGCGAAATCGCAGGGCTGCGATCTGGTCTGAATAGCCCCCTAAAACACTGGAGACAGCAATTACATGTCCATGAAAATTTTATGGAACTAGTCCTGAG
The DNA here is from genome assembly GCF_055691185.1 of Crinia signifera. Lineage (NCBI taxonomy): Eukaryota > Metazoa > Chordata > Amphibia > Anura > Myobatrachidae > Crinia > Crinia signifera. The sequence goes on from NC_139222.1 coordinate 122,086,141, forward strand.
GCTGGTTCTCCGACCCCCTTCCCGTTTACATTCTGCTATCTAGCCACCAGCCACTTGCTTGCACCTCATGTAATCTGTCTGTCTCCCCTTCCTACTAGATTGTAAGCTCCTCCGAGCAGGGCCCTCTTCCCTCCTGTTGTCAAAGCCCTCTTCTCTTCACATTTCACTCACAGCTCTCCCATACTCAAACACTCAGGGGTGAATTTATGAAGCTTGGAGAAGTGTTATCTATCCCCATAAAGAACGTTAAGAGCAAGGTGATAATGGTTCAGCCAATCAGCTACAATATGTAAATTGACAGGTAAGAGCTGATTGGATGAACCATTATCACCTTGCTCATAACGTTCTTTATGGGGATAGATAACACTTCTCCAAGCGTCATAAATTCACCCCTCAGTGACCAACTCTGTCCGCATACTTATCTCCATCATTGGCCTCAAGCCTCTAGTAGTACTGTATGTTGATTGAGTCCTCACTAATTTATATTTAAGCTGTAATGTGTATTGAACTGTGGCGCTTTTTACCAGTACTCAATTTTTGTTATTTATTCAATGTAATACTACATTTTGTCTCCCTGTACTGTTCCTTTGTACGGCGCTGCAAAACACTTGTGGCGCCTTATAAATTATAATAATAATAGATAGTGAAGCTCATAGTATTAGACATGCCTTATGGATACTAGCCATGAAGTGCTTTCTAGTGACCAAAAACACCAGAGGAGCACTAAAGTGCTGTTTTTAAATACATAATAGCTATTTTAAAAAATTCTTAGAACTACAGTACTATTTGAGTAGTTTTAGTATTTAAGTGCATCAAAAAAATATGTTTTAATTATAACAATCATTTATTAATATATCTCTATATAGCAGTATAGAATGTACAGTATGTAGAATTGCAATTTTCATCTGAAAAGAGCTGTCCTTTGTTATTATGATACCTCCGGGTTTATAACCATGGGGTCCAATGCCCTTGCATGGCCCTCAGTGGGGGACAATGTGAGGGATCCCATTGGTGCACAATATGCAAAAGAAACCCACAGGCTTCTATTAAACAGAGAAATTGATGCAACATGCTAAATTTTCTCTATATGATCAGCCTCTACCACCTAGGATGGGAGGCTATTCCACTTATCCACTACCAGTTCTTTGGGATTCAGTATTAAATCCCAGCGGTCGGGATCCCGGCGTTCAGAATCCCGACACTGGAATCCCGACCGCCGAAATCCCGACAAGGGGGGGGACATGTATCGCCCCCCCTTGCGGGCACGCTGCGCTCGCCACACAGCGGGTCCGGTGCCTCGCTACGCTCGGCACACTAATTTATTCTCCCTCTGGGGGTGTCGTGGACACCCAGGAAGGGAGAAAGTGTCGGGATTTCAGCGGTCGAGATTCTGAACGCCGGGATCCCGACCGCCGGGATTTACACTGCATCCCGTTCTTTGAAGTAATGTTTCTACAATGACGACAGTCAAAAGGTCAACATAGGGTTTTTCACTGTTTTTTCACCCGAATGTCGACACAGTCAACATGGACATAGTTTCCAGAGCACTGCATCCCCTCGCATCACTCGCTTCGCTTGTAATGCTTCGGACACGGTGCCTTACTGCACTCGTCACACTATTTTATTCTCCCACCACGCCCTAGTGGATGGTAGGGCATGAAATACCGCCTGCCGGCACATGTCAGCTCAAAGAGCAGTGAAAAACCCCATGTTGACCGTTTGTATGTCGACCTAGACACTGTCAACCTAATGCTTGTGTCGACCTAATGACCTGTTGACCTAGAACCATGTCGATCTATGCCTTAATGTTTTTTAGTACATACTGATTGGAATGTACCTTTAATGTAGGAAGTATATAAACTGTATTGGAAATTTCTGCTGTGAATACTTTGGGTGGTATTCAGTTGTTCTATTGCACCAAATCTCCCATCTATTGGGGCAATATTAATTTTATTTAATATTTTGTTTTGCAGATATCACAATCATTATGACTGTGCCGCACACAGTGGCTAAATCTGACCAAACTACAAACTAATTGGAATGACGCAAAAATTCCAGTTTGAGCACAGGTGACTTTTCTTGCATTTTAGCTCACAAACCCTGATGTTTGTATGCCCATCGGCAGAAGCAATTGAATAGCGGCTGCTGGGCATACACAGTTATGGGGAGCGGAGGAAACAATTGTATACTCCAATATATATTATATACCCTGATGAAAAATGTTATAATACATTTGAAACGTTGGTTTATGCTGCTTGTCTGCTGAATTTATTTCCTCTGGAGTGCCACCCATGACGTCTATTACTACAGTATATCGGAGTGAGGTCCTCATCTCCTGGGAGGGCACCCAGGCCTATACACACTATCAGTGGAGTGCTGGCCAATCCCCACAACTAATATACATATATATATATATATATATATATATATATATATATATATGTATCCAATGTATGCATACATAGAGATGCATAGAGTGGTATTCAAGGGCTTTTGCTTCTGATATAGCTGGCACCCAACTGAGCTATTCAATTGTTGCTCAGTTTTTGCTGGATCGGCTGTAAACACTGGCATTGAGGTTCACACTTGCTGGGGGTTGCAAACTGAAATGCGTGAAGTCACCCATTTGATTGTTCAAATAGGACATTCCGTAGCATAAGGGCTGGCGCTACCCACTCAGCAGCTCCTGCAAAGCAGGGAGGCGTCATGCTGAAAAGGCACGGTCTCCCTCCCTGCTCTGCTAAAGCTGCCTCAGCCCTCACTGTCACTGCCTCCTGCACGCCGCCCGCAGCGCCTGTCTGACAGCGGCAGGGGGTAGTATAAAGAGCTGCTCCCTGCACTGCGAGTGCACACAGCCTGCACACCGCCCACAGTGCCTGTCTGACAGCGGGCGGCAGTATGGAGAGGCTGAGCAGCTCCCTGCACCGCTCACACTGTCCTCCTCCGGCGACTTGCCCCCTCTTCCTCACAGACATTTGCGCTGAGGCATGTTGCACTCTCTGCGAATGCCTGGATGACATGTCATGTCCGGATCCGCCCCCTACCCATTGCTCCCTACGCCTGTCAGCTGTCAATCAATTGACGAACAGGCAGCAGCGCCGCCTCCCCTTCCTTCCCTCCCTCCCCAGTGCCACTGCCAGTCCTCAACACTCTGTCCCCTCTATCTCCTCCCCTCTTCTTCCATCTCCTCATTCTCTCCCCTCCTTTCCCCCTCAATCACGAGAGGGGTGTAATGGCATCCTCAGCGTCCTGCCTATGCAGATAGAAGAGGAGGGACTGCACAAGATTTAAAGAAAAGTGAGTCTTTTATTATACATGTTTAAAAACAAATTTTTTAGTAATTGTAGATTTATTTTATGTTAATATAGACACTTTTTAAATAATGGCCTGGTTATGTGCCTTAAAGTGGCCATACACGCTGCAATAGCAGAGTGCGATGCGATGTGCGCTCCCGCGGGCATCGCATTGCACAGTACAAAAAGTATGTGCTGCACGTACAGATGGGGCACTTCCCATCCTGGCTGGCGGATCGCCAGAACGTCCCCGCTGGCAACCCGCCAGCAGCCTCGCCAGCGAATATACTGAGACGCGCGTGCGCGACGGAAACCCTGTCCGTCTCCGCCTCAGGAAGACGGACAGGGTTAGGGGGGGTTAGGGGGGGGTGCGGGCAGGCGGCGTGGACCCGGGGGAACGGATGGAAGCGCCGTCGGAAGGGGACGTGCGCGCGTCGGAAGCACGTTTGGTCGGGTTCACCCAATATGCATGGCTAAAACCGACCATAATGAGCACAATATGCGTGAAAAAATATCAAATAAATCCCCCCCTTGATCTCCTGGCACTTTAGATGGGAGATTGGGAATGATATAACAATTGAATAATGCACTCTGAGTTTAATGCTGCTTATGACATACAGAAGCGATTGAATTACATAATCAAGTGCTGTATAAATATTTTTACTCACAGACATTCTCTGGACGAAACAGTAAGAATGGGAGAATATACAGTATAAGGGCGGGCTGTATGTGAGCCCAATTCAGAGACAGATACAGCTGTGTTCACCCTTGTCACTGTTGCCAGAGTTCTAGCAATGCGGTATATCGCTCACCACTTCCCACATACATACTAATAATATATATGTATAATGTACATACATAAGGGATTAATATTGCAAGAGACAGAATAGACAGCTTGCCTGCTATGAGCTGTCCTTTGCAAACACTGGACTTCTGGGGTTTAGGACACAGGAGCCCTACATGTGCAAAGTGAGTAAGTGTCTTCATGGTGTGCCCGAAATGATCTATTTGGAACCCCCTGAGGGGAAAATGCAATGAATGGCCTAGAGCAGTGGTAGCCAACCCTAGCCCTCGAGAGCTACCAACAGTTCACATTTTCCAGACAACCTAGCTGCTGCACAGCTGCACTCATTAATCACTGACACATTTTAAAAGATACACAGATGGAGCTAATTAGCTCACTTGTGATTCTGTGAGGAGACCTGCAAAACGTGCACTGTTGGTAGCTCTCGAGGACTAGGGTTGGCTACCACTGGCCTAGAGGCATCTGTGTTGGGTAATGCCACTCAAAGATGGCATTACCCATCTGTTCCAAGCATTCCAGAGCTTTGGACAGAGGAGAATAGGGTAAATACTTAGAAAATTAGATTTCCTGAGTTTTTACCTCAGTTTGTACTTTAGTACATCCTGTCATATATCTCTGTGGGGTCTATTAATATGGGCTGTGTATATCACTGAGGGGACAGTGTCAGGGGCGCTTTACCAAGAGATGGAGATCCATACGCAGCCCTCTTTTGCCAGAAGCAGCACCGCACAGTGCAATAGAGTCTGCGCATGCACAGATCTCCAGGAAAATGGGACTTCGGAGGTTGGTAGCCTCAGATTTTAACGCATAGAACTATTAACTTAGAGCCCTTGTTAACGCCCATTAACTTAATGCATTATCTTGGAAAGTGTTGCTGGTGGGATCACATTGAGGCTGGTTCAATTGAATAGCCCCTGGAGATCAGTAAATTTCCACGGCTAATTGAATTTACCCCTATATAACAGTAAGATATATATATATGGAACAACCTCCCGCCACCCATCAGGCTATCTGATTCCCTTACCTCCTTCAAGCGCTCCCTCAAAACCCACTTTTTTCGACTAGCCTATCCCTCCTCCTAACCTCTTTTGATCCTCCTATCCTGCCTCCGTTCCCCTCCGTTCCTACTTATCCTATTGTATTTCGTTCGTCCACCCACCTATTTTTAGTATGTTAACTCTTATGAGCAGGGCCCTCCTTCCTCACGTACTCACCCTACCTCACCTGTGCTCCTGTCCTGTTCTTCCCTTCCTCTACTTCATCTTCAGTCTCCTTGACAATTTTGACACCTACTTCTGAACTGATGCTGATTTTAGTTCTACCAGCTATACCCCTATTTATACTGTATCTTTCAACACACCCTGTACGTTACCTTGTAATTTTTTTTTGTTTTTGTTTGCTATGTACGGCGCTGCGGACACTTTGCGGCGCCTTATAAATAAACGTACTACTACTATATATATATATATATATATATATATAAAAGAGAGGATTGTATAGTTCACAAATAAATATATAAATAATATTAAGTCACTAAGTGTTATTAAAGTAATATTATGGGTACTTGTTTCCTAGCACGGCGCCCAAGATTTTCATCATATGGCATCTTATGCGATCTCATCGCATGCCATATAGCCGCATACGATGCATGCAATGCGATGGCATGCGATTTTTTATTGTACAGCCACCCTGATGGGTCCTTACAATGTTAAATGCCCCCCATAATCAACGCCACCCCCAGGATCAACGCCAACCGGAAGCGTGGCGAGCACAGTGAGGGGCAGGGGTACTATCTAAAATCAACTCCACGCCGACGTGGATAGTGGGGGTATGAAAAGGTCGGAGGACGCATACCGCCGCTATTTTTGCACTTTAAATATATTCATCTTCTATTTTTATACTTATCTAAGAGAATATCTCCGAACCTTTTTAGGATAGGAATTTTTTCAATTAATTGTTTGTTTTTAACTCTTCTTTATATTGTCTTGTATAAAAAAATATATAAATGCTTTACATATTTATGATGACATTATTTTTCAAATTATTTATATAATCAATTGTCTCTATATATATCGTAGGTCCAGGTCCATAGTAATCACCAGTATCATATATATATATATATATATATATATATATATATATATATATATATATATAGGATTAAAAAGTGCAGGCCTGCACTAACATTATATATATATATATATCTTTTTAAAGAGCAATAGTTGCCGCATCTTCATCCATTTAGCACGTCTTTCTCTTTTAAGTAACTTAACATTACTTTCCTTTTGAAGTTTGGCTGACACCCCATAAAGTTAAGGGGGACATTGCCTATTTTATCCTAGCGGGTTGAGGAAGCACAGGTGGTGCCACACATTCATATTTATTCATTCTCTCCCTCTATATATATATATATATATATATATATATATATATATATATATATATATATATATATATATATATATATATATATATATATATATATATATATATATATAATGACAATTTGAGAAAACTTAGCAGTGGGCTGTATATATTGAGGTGGTGGTGAGAAATGTAAGAATATATAATGTTGGACTGTTTATACAGTATCTCTTAGAGAGTCTGAAAATATAAAGTGGTGGCTGCTGGGTTGTATATATCTGTGAGATAACTGTGAGAATGTGAGAATATATAATGGGGGGTTGTGTATAATTCTAAGGGGACAGTGAAAATATATATTTGAAATATGTGAAATATGTGTTTGAAAAATATCAGGCAGGAGCTGATTGGTTGGTTGTTTATCACTTCCCATTTCATCACTTCTGAAGCTTAGTGCATCTGGCCCAAAGTGAGAAAATATAATGGTGGGCTGTAATTATTGCAGAGAAGACAAGGGAAATATATATTGTGGTGAGTTGCATACTGTACAACTCTGAGTGAACTGTCAGAATATATCAAAACGTTGGGCTGTATATATCTCTGAGGGGATGGTAGCAAACTGAGAATGTGTAATGGTTGGCTATATTTATCTCTGAGGGTACTGTGAGAAAATATGAATTATCTGTGATGGAACTGTGAGAAAGTGGGAATATACAGGGAGTTCAAGTAGCCCCTGTGCATTGGCTGTGAGCTAAGCAAGTCTCCCAGTAGGGAAGTAATACAACATAAAGCAGAAAAAAAGAGAGAAAGGATGGAGAAATTCTGGGTGCACTCAGAAAATGGTCAACGTCCAACTGATATTTCCCATTTTCTTAAAAAATAACTTTTATTTGTTTCTCTTAAAAAGAGATGTGCTATTCACACCCTCCTAAGTAAGACAAAATTATTATATTACTATATGCATGATAGATGAGCCTGAGCAGATGAATAGCGGCTAAATCATATCCCCCATATCAGCGTCAGTGGTGAGCGCACTCCAGCAGCATGAGGCAGGAGACGCCAAGTGCAGCGGGGCTATAGCGAATATAAGATAGTATAATATTGTGAATATCACACTCATTGGACCATATATACAAATTTAATATGGGGATGCCAGTCACAGTTGAAACACTGTGAGAGGGACAGTGCTAAAATACCGGCACTGTGAATCTATTGTGAACGCCGCAGGAACTACACGGCGTCAGGCTAAAAATATCTATGCACATGTATAACCATAAAGACATATAATATTGTGTGACCCAGCTGATATTAAGCTATAAAACGACATCCTAATCTTGGGGTGCATGGTATGAATACCCGGTCTATGTGAGTGTAATTATATGCAATCTAAATAATAAAATCCAAATTAAAAACGCCCAATATAGTGGCGATATTTTGGAGCCAATACGGTAAAATACTGGCTTCGTTAAATCACACTTAACATCCCAGAAGAATATACAAAAATATTATATAGCGTAATGTGCCAGATAATAGCATCAAGAAGTGTATAAAAGATTGGGCACACATTAGCATTCATAGATATTTCATCATAGAAATTTAAATAATCATATTGCTCTGAGCCACACACTGTCTATAAGAATGTGACAATCGCAGCTACAACAGTGACAAGTCCTAGTTACAGTATATCTTGTAATTAAGGGGCAGATGTATTAAGCCTGGTGAAGAGATAAACTGGAGATAAAGTGGAGATAAAGTGTAAGGAGATGATGCACCAGCCAATCAACTCCCATCTGTCATATTTTAAACACAGCTGATTGGCTGGCTGGTGCGTTATCTCCTTTCACTTTATCTCCAGTTTATCTCTTCGCCAGGCTTAATACATCTGCCCCAAAATGAACAAACAATGTGCAATTTACTGTCTTTAACCAATATAGGAAGACAGTACACATATTATCATTTTTGCAGACTGCTAAAAAGTTACAACTTTGATACAGTGTATTAATTTAAACACTGCGGATGAATAAAGAGAAACAAAGTGAAATAATTGTCACACATGAGAAATAGCAGTGGTTGCAATACTATTTAATGACTAAAGGACAATAAAGGAGATTATTAACTATTTTCCAACCCAGGAAAGATATCCTATTTAATACAATAGAGCAGTGGTTCCCAAACTGTGTGCCAAGGCTCCCTGGGGTGCCTCAGGACACTTGCAGGGGTGCCTTGGGTTGGTGGACCAGGATCAATTCATATTATTAATGGTCAATGTAAGAGGCAAAAATAGTGCTTGTGGCTGCCAATAATAATATATATGGACAAACAGGAGCAAATGTCCCTCACCAGATAACTGTGACATATAAACACAATGCACTTAATAAAAAATAAAAAATTCTAAATTTCTCAATGAGAAACATTTGGCCTAGGGGTGCCTTGAAAATATTTTGATGCTCTAGGGCGCCGTCATTCAAAAAAGTTTGGAAACCACTGCAATAGAGGATTAATCAATAGAAAAATGCATGTTGAATAACTTTTCATAAGAGTTTCCACATCCCAATTCTTTTTAATCACACTTTCTAACTTTTCTGCACATCTCTAATAGGGATGCAGTCAATTTGCCGACACTGGAATCCCGACTGCCGAAATCCCGAAACTTTCTCCCTCTGTGGGTGTCCATGACACCCATAGAGGGAGAATAAAACAGCGTGCCGAGCATAGCGAGGCACCGGGCCCGCTGCGTGGCGAGCGCAGCGAGCCCGCAAGGGGGGGCGCTCCACGTCCCCCCCATGTCGGGATTTCGGCGGTCGGGATTCCAGTGTCGGGATTCCGACCGCCGGCATTACATATCGGATCCCTCTAATATTGTCTTATGTAGGAGGGTGTGAATAGCACATCTCTTTTTAAATGAAACAAATAAAAGTTATTTTTAAAGAAAATGTGAAATATCAGTTGGACGTCTTCTTGATTCATTTTCTGAGTGCACCCAGAATTTCTCCATCCTTTCTCTCTTTTTTTCTGCTGTGAATTATTATATAGGAGAAGGGTAGCACCACTGTTCTATGAATATACTGATTTAAAATGAACACATTGATAAAATGGTAAAGAATATGAAACCATAACTCATAGGAAGACGAACAAAAGGAGCACTCTGTGCGAAATTAAAAAACATTTTCCCTTTAAAGTAATACAACATAAGTGTTTTCAAACACTTTATTTACATTGAATAATAGAGAATTTGTACGTACTTTACAAGACAGCACAAATGTGTGGTAGCCATTTTGGGTTATCAGTTGCAGGTTCATTCATTCTATCCACACAGAATCCAGATGAGGCAGCCATTTGAGAGTGTGAGTATATATCATAGTGCAGGGGTTCTCAAACTCGGTTCACAGGACCCCACACAGTTAATTTTTTTCAGGTCACATGACAGGTGCACAGGTGCATTCATTACAAAACATGCACTGTGTGGGGTCCTGAGGACCAAGTTGGAGAACCTGTAAAATAGTGGAATGTATGTATATTTTAAGGGACAGTGAGAATGTGGGAATATTATATAACAGTGGGTTGTATTCAGGGACCTGCGGTAAATGCTGCATGCCACTGGTTGTATTTACCTCTGACATGTGGACCTGCAAGAGATGGTGAGTGACATTAATTAAAGTGCAGACATTTTCTGGATGGGATTATGGGCCAGATTCTCTAAGCTTCAAAAGTGATAAAATGGAGAGTGATAAACAGCCAGCCAATCAGCTCCTGCCTGACATTTTTCAAACCCAAAACGAATGGAAAGTGTACACTGCGCTAGTAGGTATAGATTACAGTTGAATTAATAGGTAGGTGCCAATATTGGTCAGATAAAAACAATTTATTATTACACAATAAAAATGTATATAATCAATAAAAATGGGTAAATATGAATAGCAACAATAGGTGGCAATGGGTACTTGGATTGATGAAGCTTCTGGGAGGGAATAAATGTATATGTCAGTCCATACGATACCGTATTTCTTTAGGGAGCAAAGGATGAGATCCGTTCCTGTGATGCCTGGGATGTCCATTATGTATTCCCGTTATATGGGGGGGGTCCTGTTCCTGATAAGGATGGCGAAGTGTTTGTGGGGTAGCAATCCCCGGCCAGATGGTAAGGAGTCCGCTTCGGTGGACTCAGGACCAATCTTCCAAAACTTAAGGGAATGACAAAGATGTAATTCGAGATAGGCTGGTTCGGACTCAAAGCAAATCTCCCAATGCTTGCAGCAATTTGTATAAGACTGTTGGTTCCCTCTCCTCCACCAGGTGCCTGTACAAGTCTTACAGGCAAATTTACTAATCCCCCTTTCACATTGCAAATGCGGTGTCGCACCCAATTTTGGACATGGGTCTGCCCCTAAAGCGACCCGGCATTCGAGAGGTTTAGCTCCCCACAGCGACCCGGCAATATTGGTGGTTCGCTGATGTCAGATGGGGGTGGGGCAGAGGTGTGTCATAAGGGGCGGGGGAAGTAGCGCTTGGAGCTGACACTGTCTTCAATTGCTGCCTCCTCCATAGTGAGTACAAGCTTATAGTTGCTAGACCCAGATTACCTGTTTACTCTGCACAGCAACCTGGGTCCGACCCAGGATTAAACCTTCTTTTAACTGTGTCGGAAATTCGGAATGCCGGGTTGCTGGAACCGGGAAATTAAAAAAGGCCCTTTCACATCGCACAGAGACCTGGGTCCACCCGGCAACAACCCGGGATAGACCAGGGTTATTTTGCGATGTGAAAGGGGTATTAAACTTCTAAAAATGAAAGGAGGTGATGCTGCCCATAACAACCAATCAAATTCTGTCTATCATTTCTCTATTGCATTCTTGAAAATTACACAGACTGAATCTTATTGGTTGGCTTGGGCAACATAACCTCTTTTCATTTTTAGAAGCCTTAGTAGATATACCCCTGTGTGCTTCCAGCCACCTGAAATTTAGCATTTGTGCTTCATGCACACACTTATAATAATCAAGCTACAGTACTGTCGGTTTTGGTCACGCTGTACTTTATTTGAAACTAGGCGATAGCGTAGTATTTGGAGAATGTCATTGCTCACTGTCATGTGGGCTTTGTTGGCTACTATTGACATTTCTGTACTAGCAACTCGCCACTAGCACTTCACAAATCTCTATACTAAGTGCATAAAAGCTCCTTGAGAAAAAGCAGCAGAGACTCAACCTGACACAGACTGCATCTATTTTGAGAGCAAATGGATCTGTTTCTGACACTTGATATATAAGGCACTAGAGCCAGGGATCATCAATTCATCAAGTGTCAATGCCACAGAGTTGGTCTCTGCTCATGCCAAGAGCAATAGTCTAAGGGCATATATGTGCCCTACCATATGCCAGTCCTGTAAAAAGAATATATAAGTCATTGTTGGGTACTGTAGTCTGGCCGTGCAGTGTTACATCATCCTTTGCATAAGTATTCATTGCAATGTGTATACTGTATATTGTGCAGTGCCAATATTGGTTACAGATGTACCAGGGTTAAAACCATATACACAAATTGTCTGGTGTAACAGTTGGTGGCAGTGGCGGCTCCTGCCTTTAGACTTAAGGGGGTACTGCTCATTGCCCACAGTCATTATTTATTTGCAGGTTATTAGTTTGATTTGCGCTGTACTAGTGTTTGTGTGCATGTACTGTAAATACAGTAAATGATGTACTCATATGCACACAAACACAGGTACAGAGCAAAATACACACTTTTAATAACTTTAACCCTTTAAGGTCCGCACCAAAAAAATTATAAACGGATTTCTCAACCATTTGGTAGAGGCCTATATCTCCAAAACTGTGGTGTCTCATTGTAAAAAAAACGATTGATTGTTGTTGGTTGCAATTTTTATTCACTGAGGATAATATTAACAACAAAGAAAAAAATTCCTTTGCTTTTTTTGTGGTGCGGACCCCAAAGGGTTAATATTAAGTAAAGTACACAAAATGATTCTCTTAATAAAGATCTACACACATATATTATTAAAATAAACTTTCATGCACCTCTCTGGTGCAATGCATACCTTGCTTCATCTGCATCACACTAAGGGCCTTATTCTGGTTGGAGCGGCCGGGCCGTACGCGTACGTCCCGGGTTTTTTTATGATCTGCGCATGCGTACATTCGCTAATGCGCAGGCGCGACCACTCACCAACGCTTACGGACGGGTCTCTACATGCGAAAAAACCTGTACGCGAGTGTACGGGTATTGGGGGCGGCATAGGGGCGTGAAGAGGGGAGCGGCCGAAATAATGAGGGAAAATGGGCGTAAATATGGGCGTACACGGGGGTGTGCACCAAAAATGAGCGGTGCTACTACCGCACGATCGACTAAGGCACCGTTGATTTCGGACACAAAACAGGCGGCCGCCAACCGCCATCTCAAACCACCCCTACAGATACCGCATGCCAGCGTGCGCCTGAGTTTGCTAATTAACGCTGATTCCTACTCAAACACATACACCTGAATGTAATAAGCAATGCTGCAGTCTATTAAGTCCAAACCATGATTTCACTACCTGCAAGCCACACACAGCACTCAAACACATTGGAAGCTTATCTTTCTATACTTCTCTACATTTAAAGGTTTGTTTAATTTAAGGTAAGAATCTTTTTAAGACCTGCTTATATATGCTAAGGTAGGTATTTGCTAAACAGTTAGACACATTCACTACGTGCTTTCATAGACTTTACACAGTAGCACACTCAATCTACACAAGTCGACATGTGTCAACGTGTTCACTCTAATACAAACATAGGTTTTGTATTTAGGATACAATAACATAAACCACATCTAACACCTACAAAGGATGTTTCAGCAATGTTTTAAGCCCATGCCCACTATTTTGCACATTAATTAATTCAATCAATTAATTAATTTTCATAATTATAGTTGAAAGGCAAGATTTGCAGGTCCATATATATGAAGGGTATGTCAGCGTACACGGACGTACGCTCACTCTCACGAGCGGTGACATAAGCTGACTTTTCTATTGAAAACAATAGGGACCCGTCCGTGCAAGCTGGCGTACGCTCAGATCTCCGCAAGAAGGCGGTGGGAAGACGGACGAGAGACGTCCGTAAACGGCGGCGTACGCTCAGTTGTACGCCAGTTGTCGGAGTGTAAGGGCTGGCCCGTCCGTGTACGTTGGCGTACGCTCATTTGTACGCCACTCCCCTTCTACGTTGTTTATGCCCGTACGTATGCGGCTGAGTTGTGGGTGGACTTAACCCCAACGGCCGCGTGCGGCTAGCGTACGTTAATAGCGAACGTATGCACGTTTGGCCGCTCCAACCAGAATAAGGCCCAAAGTGACTCACTGAAGTTCAGGCATGCTCACTCCAGAGGAATTGCTTCTGGGCTGCACAGGCAGCAGCCCATAGAAGCACTGTAGCTCTGGCGATTTTCACAGAATGGCTTCCTGTTGGAAGCTATTGCTGTCATCGCTCCATGTACTGGCAGCCCAAGAGGGGGAGGAGTTTCCAGCTCTGTGTATGATGAGCAGTAGCAGCTTCCTATAGAAATCTACTACATGTTGAACTGTTCCCCACAGGGTTGGGCTGTTGCTGTGTGCGCTGCTGCTTCATGGAGCCTGATGAGAGGAGGTTACAGACACAGACACAGACAGCCAACACCAGAGCTCCGGGGGAAGGGGGGGGTGCTGAGATGCCTGCGGGGGGAAGCACCGGAGCTCTGGTGCTGCCTGTCTGTGTCTCTGGTGTTGTGATTTTATAGCAGGAGCCGCCACTCTACCTCTTTCAGGGAGGGGATCTGCCTCTGGCGGCAGGCACCCCCCTCTCCCTGTCGATGCCGCCGCCTTCCGGTCCCTGGCGCCTGTCCTGATGATGACAGGCGACGGGACTGGCACATGCACAGTACAAACATATGTACTGCGCATATGGCCAGCTTCTATGGGCTGCTTCGGCAGCAGCCCATAGAAGTAATCATGGCCCCGGTGCCAGTACAATATAAGTTACAGGCACTGGAACCAGCGCATGCACAGTACCGATATAGGTACTGCGCATGCGCATTTGCCATTTTTGCACGGCAGCCAGGGGTTCCGGAGGGAGGGAACACCTCCCAATGGGACTGCCTTGGTGACTTGCAGGTCGGACTTCCAATAGGACGTTACTGCCAGTCACAGTGAAGCCAGTGCAGTCTCACAGACTGCATCTGGCTTCACTATAGTGGTGGATTTTACCTGGGGGGGCTGCAGCCCTGCAGCCCTGCAGCCCATAGGTAAAAACCGCAACAGATAGTATATACAGTATAGTATCTATTATATTACTATTATTTGTTACTATGGTATCAAATTGTTAGGGACTTTAAAGCCCCATACATACTAGAAGAAAAAGTGAAAGCTATGATTCAGAAAGGTTACACACTACCGCCACTACCCTGCAACCCCTCTGCGCATAAACTACACTATAGCCACTATCCTGCACTCTGCACACACCCACACACCAATGTCACCACTCTGCACCCCTCTCCTACACACACAACTCTAACCTTCTCTGGCCGACATCTTTCATCATGCAGATGATGTCAGCAGCCAGGAACAGATGACAGTAAAGCGCTGGAGCTGGTATTTCCTGATTTTTTTTCTCTTTCGTCACACAACTGGGTTTTTAAAGAAGAAACCAAGCATACAGCATACATTGTTAATAAGCCATCCCAACTCCCAGCATTCATTAATATGCCATACCCACATCCCAGCGAACATTAAAACGCCATTACCCCACCCAGCACACATTAATATGCCACCCTCCCCCAGCACACATAATATGCCATTACCCCTTCCTAGCACACAGTAATACGCCATACCCCCATCCCATCGCACATTAATACGCCACCCCCTCCGAACACACACAATAATAATATGCCATCCCCCCTCCCAGCACACATTAATATGCCATACCCACTCCCAGTGCACATAATAATATGCCATCCCCCAGACACACAGCGCACATTATTGCAAAACCCCACCCTGCACATATTACGGTGTCCCCCAAATTTTACAATGTTCCCCCAGCATATTACTTCTTTTCCCCTTCAGTACATTACTCTTCCGCCCAACACATTAATCTGTGCCCCCCACAGTGTCGTAACTATAGCACCGCAGCCACCGCGGGGGGGGGGGGGGGCGCTATGCATGTGCGGGCACCAACCCCCGCAAACCCCCCCCCCAGTCTTTACCTGTGTTCAGTACGCGCTGGTCCCGGCTCCCTTCTTCTGCTGAGGACCACCACAAAATGGCCGCCCCCATATAGCACACAGTTCTCTGAAACTGTCTGCTGTATGGGGGCGGACATTTTGTGGTGGTCCTCATAGCAGAAGAAGGGAGCCGGGACCAGCGCGTACTGAACCTAGGTAAGACTGCGGGGGTTGGTGCGGTGGGCGGCGGGCGGAGGGGCGGGTGAGTGGCTGGGCGCCCTCCCTTTAACGGCGGGGGGCACCCAAAATGTAGTTACGCCGCTGGCCCCCCAACACATTATTCTGTGTTTGTCCCCCAACACATTATTCTGTGTTTGTCCCCAGCATACTACTGTTTCCCCCCAGCACATTAATCACTAGGGGTGATTCTAGTTGATTTGCAAAAGCAAACTCCTTCTTTAGTGGACAAAACCATGTGCAATGCAGGTAAGGCTGTTGTAACATGTGCAGGGAGAGTTACATTTGAGTTTGTTATATTGCTTCTGTACAGGGTAACCTATGCCGCACCTATGGTCACCATTCATATATAGGGCCAGATTCTCTAAGCTTCAAAAGTGATAAAATAGAGAGTGATAAACAGCCAGCAAATCAGCTCCTACCTGCCATTTCACAGACTGTGTTTGAAAAATGTCAGGCAGGAGCTGATTGGCTGAATGGTTATCACTCTCTATTTTATCACTTTTGAAGCTTAGAGAATCTGGCCCTTAGGGGCAGATTTATTAAGCTTGGTGAAGTGATAATGTGGCTGGTACTTTATCACCGGCCAATCAGCTCCTAACTGTGAAGTTACAGGCTTAGTTTGAAAAATGACAGGTAGGAGCTGATTGGCCGGTGATAAAGACCAGACACTTTATCACTTCACCGAGCTTAATAAATCTACCCCTTAGTCTCCAGTAGTAACTTCTCAACCATATTCCTATTGACACTATTGGGAGAAGGAAGCTGGAGACTTAAGGCCTGTTTTTGAGCTGAAAGCAGCTCAGTTTTGCCATCTGAGCTGCTTTCAGCTCAAAAGCCACCCATTGTGTGTATGGCCCGGCGATGAGCAGTGAACGCTAATGGATGCTCCTGCACCATGGCAGCCATAACCGCTAATATATTGGTATTACCAGCAGATGAGTGAGTGGTTGGAATGGCGTCCTGCTATGGAAAGCCGTCCACCCCCGGCAAAATCACTTAGACAGGTGAAAATCGCTCAGCGTGTATGCACTGAGCAATTTTCAGCCCAGCGATTTTCCCCATCATCGTTGTGCACACTTGGTGGGCAAATCGCCCAGTGTGTTTGCACCTTTACAAAGACTGCACAATTTGTATCTTGTGTACCATACTAGTCGAATCTCTTACTGCTTATTAAAAATACAGAGCGACCATATGGTTTGCATAATGGTGTCATTTGAGTTGGTGTCCTCAGCAGTAAATTTCTTTGTCCCACTTTGGTATAAAATATCAAGTTATTCTGCTATAGTTTGCAATGTAGATTTGGAATACGGCCTATGGGATACATTATCACAATATATTTGATTGACCCCTCCCTAATAACCATACTCAACAGGTGGCTGTGCATACACATTAGGCATGCCAGGTCTGTCGCAAAAGTAAATTGATAGCATTGATAAAGTTCCTGCTAAAATTATTTCTTATTGCCGTGATATGCGGTGACAAAGAAATTATAATTAAGAAGGAAGCCCCACAACACTGATATATCATGCTCTAAAAAATATTAAACATTTAAAAAACATAGACTATGACTGCAGATAAGAACCACAAGTCCCATCTATTATGCCACTTGTTACCCTTAAACTAACTTTAAGAAGACTGATTTGATCCTTAGTTAATTTTACAGATATCCATATGCCTATCCAAAGAATGTTTAATTTGCTCTAATGTCTTAGCATCTATCTCCTCTGATGGGAGATTATTCTGTTTGTCCACTCTTTCTGTAAAGTCATTTTTCTTCCTCAAATTGCCCTTGAACCTACCTCCCTCCAGTGTCCTTGTGTTCTAAATTTTCTCACTCCTCTACTTATCAGTAATTTGAAAGTTGAAAGTTTTGAGTATGTCCCCTTTTTCCCTTTTCTCAAAACTATATATATATATTAGTGGAGTATTCCAAATAAGGAGGCACTCGGAGACTGTATAGTCAAACAAACATTCTGTATTGAGGGTTTAGTACTTTCGAGAGCGAACTCTCGTCCTCAGAACCACCTACAGCCTTCTGAGGACGAGAGTTCGCTCTCGAAAGTACTAAACCCTCAATACAGAATGTTTGTTTGACTATACAGTCTCCGAGTGCCTCCTTATTTGGAATACTACACTATACTATGGACTGGGCACCGGAGCAGCTCCGAATTTAGAGTGCCGGCATACAACCAAGAATATATATATATATATATATATATATATATATATATATATATATATATATATACATACATATATATATATTTTATGACCTTTGAGTCCAGATATGGTTTGTGATACAGGTCATGCGCCAAATTAAGTTCCCTTTTTTATACTAGAGGTTCCCAAGCGTAGTCCTCAAGGAACCCTAACAGTACAGGATTTAAAGTTAAAAATTACTCAGCAAAGATGATTACATGAAATTGACTGAGGTACAAATTATGTATCCAAGCATGGATATACTTAAAACCTTGGTGGTTAGGGTGCCTTAAGGTCCGCTTTTGGGAACCATTGCCTTATGCTGTTGACATTTCAGACCAGTCAGATTACATCACAGCTAAAGAATGTAAACGTTGCTAGGGAATTTCCACTGGTGCATTATATTTGTTATGGAGATTTGTATAGCAAATGTATGAAACAAGTTTATAAAACTTGTCTCCAGCTGGCACTTTTACTACCACAATGTGTTGGAGAGAAGATTACATTATTAGATGCTTAGATGTATACAGGTTATAGAAGAAAAGTATTTTTTGACTGGAAGCCGCTTGGGTGATCTCATCCACAGGGGAAGGTGTGTTCAGATTTCCAAAGAGGACAAGTTGGTCATAACAACCAATCACTTTCCACATATCATTTAAGCCCTTGAGTGCCAAGTTCATTTGTCAAAATAGGTGTTAAAAATTACCAAGCAAACATTTTTATTCATCGTAATGGCCTGTAATGTTTACCTTATATAGCAAATATTACCCTTTATACACAACAATTTTTATTTTTATTTATACAACAAATGTGGGCGACGCTGGCATTTTTAGCAGGTATTTTGCGAATCTCTCACAGATGTTGTCACTCAAAGGGTTAATTTAATGTATTGATAGAAGCTGATGATATAGGCAGATTCTCTACTGTCCACTAAAGACGGTTGATCTCGTTCTGTGCAATTTTTGACACCAGAAAAGTGGGCAAATCTCCCAAAGCTCACTGGCCAGCCCTACTATTTAGGCAAGGTACAAGATGTTGTTGACCAGTAGGACTTGCAACAGCACAGCTTCGCCCCCAGTGACCCAAAGCAAAAAGTAGAACATCAAGGAAGGAGGTGTAATGACTCAATTCTAGGCACTCTGCCCCCACCCCACCCACCTTAATAGAGAGCCTTCACAGATCTCCTAAAGATGGACTTGTATGACTTTGTAATGCCCAATGTACATATAGGTCCTGTAACCTTCCAATATGTATGTGGCAAACAAGAGAACGAGAAAAAGGCAAGAGTAGAACCACCACAGATAAGGCCTTGGTGGGTATTAAATCTAAGACCATAATCTATGTTAAATACTTTGCTGCTGCACTGAACTGCACATCAAGTATGTGTTATCAGTGAGGTCAACTGTATTATCTAGAGACAGTAATAGACATGAGAGTGGTGTCTCTGTACTCATTGTATAAACAAACACAGCATATACAGTACAAACCAATGTACTACAAAACACAGAAATGAAATGTTACTAACACTACTAAAATGAATTCATACATGTTCTGAAATACACAGTAATACAGTAGTACTTTCTGATATTCTTACAAACGTACACACAGACCCAGCAACTTGGTATTTTTTTGGTGTGATAAATTTAATGGGTTCCCAAATGCAGTCCACAGTGCACCCTAACATTCCAGTTTATCCCTGTCTGCACAAATGACCAAATCAAATTGACTGAGGTACTAATGAAGTCACCAGTTGCCAATCATGGATGTACTTAAATCCTGGACTGTCAGGGTACCTTGAAGACTTACCTACTGTTAATGTAGGATCAAATGCTGCATCATGACAAACAGATAGAGTTGGTACGTATAATAAATTTGCGATATGCATAGTAAGCGGTAAAAGATATACACACTCCACCTGTAAAATGGAATACTTACCCTGCAAAAAGTTATTGCCTTAATATTAAACAAATGGAAAATAATAAAATATAAGGATATAAGGACAACATCCCTTTAACAAGTAGCAAACATGATCTGCTCTTCATCATCCAGTGGAATGCTCTGTTTTGTTCTTGCAGGGAAACAAGCGTTACTTGCATAACTCCAGCTAAACTTCCCCACTAAGGAAACTTCTGACAGTGCAAGCCTCAAATGTTATAATAAACGATCTCTTGTGCCTGACCTGATAAATCCCTGATTTCTCTTCTGCATGTCCCTATATCCCCTCCTAGACTACTGGGGCCTGAACATGAGCAGAATCTTAACCCTTTAAAGCATTTTCAAAAGTTCCTAATGCCATCAATTATAAAATAATTAACGTTATCATGTCAGTGTAATTACCTTATTCTGGAGTTAGTACCTAACCACCAGCTACAGCAGTGGCGTAACTAGATATTTGTAGGCCCCATAGCAAAAGTTTGTAAGGGCCCCTTATTTAGCAACTGATGGTGATAAATACAACAGAGAAAGTGTCTCGGCGCGAAGGGAATGTAGGGGTGTATTGTGCTACCCTGCTGCCACCACGCTGGAGGAATGCCAACAGCAAGGAAAAAGCATGGGGTGCTTAACCCCTTCATGACAGAGCCAGTTTTTGCCTTCCTGACAGAGCCCTTTTTTTCAAATCTGGCATGTATCACTTAAGTGGGGATAACTTTTTTTTGCTTTTACTTATCCCAGTGATTTTGAGATTGTTTTCTCGTGACACATTGTACTTCAAGTTAGTGGTAAATTTTCGTCGATACAGTCTGTGTTTTTTTGTGAAAAATACCAAAATGTCGTAAAAAAATGGAAAATTTTGCGATTTGCAAAATGTTAAATTTTCTGCTTGTGAGACAAATAATCTTACCACTCAAAATAGTGAATAACTAACATAGACCATATGTCTACTTTATGTTGCCATCATTATTTCAACCTCATTTTCATTTTTTTGGACACTAGGAGGCTTAAAATATGAATAGCAAATTCTCAAATTTTCAAGAAAATTTCAAACACTGATTTTTTTAGGGACCAGTTCAGTTCTGATGTGACTTTGAGGGACTTGTATGTGAGACACCCCCATAAATGATGCCATTTCAAAAACTGCACCCCTCACAGTATTCAAAACAGCATTTTGGAAGTTTGTTAACCCTTTAGGTGTTTCACAGGAATTAAAAGAAAGTGTAGGTGAAATTTCAAAATTTCATTTTTTTTGCAGATTTGCAATTTTAATAAATTTTTCTAAGGAACACAGTAGATTTTACTAGAGAAATGTGACTAAAAATTGATTCCCCCAATTCTTTGGTTTTCATAAATATCCTATATGTGGCCCTAGTGTGCACGGTGACCAAACCACAGGCTTCATAATAGAAGGAGCACCTACTTGATTTTGGAGCCTCCTTTTTATGAGATTATTTTTTAGGCACAATGTAGGTTTCTAGGCACCATAAGATGCTAAAAGTTAGGTACCCCCCCACAAGTGACCCCATTTTGCAAACTACACCCTTCAGGGAATTCATCTAGGGGTATAGTGTACATTTCAAACCCCCAGGGGTTTCACCAATTGTGGTACAACTGGGCAGTGAAAATGAAAAAAAATTAATTTTTCATTTTCACAGCTCAGTTGTATCAAAATTGGTGATACCCCGGGGGGTTTGAAATGTACACTATACCCCTTGATGAATTCCCTGAAGGGTGTAGTTTGCAAAATGGGGTCACTTGTGGGGGGGTTCCACTGTATGGGTGTTTCGGGGGTCATTCAACCAGAATCTGTGCTGCAAAATCCAAAAATCACTCCTTCCCTTCTGAGTCCTGCCATGCACCCAACTGGTATTTTTTGGTCACACATGAGGCATTGCCGTACTCGGGAGAAATTGGGGCACAGATTTTGGGGTGCTTTGTCTCCTTCATTCCTTGTGAAAATGAAAAATTTTGAGCCAGATCTGCATTTTTGTGTAAAAAAATGTAATTTTTTACAGAAAAATGCAGTTCTGGCTCAAAATTTTTTATTTTCACAAGGAATGAAGGAGACAAAGCACCCCAAAATCTGTGCCCCAATTTCTCCCGAGTACGGCAATGCCTCACGTGTGACCAAAAAATACCAGTTGGGTGCATGGCAGGACTCAGAAGGGAAGGAGTGATTTTTGGTGGTGGAATGAATGGTGGGTGCTATGTCGCATTAGCAAGACCCCCGAAGCACCAATACAGTGGAACCCCCCCACAAGTGACCCCATTTTAGTCACCAGCTTTGGGAGGGGGGCTGGCGCTGCGGCTGGCGGGGGGGTGGGAGGGGTGCTGGTGCTGCGGCAGCCGGGTGGGTGGGAGGGAGGGGGGCTGCCGGGTGGGAGGGGGGGGGGGGCTGGCGATCGGTGCGGTATATACACACACACACACACACACACATATATATATATATATATATGTGTGTATATATATATATATATATATATATATACACACACATATATACACACACATATATATATATATATATATATATATATATATGTGTGTGTGTGTGTGTATATATATATATATATATATATATATATATATATATATATATATATAGTTTTTCAGTGCATATATTTATTTTTTTTACTTTTTCTGCAGCTTGATGCTGCTGCTGCTGCTGCGGGGGGGAGGGGGGAGGAGGTCAGCGCTGCGAGCGCTTCAGACGCTCCGGGGGAGCCGGGGGAGCTGCTGCTGCTGCCGGGTGAGTGCCCGGCGGGTTGGAGGGGGGGCTGCACATCGGAGGTGATCGGTGCTGTACTTGACAGCACCGATCACCACCGATCCCTGTGTTACCGAGCGGCTTAGCCGCCGGTAACACAGGAAACGCTGTGAATGGCTGTTCAGATTTGAACAGCCAATCACAGCGATCGCCGACCGGGGGGGGCACCCCTGCCCCCCCTGGGCGGCGAGGGGGGATGTCTGCTGTCAGGGACAGCAGACATCACCTAACTGTCACTGCGTCTCTAGACGCAGTGACAGTTAGAAGTCATGACGTATATATACATCATGTGTCGGGAAGTACTTCCCGACCATGACGTATATATACGTCAAATGTCGTGAAGGGGTTAAAGGTGCACACAAAATTAACATTTATTAATAACACAAAAACATGTATGAATTAAAATATTCAATTAGCAATGCAAGTTCATTACTGCCAAATCTGCATGAGCTACTAATTTGTGAAGGATCCTTCTGAAAAACATATATAGTGCTCTATTTGGAAAAATAATGTCTCTTAATAAAAAATCTCTTATAAGAAACTATGCCTTGTAAATAGTTTTAGTATATCATATTACCTTTGGTATTAACGATTTGTAGCAGTCCTTAATAGCAGAATTCCCACTTAGATGCAGGGCAAAAAGTTTTGTAAGTGATGCTTGTTAGGGGCAATTTTGCCCTATCTGGCATCGCGTGCTTCACTAGTAGCCCCCTTTAGTGCAGCTCTGTTTGATTCTTCTTGCGGCTACATAAATTGACAGACGACTAGATGCCAACAGGGGTGTCCGGCATTGGAATATGGTATATAACTGGTCACTGTTAGAGCCGGAATACTGCTGGGCTCGATAGCAGTGTGAGTAGGACGGGAGTGGAGCAATTGCCGACACAGCCCAAGTAGTGTTTAAGCTCAATATCAGCATGAGCCAGGCGGGGAGAATGCTGGAGCCGCCGCCAGCCCCTTATTACTTGTCAGGGACGAAGAAGGGTTTAAAGCTGATCCGCCGTAGAATTGGGGTCCTCAATCAAGGATACAAGCACATATAGCCCAGCCAAGAGTAAGTGGGACTCCTTCAAAACGCGTTTCGCCGCTCACCAGGTGGCTTTTTCAATAAGGAGTAGCAGTCTGTCCTTTCTGCTGGGTGTTAAATACCTGTCTGCCCAATCAGCTCAGGTGTTCATCAATAATTGGTGTTCATTCTCTATAGGTAATACGCATCTCAACTCATTTCAAAAGGGATGCCTCTTTTATCGCTTTATATTTTAGACATTGCATGATCTTGCATTTATTTAGAGCATTCCTCTAGATTTGCATTTTTACACAGTAGCTTGATATATGTTAAGAATATAATACATGAAATACATATTGTTGCATATTGCTATTATTAATTAATTGTTTTCATGCTATGGCAGATAGAGTACCACATTTTTATTCTTGTCACTATTTTTTTCTTTCGTTAATATAACAGAGACTTGAAAAATAACAAAAATAAAAATAATAATAAAAATAAACATAAAATGAATATACAAATAAAAATAAAAATATAAATATAATTTTAGATTAAAATAAAAATAGAAAGTAATAAATAAAAATTAAAATTAAATAAAAATAAAAAACACAAATAACAATAATAATAATAATAATAATAATAAAGATAAATAAAAATAAAAAAAAATTATAATAAATAATAAATAAAAATAAAAGTAAAAATATATAGAAAATGAATAATACCAACAATAACAATAATATAATAATAATAATACATTATCATAACATTAATTGGTGACAGAGTTCACTTTTGCAATGGTCTGAGCAGTATAGAGATATACATGCACCCATTATATTGAAGAAGGAGGGAATAAGTTTTAATTAAGTAGCATCCAGAGATAGAAGGGAGGAGGAAAAGAGGAGAAAATAAATGCTGCTGTAGGATGGGTACTGGTGTCACAAAGGAAACCCAAAACCACAAGTCTCATATGAATTGTAGGTCAATATTCTCATTGAGACCCTGTGGTTTTAGGGATTGCAGCCTCAGGATCCACTCAGCTTCTTGTCTGAAGCGGTCCCCACCTCTATATGTAGCTGCGATATGTTCAAGTCCAACTACAGTCATACCTTTTGGGTCGCTATTATGAAATTCAGAATAGTGTCTAGGAACACTATAAAGCAAAAGTGAAATAGTTCCAAGGCGCAAAGCCAGAATGCTGCATATATATACTGTAAATATATTTTTGTAAAAGCATTGGTATTTATTAATGGTTTGATATTTGCACTTACTTGTATATTAGTTGCACATCTATTTACTGTAAATATAGTGCTTAAGGGCAGTAATTAATGATACCGCATTTATCTCGCCTATCGGACACCATCTAAATTACCCATTTCCATCCCAGTTATTGAAATCAGCAGAAATGACCTATGCGGCTAGTCTAGTTATTATGGCTCTGCTTAGTTGGCCCTCTACAGTATATGCATTTATCAGTTTGCCTGATATTGTTAAGCAGGAACGTTCTATACATTTATTATTATTAGTATTAGTATTAGTATTATTTGTGCCTGCCTTACTGTGATTGCCTTCCTCACCACCAGTGGCAGTTCCAGAGGAGGGGCTGCAGCACAATACAAAGTTCAAATAGGGGAGCCCCACCATCTTCTATTCCAAACATTGCCAAATATCTCTGACCAGGACTCCCTGACAGTTGGTGGGGCTTGCCTATTGGAACACTGGACTGTGCTGCAGCCCTCCTGCCACTGCTCACCACTTTTATCTGTCTCCCAGTTTGCCACAATTCTTCCCAGATCCAACCACAACAATATTTTGTATTAATAAAGGAAATGAATGTATTCTAGAAATAAAATAAAAATATGTATGTGCCAAAAAAGAGCAGCTCTTCCACTGCAGATGAATAGATACCTCAACACAAGTGAGAAACAAAATGTTTAAAAGTATATAAGATGAAGAAGATAAAGATGAGAAGATGAAACAACAAAGGACAGGCCAAAACCCTTCTCTTCTGTTCTGTACTATAGTTCTGGGTCTATGTGGGCTGTCCAGCAATCAAAGTCTGCACATAATGAAGGTCATTTAAGCCTAGTCTCTGGAATTGTATAGGAAGTTCTTAAACCAGAGGGAGACCTTCCAGACATCCATCTGAGAGAGTCTTAAAGTCTTAACTTAACTTAACTTCTGAAAGGTGGGCAGACTACTGTATAACATCTACCATGCTCACCTGGGTGACCATAGCTTCCATGACAGTGTTTACTTGGGTTAGATGTGAATTGATACGATGACATGATAATGTGAATTATCCGCCCAATTTTGGAATAAGTCACATAATCAAGCATACCTTGCTGCTGGCTCTACCAGTAGCAAGGTAAGATTAGTACAGAGGTCATTTTTATATGCTAAAACAAAGTTTATCAATGATCATTAAAGGTTAACAAAATGATAGTTAGACCCAGGGGTTAAAGTGTGTGCATGTGTGTGTTGGGGGGGGGGTCGTGATGCCCCACCTGTAATGTTGAGGTGGAAATAGTTCAACCTACACCTTGGCCCAGCAGAGATATTTTAACAGAAAAGCATTACAGTTTGCAGGGGGGTGCTAAAAACCCTTGGGGGGGGGGGGGGGGAATTAGGTGGCAGAGGTAAATTAGTTCTTCCCCCACCTCTACAAGACTACTTTAAGCCCTCGTTAGACCCTAAGGATAATTTAACTAATAATAAATCCTCCCTGTGTCTTTTGCTATGGTTGATCCACACTATAGTAGACAGCTGCATTTTGCCATGGGTAGGTAAGTCCAAATCCTAGGTCGAGGCTGTAGATGACACTAAACATACAGTTGCACCACCTGTAGTCATTGGGGGAATTTAATTAATTGATAGCATGTTGGCCACCAGCAGATGGCGACCAATGGAGCTATTCTATTTTAGCTCCATTCGGACATGATTGGCTGCTGGCATCAGCATTTAAGCTTGTACCCTTGGTTGTGGTGAGCAAAGAATTTACCTGATTGAGTGCTGAAATGGGACTTTTCATATCACAACTAAACCGAACAACTAAAAGCGATCTCCTCTCACATTAGACAGGAGAGCGGGTGCCCAATAAAATAAAAGTCTGAGCTCAAATAAGTTTCTGCAAAAGAATAAGACTGCATATATCATTTACAGATAACAAAATGTGACTTTTCATATCAACTAAACTCACATTCAACATTTAGCAAATCTTTCAAACAAAAATACTCCTTTACATGAATTATTTTTAATTTGAACATTATTTTCACCTGCTGTTGATCAGTAAGTATAGATTTAAACTGTAATAATTCTTGGTTTTCTTTTTTTATTTTATTATAAAATGACATCACATATGTTCACTTCATGTGTTTTTATATCTTACCTGGATGCAGCAATTTCAGATTTCTGGCGTGCGATTGCAGCTGCTCTCTGCGCTCCTTCAATACTTCTGTCTACTTTCTGCCTAATCTTTGCACTCTTTAGGGGTATCACTCTCTTCTTCATTCCTTTGATAAAAACATTGTTCCTATATTTTCCTTCTTCTTTTGCTCCATCAGGCAAGGTGGTACAACCATAGCCATGTCTCAGATTGTCCAACCATTCTCCCTCATACTTCAGCCCACTGGATCGCTCACTGATCCCAAAACCAGATCTCTTATCTTTCTTCCATTCACCCATGTATACCTCAGTGGTGGTGGCATCAATATCTGCCTCAACTGGTGGAAGCTCTTCTGGTTCGGTCCCATCACCAAAACTCACAGTAGATGTGGCATCACTAGCTCCAGAACTCATACCGCTGACACCCCTCAAGAAGCTTAATTTACTTCTCTGAGATGAAAGTGATGTCTTAGAATCTGATTTTCTTAGTTTGCCCAAAAGAGAACCTCTTCTGAAAATACCTTTCTTTTGCCCCTTGAGAGATTCAGCATCTGAGTAGAGTGAAAGGGCAAAACCTCCTCTCGTGATAGTTGGTGATACAATATTATCTGGAGAAACTGACATAGCATCATGTTGTGCCAATGTCCCATTGCTGTGTTCACTGCGGAGGGATGTCAAGGAGGTGCGTAAAGGATTTCGAACAACTGCAGCCATTCCATAAGGAACGCTCTGACGAACACCATAGCCCTCTCGGATTCCATTTCCAAACTGACCCTGGTAAGTTCCTGAAAAACAAGAAACATAGATATATATTTTTAAAATAAAATATTTGAATACATTAAACTTTGATAAGTAATATAAAAACCCAACAATTTCTGAGGGGAAAAATATATACAGTTACTGTAAGTGGTTAAAGAGTAAGACAATGTAGTTGAGCTAAAAATGTATGGTTATAGCATAGCGGATTAATGGTGTCTAGATCGACCATGTTTAGTCGAATCCGTCTAGTTAGACACCTAACTGCAGCACCTGGCTCCTGTCACAGTGTAGGGGCTGGCACTCTAGACAACATAGTGATTGGGGGCAACCCAGCAGCTCCAGACCCCGAAAGGTGATGCCTTCGACCCACAAGATCATGCACCCTTCTTTCATGTGCACTTTTATGTGGGTTATATATATATATATATATACTGCAGCTCTAGGTGCTGAAATAGGTAGAGACACCACTGGGACCGATTATGCAATACAGTAACCCCAGTTCATATTATGCCATACTATAGTGCCTCCACTTCATATTATGCCACTGTTCAGTTCCTCCATTTCATATTATGTAGAAGCATAATGCCCTCCAGTTCATTTTATACTACATTACAATGAGCAGGTCCAGGGTGTACCTAGATATATTATAGGCCCCACAGCAGAATGTTGTAAGGGCCCCTAGGCACCACCCAATGGTGAAAAATGTATATAACACATGTTACTTTGATAGGGAAGATAGGCATCTTCCACATCTGGGCCCCATTGCAGCTGCTCCCTTGAGCATCAGTAAACTGAGCATCTATAAATATTAGAACTAGAGATGTGTAGGTTCAGATTTGCTTAAATCTTTTGTCAAATTAGCTCAAGTTCAGTTTTATCTGGAATTACTTGATTGGCTATCCAAAACACATGAGAGCCAATAAACATTATGATGCCATTTTTAAGATCCAAGTAAAACCAAGGAAATCCAAAACCGCACATGTCTAACAAGAACCCATGTTCTGGCAAGAGATCCTTAATACATTTCCAAAATTATAGTTACTGGGAGAAAATTATGGCTCATGATAAACTGGCACTCAAGGGGCCACATAAATATTAGAGACCTAAATTAGTTAAAATAAAAACAATTACACAGGATCTAAATGTTGGATGCTGTATTTTCAAAGGATATCACTACAAATACACTGAGGATCTGTGTTTATTTATGTCAATTTTGTATGGTCATTTATTATCCTTTATGCCTGTCATCTGCTAATTTATTATTTATTACCAGTTTCTATAGTGCATACATATTCCGCAGCCCTTTACAGAGAATATTTGAATATTCAAATCAGTCCCTGCCCCAGGGGAATTTACAATCCATATTCCCTACCACAGAGTTTACAATCTATATTCCCTACCTAGTGGAGCTTACAATCTATATTCCCTACCCCATTCATTCTACATACATTCTAGGGTTCATTTTGTTAGGAGCCAAATAACCATATTTTTGGATTGTGGGAGGAAACCGGAGTACCCAGAGAAAACCCACACACTTACGGGGAGAATATGCAAACTCTGCACAGTTAGGGCTATGGTGGGAATCGAACCCATGGCCTCAGTGCTGTGAGGCAGTAATGCTATCTATTACACCATCCGTGCTGCCCATGCTGATTATGGTTTTAATTGTTTATTAATTATTTGTACATATACAATAGACATTCTCAGCAGTAGCGTCATATATTAGCACTATGAGCCTAATTCATATTTGTACAATGGTCTATGTATAAAATAAATACAATGCTTGGGGGTCCGCACCTGTGCAGAATAGGTCTCTCAATATTGCTCTACCGTGTCAGCCTCAACATGATTGACATCACATGGCCAGATATGCATCAGCTTACGCAGGCTTACCAGTGCCTAGATTCATTGAGAATCAGGACCTTAGACACAGCATACAGATGCATCCTCTTGCATATATTTGAATAACACTGAATTGCTCAGCGGCTTCCTTACAATGAGAAATTAAAGACAATATATTGATATACTGCTATCATCATAGCTATTATCATCTCCTAAAATAATGGTAGTATTGGGGTTATATCAGATTTGATCGCACAGCTGCGAATTCGCAGGCCAGGCAATAATCAATCTACTGTGCATGGGTACAGCCCAGGCGTTTTCATGAAGGGTATGCAACGTCAGCTCCAGCCTTGATCAGCCTAATTCTATTGCTCTGGCTGAGTAGCTCCTGCTGTAACATCTCTTACCTCTGTGGAGAAGGGAGGCTGCTGCAATGCTGCTTCCCCCCCCCCCCCCCCCCTCTGCTCCTGCTGCTGCTGGTCCCCGCTGCCGGTCCTGACCCCTGTCGCGGTCACGTGGCAAGCGTATGCGCAGTAGCTTCTTGGTATTGTGCATGCGCTGGCCCCCAGCCTCTATGGGCTGCTTCGGCAGCAGTCCATAAAAGTATATTCAAGGTCCCGGGTCCTGCGCATTCACAGTATTGTCCTCTGTACTACACATGCGCAGAACCCATTTATATGGGCTGCTACATAGGGGCATCCCAGAGGGAAGCAATACCTCCTCCAATAAGAAGCCACTGCCAGTCAGAGTCGGCCTTATCCAATTTGATGCCCTAGGCAAGATTTTGGTTGGCTCCCCTTAGCAGATGATACCACCACCAGTGGGGCTGTGAAACTGGCGAGGCTCATCACTATATGCAGTGGGCGCGTTGCATTTTCAGCGCTGTTCTGGGCAATCCTCGTCGCACCTCTGACGGGCGGAAGTTACAGCAGTGGCTGCAGTGCCAGGGCCCCAGGCATAGGCAAATCTAGAACTATGGTAATGAATGGTCCCCGATCCAAATACTCAAGCAGGTTGGACCCTTGTGTGGCAAAAAGGGGGCGTGGTATTACACAATAGACCACATACCGTAATGCCCATTACACATATCACACACCGTAATGCCTACTACACATAATATCACACACCGTAATGCCTATTACACATAATATCACACACCGTAATGCCTATTACACATAATATCACACACCGTAATGCCCATTACACAGTATACCAAACACTGTAATGTCCCTTATACATAATGACACACACCGGTAATGCTTATTACATATTATGCCACACGCTGTAATGCCCATTACACATATTATCAAACACCGTAATTCCCATTACACATTATACCAAACACTGTAATGTCCATTATGGATAATGACACACACCGGTAATGCTTATAACATATTAAGCGACACACCATAATGCCCATTACACATAATATCACACACCATAATGCCCATTACACATAATATCACACACCGTAATGCCCATTACACATTATACCAAACACTGTAATGCCCATTATACATAATGACACACACTGTAATGCCTATTACGTATTATGCCACACACTGTAATGCCCATTAAACATAATATCACACACCGTAATGCCTATTACACATAATATCACACACCGTAATGCTCATTACAATTTATACCACACACCGTAATGCCCATTAAAAGTTATACCACACTCCATAATGCCCATTACAAATTTTTATTTGGGTACAAGGTGTCTCACACACATAAGGGTAAGAGGGGATCAGACACCAGGGAAATTGGGGAAGATGGGTCACAGACACAGAGGAAAGGGGTAGCGGGGGACAAGGTGTCACACACAGGTGAAGGGGGTACAGGGGGATCAAACACCAGAGATTAGGTGGGGTACAGGGGGGTTACACACACACAGGGAAAGCAGTGTACAGAAGGTCGCACATACAAAAGAAGGGGGGTCACACACACAGAAGAGTTGATGGGTATAGCGATCCCTGGGCACTCACCAATCTGTGTGTGGGGGGGGGGCTTCAGGGTGTCATGGTGGCCAGTGGATCCAGGGACAGGGCGAAGAGGAGGCCTGCTGCAGGAGGAATCCAGGATGTACAGATCGCACCCTGAGAGGCTCTGGCTTGAGAAATGCTTCCAGTTCCTCCATGGTGCCGCTGATGGGCGAGAAGACAGGGCAGGTCCTTGCTTACAGTGCTGGGTGCGCTGTGCTCATCTGACAGACACTAGTGGTTAAGCCAACCTCTAGTGTACGTCTTCTTCAAGGCGGCGGCCATCTTTGGAGTGGCCGCAGTGGACAGAGTGCGGTGCTAGCTCCCCCCTGCTGCCGCATTCTTTGTAGGAGGGGGCCAATGCCGGCACCACCGGACCACCCCGGCCCTTAGATTTGCCCCTGGGAGCTGCCACCCCTAGGCATAGGCTGCCACCCTGCAGCCAGTCACAGTGAAGCCAGTGCAGTCTCACAGACTACACCTGGCTTTACACAGTGGTGGATTTTACCTGGGGATGGGGGGGCTGCAGTCCACAGCTAAAACCGCCACTGAGGTCCTGGGATTTGCAGTTAATTGCAGGGCTGCAGTATTTTCACAAGCTTTTAGCAGCCTTGCACAGTACAGGATTTCACTCTGAAAGAGGAGTGATTACCTGACCATAGGGCTCTTCAAATTAGCAGCCTAGTGATCAGGTCTGAAGAACAGAACCCCATATAGTAGCCTCAATCCCATATTAGTAAATAAACTGATCATTTCTACTTGACAACTCAAGACAGAAAAATGTGTACAATGTCGGTGTTTGTTTCACTCACACTGATTGTAGTAACACTAAAACACCCTGGTAAATTATTTACAGGCTGCATCTGCTCCTTGAAATGGCGGCAGTCACCATCCTAGAAGACCAGTCAGTTTGGGTAAGCACAGAGTACAATATTGCTTTCATTCATGACACAGTATTATTCAAGCTGCCTTTCTGTAAAAATAACTAATTCCTTATTCTTTGACTCTGACATTATGAAGATTTGCATAAAGAATTTTGAAATACACACAAGAGCTATTGTCCCAAATTTAGCTTAGGTCATAAGTCAAACAGACGCCAATGTACTTACCCATGGTCATCATGTCCAATAAAAAGAAATACCAGATAACCGGGGAGCTGCCTTAATATATAGTAGCAGGGATACTAACATATTTGAATGCAGCAGGCAGTGAAGAGGCCTCCTGATAGCATGTGTGATACCCCGCTGTGTCCAAGGATGCAGCCCGGATCACCTGTTACAACATCAATCGGCTGATCAACCCATGAGGTTTTCCAGAGCTTTAACGCTGAGGTCAGGAAATATTTGTTGCAATACGGGGACCCACGCACTGTCATTTTTGAAAACAGGCCTCTCATCACCCCCAAATGGCTGCAGATTGTCAATAAGCTGATGTCTGAAGCCTTAAGCTATGTGATTTTAGCAAACCATATGCACAATGTCGATAACTATATTGTTAATAATATTATTGTATGTCCTGTTTAGTATGTACCTACTATATAATTAACTATGCAAACTCACATGGGTTGTTAGTGATCCCCCTGGTTGTCTTAACATACACTCACTATCTGACAATATCATCAGCAACTAATCTTGGTTGAAGGGAAACATTAACACACATACATAAGATTGCTCATGTACTCTAGAGAGCAAATACTGTGCCAGTCTTTGCTTTCAATGTGCAGGCACCATCTTGCCGAAGATATCACTGGGAAGATGGAGTCTTAAGATATGTATACACAGGCGGCGGGGCAGCAGGCACTCCAGTAATTAGTACCCAGCGTATTCGCATTATAATGGCATGCGATGCGACGCAATTTCAATGTTAAATGCCTACTCAGACCCGATGTTTAATTGTATCCCCACCCTGATGGGTAATAACAATGTTAAATGCCCCCCCATTGTTAATGCCACCCCACTATCAATGCCAACCCAAAGCATTGCGAGCGGCGGCGGTACGCGTCCTCCGACCTTTTCATACCCCCACTATCCACGTGGGCGTGGAGTTGATTTTATATAGTGTGTCGAGTGCAGCGAGCCCCGTGAGGGGACGCGCATTACTTCACAAGTATTACGCATCCCCTCGCCACGCTTTGGGCTCGGTGGCTCGCTGCGCTCGCCACACTATATAAAATTAACTCCACGCTGACGTGGATAGTGGGGGTATGAAAAGGTCGAAGGATGCGTACCGCCGCCCCTCACGGGCTCACTTCGCTCGCCACGCTTTGGGTTGGCATTGATAGTGGGGTGCCGTTAACAATGGGGGCATTTAACATTGTCATTACCCATCAGGGTGGGTGTACAATGTAAAATCGGGTCTGGGTGCCTGTACAATAAAAAATCGGGTATAATCGCGTCTCATCGCATGGCATGCCATCATATGGCATGCCATGCGACGCGATTTTGTCGTTGTACAATGCCCTGCGATGGAAATCGGGGGCGCCGTGATAATACACAAGTACCTAATTTTGACTATGTAAATTCCCTTGAACTCCCTGGAGTCCAGAACCATACAATCTTGACTATATTTATTTTATATTTTAACTATATTTACTTAAGATTTTGATTATGGCTGATTTTGACTATAATAGAACACTAGATTATATACAGAATAGTCAAAATCGGCTTGCCTGCTTAGTGTATTTTTTCTTGCGATGCCAATACCACGGGGGTGCACATCGGCAACGCAACACTGTGTTATTTGTGCATAATGTTCTTCCAATTTTGACTATATAGTCAAAATCGGAAGCTTAAATGGCACCCTGCCTACCTTAAGTCATTAATGGAGCAGCACGGATGTGTAATGGTTAGCATCACTGCCTCACAGCCCTGAGGTCATGGGTTCGATTCCCACTATGGCTCTAACTGTGCGGAGTTTGTATGTTCTCATCGTGCTTGCATGGGTTTCCTCCGACAATCCAAAAATATACTGGTAGGTTAATTGACTTCCAACAAAAATTAACCCTAGAATGTCCGTGTGTGCATGTACATGGAATATAGATATAGATTGTAAGCTCCACTGGGGCAGGGACTGATGTGAATGTTCAAATGTTCTCAGTAAAGCGTTGCGGAATATGTGTGTGCTATATAAGAAACTGTTAATAAATAAATTACCCAGAAATACCCAGCGGTTTCCAAAACCTCACTCATACTGTGTGTCTCCATCACACTAACACCTCGGTGCGTACATTGTGTAACACGTGCACTATAAAAGGTTTTAGGGGTTTTTTGCACACTTGCAGAAGCAAAACAAATGGTCAGCTCCATCAAAATAGACATAGCCTGTGACTTTATATGACACCACCACTGTGCAGGACATGGCAATAGCAGTACTAGGTCATATGGATAATAGTTTGGCAATCTGTGAACACAACAATCCTCCCCAGAAATACATCCCCACAATAGGATCCGATTACTATCACATAACACATGTATTGTGGAGATCCTGGAGATGATGTCATTCTCTGGACGGTGGATGGGGTCATATGCAGCATGGCCTTACTGTGGTGACTCATCAATTTAAGTTGAGAATAATGTGAGCAGCTGTACAGTAACAGCCATTCACTGTGCATAGTATGTGCTCCATCTGGCCTTATACAGAATTCTGGGGTTTCATACAGTATAAAGTTTGCACTCACGGTAATGACAGTGATTCACTGTGAGATCTTCACTGTATAAGAGGGATATTTTTCTATTTGTGTTTTCTCTTTGTGAGTAGAGGCGTAGTGGGGCAGTACGGATGGTGTAGTGGTTAGCATTGCTACCTCACAGCGCTGAGGTCATGGGTTCAATACCCACCATGGCCCTAACTGTGCGGAGTTTGTATATTCTCCCCGTACTTGCGTGGGTTTCCTCCGGGTACTCCAGTTTACTCCCGCAATCCAAAAATATACTGGTATGCTAATTGGCTCCCAACAAAAATTAACCCTAGTATGTCTGTGTGTGCATGTACATGTGGTAGGGAATATAGATTGTAACCTCCACTGGGGCAGGGACTGATGTGAATGCTCAAATATTCTCTGTAAAGCGCTGCGTAATATGTGTGCGCTATATAAGAAACTGCTAATAAATAAATATTTATATTCCCATCGTTCTGCAAAATACAATAGGGTGGAAGCTAGAGATTTTGGTATACTGTATAGTCTAATGTGAATTATTATATTTTGTCTGTAAATACATATTTTTAGGCCCAATATAAATAAAGGTTAATCAATTATATGAATTAAATTAGCTGTATGCCTGCATGGTAAAATAAAAAACATTACACCCACACCATACATGTTTACTGGGCCACAGACAGCCATGAATGTGCAAGGTCTAAGTCGCCTACTATGAGCATCTGCAGATGATGTCATAGCGTTTAGGGTGCGTCATTACCTGCCGCCACCACCATTTGCACCATTAGAACTTGTACCAGTCCTATGGCAGGTGCAGATTTTGTGTCTGAGTACAGCCTCCTATGAGAAAGATAGTGTGTGTGTACACAAGCAATGCAACACACGCCCATGACACGCCCATCTTGATACATCTGTATAGCCTCCTCCCAGCATTTCCATGACCTGTCTGATGCAGCAGGGCTGGATTATAATGGAGGCACAAGGGGTCAGTACCCCTGGGCCCCCTGTGGTTGGCATGTATTTTTTTTTTTTAGCTAAAGGTTTTGTGCATGGGAGTGGGGTAGTGCTGCAGCTTCACCTATCTGCCATTGTGACAATGATTAATGGTGGTGAGCATCGGCAGCCAAGTGTGCAGTGCATTACTGGGAGTTGACTAAGTCCCATGACACTTTGTACCAAAGGGCAGAGGCTGAGACATTTGTGCTGAGCTCTGATTGGTGGAGCTCATTACATGCTTCTCAGGCCCATGGAGAACAGCAGCAGCAGCCTAGTCATAGGAGGGTTTTAATCAGAGGCAGCACTGGGACTGTGAGGTCTCCTAGAGTAAGGTGCAGAGGGACAAACACAGGCTTTTCATGTGGTGTGTATGTATATATATATATATATATATATATATATATATATATAAAATTATATATATAATTATATATATATATATATATATATATATATCAGCGGTGTAGATGCAAGTGCTCCCTTATGTTAATGATTACTAGTAGCAAAGTAGACTTACACATATGGGGTCTAATCCAGGTTGGTTTACAGAACCATGTGCACTGCAGGTGGGGCTGATGTAACATGTGCAGAGAGTTACATTTGGGTGGGGTGTGTGCAAACCGAAATCTAAAATAACTCACCCAAATGTAACTCTCTGAACATGTTAAATCTGCGCCATCTGCAGTGCACATGGTTTTGTCCATTAAAGAAGGAGTTTGCTTTTGCAAACCAACCTGAATTACCCCCATGGAGTGGGAGCAGTGAGGTGCCGTGAGGTCAGTGGCTGGGGAGGCACTGACTAGGATCAAAGCTAGATTAACACATACATGTATGATTTCAAGGTGAGTTTTGATTACAAAAATAAATAAAGTAACACAAAAGAAGACATGGATATAACAATGAGATAGCGAGGCGGCACTCCACGGACTTGTAAAAATATTTTAGTGCAGGAAGAAAAACATAGGACAACGTTTCAAGACCACTAGGGTCTTTTCATCAGGTCCAGTAAGCGTAAATAGTGTACAGACAACAAACAATGTGTGTGTATATATAATATATGTGTAAGAATGAGAGGCTGTATGGGCATACTGTAGCATAAATTACAAATGTAGGATAAGTCCTATCCTTTACCCATTGTTATATTATACTATCCATTATATTGTATATGAACAAATGTGGAACATGAATAAGATGCTTTGCAGTAATGCATGCCGGCTGTATAACATCCAATGCCTATATTTTCAACATATCTTCCATTGTCTTTCAGTGTCTCCTATTTTTACATCTAAATTGCAATTGACCCAACATTTAAACCAAATTAACTATTATGTAATAGTTTTTAATATTACATTTTTCAATATAGTTATATATAGTGCCGGCTTAGACAACATATAACTTTTAAGTTTTCCTAGAACTTTGTCCCAGCTTCTTCCAGCCAGGGAAAATACAGGCTGTAATATCAGCTACTGGTTATATAAAAAAAAAAAATGAAAAAAAAACCCCACAATTTCTTACCTCCATCTGCATACGTTTCAGTACCGTATCCATCTTGAAGACCACTCTGCCATGTCCCTTCATATTTCGCCCCACTGGCCATACTCTGACGGACTCCATACCTCCCTTTAAATCCATGAGTCCATTCACCTTTGTACACCCAGTGTCCTTTGGTTTCAATTCCCAAGCCATGTCTTTTTCCTTGCGACCAATATCCTTCATACATGTTACCACTTGGCCAGGTGTAGATCCCTACCACCTCAAATCCATAATTCCAAGAGCCAGAGTACTCTCCTTGGCCTTTCGGCCCTGTGCAGATGCCATGTCCATGGGCTTTCCCACCTTCCCACCCCCCACAGTATGCTCCTCCATCATCAAAGTCAAATCGACCGCCGCTCATTGTGCCTTCAACTTCCACAGAGTATACTATCAGATGTCTTGAATTACCCTAAGAGTTGCCAATTCACTGCTTAAAAAAAGATGTTACAAGGGTAAAGAATGATTGGACAAAAATGTTATTTGCAATATAATACAGTACGTAAGAGAGAAAAAAAAAATATTATTACAATAATTTAAAACTGCAAAGGACATGAGATTAAAAATGTTTCTATTGTCTTATTAGTACATCAGGCAGCAGTGATTTATTATTATATAAGGTAAGAAGTTTCTGTGGGAAGTTTCTGTGGGATAGCTAAGTGAAATCCTCACACAGCAGAGAGGGTTAATCTGAATGGAGTTCTTCAGCCTGGGTTGTGTAAGAGTTTGAAAGGGGTTAAATTGCTGTGCAGTCCGTCCACGCATTATTTGGCTCTTCTTGTTCATGATATCATTCTGGTGGTCCTGGATATTACCCCCCTCTCTGCAGAAAGGCACCCTCTCCCTTCCTGGGCAAGAGCAGAGCTGGGTCCCAGGCTCACAGTGTGTGAGTACGGGAGATGAGTGAATGTTAAAACAGACCTAACAAGGCTATTGCATCCCAGCTGTTCCAAAAATAAACCCCAATCCCTGCTCTGCTCAATGGCTACTTCTCAGAGCAGTAAAGAAAAAACTCTCTGAACTGGTTGAGAGGGACGGGCTAATGGGAAAACGAGGGGGACTTAAAATAGATCTGGTGGCTGATTGGGAATTTTTTTCAGATTGTGTGACAATGGCCTGTAGTAGTCTGTACTACCAAAAGTGCAAGAATCTTAAAAATGTACTGGCATGAAATGCAGGTGGTTTTACAATGAATAATAAACTGGTGAATCCGTACAATTATCTAATTCATAAAAATCATTTTATTTAAAAGATATTTTGTATTTTAGATGAAAGCAATAATCATAATGATTTCAAATCAAATATTTAGTGGCATTTTATTCACTTTATGTTTTTATTGTTATAATAAAACCTACTTTTATGTGAATGTTAACCCTCTGATATAATATACAACAAAGTATTATATCATCCAGGTATTATTCTTATTATCCTTTATTTCTATGGTGCCGCAAAGGATCTGCAGGGCCCAATCATAGAGTACACAAATAAGCAAAACAGAGAACAGTGACTTACAGGTGAAGGCAATAAAGGACACGTACAGGGCACATAAACATAGCGGCATCAGCTGCATCAGTATCACTTCCAATAGAACTATTGAAAGAGGACAGAGCATCATGAGCCACAATGGAATTTAATAGTGAAGGTACTAAGGGCCACTTGAACATTAGCCAACCAATCAGAGTACAAATCACACTACTGGAGCCCCAGTTATCATGTGATTGCACCTCAATAGAAGACTAGAACAAGTTTTATTAAGAGAAAAAATAATTCTACTAGGACAAGTCTCTATGAGGAGGGGTATGGGTCATTGGGTCGCCAAAATTTATGTCGACATGCATTGTGTCGACCACTGAAAGTTGACAGGGCTTAGGTTGACACCTGAAGTAGGTCGACATGGCTAAGGTTGACAGGGTTGAAAGGTCGACACAAGCATTAGGTCGACAATGGGGAAGGTCGACAGTCAAAAGGTCTACATGGGTTTTTCAAAAACAAATACCTGTTGAAAATTTATCACTGAATTATCTATCATCGGCAGGGATATAGATAACTGCGCTAGAAATCAGGTGCTGCAACTATTATTACAATTTGAAACCACAATTCAATATTATAATAAAATAAGAATTTTCATGCAATAAAAAGAAGTTGTAGCGGTGACATTAAAATTACATAATAACATGGTATATTCACCCAATGGACCTTTATGTTGTCCGTGTTCATGGTATGATGGACTGTAATTTAATTGTCACCATTACAACTACTTTTTATTGCATGCAAATTCTTATCTTATGTTAATATTAAATTGTAGTTTTTAATTTTAATAATTGTTTCAGCACCTGATTTCTAGCGCAGTTATCCAATTCCATATCCACCTTTTCTTGTATATATGCATGGGTGTAACACCTTGATTTATTGGCCCAACAGCTCAGCACTAAGCGCCCACACTTGATAACTTGTTATCATTTTCTTTTTAGGTCTTGACATGACCCAGATGCCAAAAAAGATTTGCTGGGGCAAGATGGGTACCTGGAGAACCAGATGTGTCAGATTGAACTTGTAGTTCTGTGAAGAAGAAATGTAAGTAAGCAGAGGCATTTAATTAATAGATATTTATTGGGGGGGGAAATGATTAAATTAAAAATATTAAATAAACCTAATCTTAGTCAAATTGTCCCAAAATAGTCCAAATGCTACCTATAAATCCTACACACAAACACACACACATAGAAAAAGACAGGTCATCCCATAGCTGGGTGCACACTTATCCATCCTTACGCAGGAGATCAGATATGCAATCCTATTTCAGACATCATCACATATTGTACAACTAAAGGAGCCCACACACGCACCGTTGCCGGCGGTGCAATGCTGTATGATGGGGTGCGCGCTCCCGCGGCACCTCATCGTACAGTACAAAAAGTATGTGCTGCACATACTTTTTGTACTAGCTTTTTCGGTACTTGTTTCCTAGCACGGCCACAAATCTTATGGATCGTGTACCTTTAGTTAAGGTACACGATCCATACGATGGACCCGATTTCCTTTGAAATCAGGTCCATTTGGCCGGCTAGGACAAAATATCGGGGGCATCGCGTCGGTCGGGACCGTTAACAATGGTCCCGACGCGACCGAAGCGATGCCCGTGATTTCCCCATAGGCTTCAATGTTAAAAATATTTTAACATTGAAATCGTGTCGGGAAAGGTAAAATATCGGGGGCATCGCGTCGGTCGGGACCATTAACATAGGTCCCGACGCGATGCCCCCGATTTTTACATAGGCTTCAATGTTAAAAGATTTTTTAACATTGAAATCTTGAAAAAATGTGAAAAATGTGAAATGGGCCAATATGACCCATTTCACATTGTAGATGTCCCCGTCGTCACCCCACGATAGACGCCAACCCGAAGCGTGGCGAGCGCAGCGAGCCCGCGAGGGGCGGCGGTGCGCGTCCTCCGACCTTTTCATTCCCCTACTATCCACGTCGGCGTGGAGTTGAGAATAGAATAGTGTGGCGAGCGCAGCGAGCCACCGAGCCCGAAGCGTGGCGAGCGGACGCGGATACCTTCACAGTTATACGCGTCCCCTCGCGGGCTTCACAGGTGTCCGTGGCGACGCGGACACCTGTGAAGTCCGCGAAGGGACGCGTTTACCTGTGAAGGTATCCGCGTCTGCTCGCCACGCTTCGGGCTCGGTGGCACGCTGCGCTCGCCACACTATTCTATTCTCAACTCCACGCCGACGTGGATAGTAGGGGAATGAAAAGGTCGGAGGACGCGCACCGCCGCCCCTCGCGGGCTCGCTGCGCTCGCCACGCTTCGGGTTGGCGTCTATCGTGGGGTGGGGTGTACGCCGTGACATTTGGGGGGGTTGGGAATATTTTACATTGAATCCAATGTAAAATCGGGTCCCAGGGACCCGATTTACATTTCATTAAAAAAAAAAAATCGGGTCCAAAATCGGTCGGTCGCGTCGATCGCATCGCATGCGACCAAATCGCATGCGATGCGATCGACCCGATTTTTCCGACACGACCACCCCGATGTAAATCGGTGTGGCCGTGCTAGGAAACAAGTACCGCTTTTTCTAGCATAGCATCGCATCGCATGCACATCGTATCGTATGCACAAGGCATACAATGCGATGCTAAGTGTGCTAGTTAAGCCCACAACGCACGCCGGGATCGGTGCATGTGTGGGCTCCATAACCCTCTTATTTGAAGGAATACATTTGGCTGGGGGGTAGGGGGATTTGCTAATTGTAATGTGGTAAGAGAAGGGGAGGATATAAAAAATAAAATGGGGTACCACTTTTTGAGCAACAACAGCCAGTGCTATGCCCTGAATCACAGCTGGCATTAGGTGCAGGATTCATGATACAAGGTATATTAATATTGCTCTTTAAAGGCAGCTTACTAGTCCCAGGAAGTCAGCCTTGGTACCTTCACCTTGGGTGAGGTGGACTTTTGCATGGCTGCTGCCTCCTCAGGATTTTCAATGTCTTCTGCCTGCAGGTGTTCTTGCTTGCTCCTTCTCCACCATTGTAATGACAGATACTGCCTAGTCCAGGCTAATATTAGCTGGTCTGACAGAGCAAATGGTGACTTTCTGTCAATCAAATTGTGAGGGGATTGCGACTAGATCCTTTAATAATAAACGGTTTGCGAATTCGCACATCAGCGATTAACTCTATATAACCTTCTAGTTCGTACAGTAAACACTCCCACGTAGTGTATTTAAAATGTCACCACAATGATCTTTAAGGACCTTTCTCATCAGGGGTGAATAAAGTCACTGGGAACTTTCATAGGAGGCTGACAGGACTGTGGGGATGATTGTCTGCTTTGGCAGTGTATGATACACACTGGGCAGTATTCAATGTGAATAATCGCGATGTGCAGCGAATCCTGTTTAGCACGCTGCACAGTCGCCGTGTTCTGGAGGGCTGGAGCATTCGCTGCCAGCCCTCCCTGTCGTCGTATT
Organism: Crinia signifera; assembly: GCF_055691185.1. Classification (NCBI taxonomy): domain Eukaryota; kingdom Metazoa; phylum Chordata; class Amphibia; order Anura; family Myobatrachidae; genus Crinia; species Crinia signifera. The sequence goes on from NC_139222.1 coordinate 122,129,059, forward strand.
CAATGCCACAGGGGCTCGCTGCCCCTGACTGTGAATTTTAACCCCTGCGGCGAACGACGGCAGGCAGGGAGATGAAGCCTCCCTGCCTGCGCCGGACACTGTGGGGCAGAAGCAGGGCTCCCGGGGACACAGGCAGCAGAAGCTGCCCCCCCCCAGGAGAGCTGGCAGGGGACTGGGGTAGGGAGCCGCTGCACTCCTCCCGCTAGGCCTATGTAATGAGCGGGAGCAGTGAATATATGAATATCTAATGAGCGGCTCTCGGACCCCTGCTGGCTGTTATGTGTAAAAAAAAAATATATAAAAATGTAATATATATTCATGTGCAGTAAGTACATGAAAAAAATAGCATGCCCCTTCACAGAAAAAAATACTGATTTTTTTGACACCAAATAATAAAAAAACAACTTTATTTTAAAAGATCACAGTTCAGTTCACCATAAAAAGATGGCGATTGCTACATGGTGACATGTGGCGAAAATCACTTAGAAAGCAATTCACCATCAGATCATTGAATACTCTCACGGCGAATCACATTGAAAAACCACAGCAAATTACACCGTCGATGAATAGTGCAGTTTGAATAGGACGAATCAATTTTTCAGTAAAAATATTCACCTTAGAGCAGGAAATAGCACACATTCGCCGTAGAACATGGCAAATCAACCTCATTGAATACTGCCCACTGAATGGACTTTAGCAGGTGCTGAATGTGGAAGCTTTGGTTATCATAACCCTCCAACATCTGATCAGTGTAAATCAGTTCAAATCGGGAAAGGGGCGTGGCCACTTGTAAAGGGGCGTGGCCAGAAGCTCTGTACATAAAGTTGGAGGGTATGCAACACCATCCAAGCATAATGTCAGTATGCAGGACTACATTTCCCAGGATACATTGCAATGTACCCATATAACATGCCCGTAAGAAGCCAGCTGCACGTCAGTCCCCCGTCCCCACAATGAGACTATACTGGACAGCTGAGTGCATAGTTCCTGGCGGCAGAGCCTGGAGCGCAGAGTTGGGCAGCAGCTCGGACACCGGGCATACAAGGCTGCTACAGGCAGCCGTGCCGGCATGTAATATGTCCGCCGCTGGGGGGGGAAAGGTCCCGGCTGCAATGGTAGAGGGCACTGGGAGGGGGGGGGAGCGGCTCACACATGCCGCACCCCACAGGCGTAACGTCCCCTAACCGATGTCTCTTCCTAAGCAGGGGGGGGGGGGGGTGCCTGCATGTCCCACTGCCGTGCACCCTGAAAGATGTAGTCCTGGCCTGCCGCTCCCTCACACTCCCTGGGAAGCAGTCAGCAGTCAGCAGTCAGATGGTACATCTCACAGGGTGCACAGGGTCCCTCAGCCAGAGCTTAATAAAATCGGTACAATCGGTGCACTTTATTTTAGCCAGTACAGACTGTTAAAAAACGGTACTGTACCGGCTAAAACGATACAGTTGGAGGGTATGGGTTTTTTAAGGCAGAGACAGGTAAAGTGGTGGCTGAAAGCAGAGCTGGGAAAGGCAGAGAGTGAAAGTGGCAACTCTGCCCTTTACTATCTCACCCCTCTTCACAATGTCTCTCTCTGTCCTCCTCTTATTCCATATTTATCTCTCTGTCTGTGTATCTTTGTCTTATACTCCTTCCTAACCCCCACCTTTTCTTTCTCTCTCTCTCTCTCTCTCTCTGTCTCTCCTCATCTGCTATTTCTATTTTTGATGCCCAACCATAGTTGTTTGTGAAATGATATTACCATATCATAAAATAATCAACATAAATATTATGTCATGAAAAATTAACATATTCCATCTCATCATGCAGCATATTTAAATGTCATTTAAAAAATGCTGCTTGTCAGTAAATTTTCATAATGTGGTCAGTACAAATCTTTTTAAGGGTTGTCAGACTGTTGTCCCAGGGTAAATAAACAGTTCTATATAAGAGGAACTCAATATGTTGGGCTATGTCTCATTAGTGTGGAGCAGGGTTTCTTAATCTGTTTCTTAATCTGTTTATACATGACCGCGACTGATATAGTTAACCATATCGGCAGCGGCTGCACACATCCTTAATGATATTGAGTGCCCGCACTAGATGATATTGTGAACAATATTGCTCAGTAGCCCCTTTCTGAGAGATATTGTTAACACTATCGCCTAGTATGTATCAGTGATGTGCGGTGAGGTCGTTGGTTGGTGAGGCACTAGCAGCAGCATGACTTGGTGCAGGGGAGTGGCGGGTCCTGCAAACATCAAGGGTGCCATAGCAGCCACATCCCCTGTACCTGTGGTAGTTATGCCACTGCGCTCAACCTCCACAGTCGTACCACAGTAAGCAACAGTAAAATGTTTGCTACACATTATTAATGCTCTCTCTCACATAATGCACGTTACACATATAACCCACACTATATATGCCCTTATACACATAATGCTCATTACACATACTGTATGCCCCACATTATTAATGCCCTTATACACATGACACATAATGCCCCATGCACATATGCCCCATACACATATGCCCCACATAATTAAATTCACATATACACATAATTCCCTTTATATATGCCCCACATTGTTAAATGACCTTTTACACATAATGCCCCACATAGTGCCTCTTACATATGCCCCACATTATTAAATGCTGTTTTACACAGAATGCCCCTTACACATATCCCCCGGCCCTCACAGCTTTTCTCCCTTCCCTGAACAGCACAACGAACAGTGGGGTCAGTGACAGCTCTGGCGAGGCTGACACCTTCACCCTGCTGTAATCTGCCCAACCAGCGAGCATTTGTCCTTCATCCCCCCTGTCCACATAGGACACCCCTCCCCCTGTCCACTCCCCGCCCCTTACTCACCGGCAGAGTGGATCCATCTTCCAGACATAACGCACCCGGTACTTGCATTCCCCTCGACTGCTGCAATACTGTCTCCAACTTTGTCCAGCTTTGCTCCTAGGTTCTCCGGCTGGATGTCCCCTGTAGCCCCCGTGCTTGGTGCACACAGCAGAGGTACCCACGGTTTTGGGAGCTGCCTATCGCGGGCAAGCGGGGAGGGCGGCTGGTGTGCGGAGTTCCGTCGGGTGGGGAAGGGAAGGTTACAGGGGATCCATTATGCGCCCACCAGGGGAGAGGGGAGATGTGGGTGTGCATGCAGCCGCCGGGTAAGGGAGGGGGTGCGGAGGTCCGTGTACCCGCTGGGTGGGGGGGTGGGGAGTTGTGAAGGACTCTGCCTGGTGAAGCTGCGCTGACCAATCGTAGCTGCCTCACTGACAGGGGCTTGCTTTCACAGCATGTCCCTTTCACTGAGGCACCGCTATAGGTGCCGCTTATAGAAGTTGTTTAGATGAGAATTTACAGCCTAGTACTTGGCCCTGCCCCCTGGCCACACCTCTTTCTTGAACCTTAACATTAACAGTCAGTGGCACTGCTCTAGGTGCCTCTGAAACAGTAAAGCAACAAATGATGGTGTAAAAATGAATAGATTAATTTAAAGCATATACTTATGACACATAATATGTGTCATAAGTATATTCTTTGTATTTATTTTATTATGTTTATCACTAATGACAGGGGAGGCACTGCCTCCCATGACTGCACATCCCTGGTATGTATGGGGCTTAAGTGCTCGTACCCAATGACAGGAAAGGAACATCATGTTTTTTATTTGCTGTGGACATCATCATCCCAAATTATGCTGATGCTTGCAGTGCAATCTATGAGTTACTAGGTGATTTTACTCCTAATATATATTTTTTATTGAGACAGGTTGAGTATCCCTTATCTGAAATGCTCGGGACCACAAGCATTTCAGATAAGGGGTTTTTTCCGTTTTTTGGATTATATATTTTTTTAACATACTTACCTGGTATGTCCCTTGGCGTTCCTCAGGGCTTCCTTCAGGAACTTCTTCGCACTCGCGCAATGCACTCCTGGGCCTGCTGAAGAAGTACCTGAAGGCCCCGTGGACATCGGGGGACTTGGTGAGTATGAAAAAAGGGGCAGGGGAAAAAAACAAGGTACTTGTGTTTTATCTGGACGCCCGATTTTTTCATCGGGTCAGAAAAATCGCGTCAAATCGCATCGCATGCGACCAAATTGGCCGCGATGTGATGCGATCGACCCGATTTTTCCATAGGAATCAATGTTAAATGTTCCCAAATGGTCCCTGAGACCTGATTTCCCATTAGGGGCAATTCGACGCGATTTTGCCGCAAATCGCGTTGCATCGCATCTGATTGTATGGCTTAAGTGAAGGCATACAATCTTGAAATCGGGCGCCCAGATATTACACAAGTACCAAAAACAAAACCGAAAAAAATTCAGAAATATTCTAAAAAAACAAGTTTTTTGGAAAATTTGGATGAGAGATCTGCGGATACAGGAGACTGAACCTGTATATAGATATCCTCAATTATTTAAAACTTATTTAATAAAGTCATTTTAAAAAGCTGTTATACTCAAAACTGCAGTTGCTCAGCAAAGTAATTTCAAATATTTTAGAAATAAGTAAACAAATAATGTGTGGTTTAAAATTGTTCACTATCTTTATATACTTACGGTATATTTCTACTTTTGTTTTTCCATTATATCAGTCATAAGCAATTACCATCCCAGGGGTGCATACCAGGTCATAATGTCACACAGCGCTGCGAGTCCACCCGCAGTCACAGAGCTGCTTATGCAACGCATTGCACCAGCCATCCAAGCAGGGTTACGGCTAGAACCACTTCTGTTTTTTTTTTACTTTTCCCATCATACATATGTATATACCATGTAAACATGTAGGGGGAATATAAATCCATGGCTTGCGAAGCTAGCCACTGTGCCCAAAATGAGGCAAGTGAAGTGAGTCTCAAGGATACAATCCAGCTAAAATAAAAAAAGATAACCTACACCTGGGTAAATTACAGATACAATAAAAACCGCTGTGAGGGCAACTAACAACTTCCGCCCTCACCTAATGTCACATTCTGGTCACAAAACAGAAGTGGATCTAGACACAGGGTGGAAGGTGCTGCAGCTGCCTCCTCATATCCACAGACACGGCATAGCTCCTTCCAGTCAGTAATAACAGGGCCGTGGGAGCTACCTGGAAGATGTGCTCAAACATATTTACAAATCAGAGTGCATTTTCCCTAAGTGCTGCTTATGCATTAGGCTCTCTTTAGGACAGGGTTCGCCCAGATATAGGAGCAGCAGCAGCAACAGAAATAGAGATACAGGGGAAGGTGGCCCAGGAGTAAAACTTCTACTCCTCTATAAAATTCAGGAAGCAGCATAGTGCATGAGCCCCACTTCAAGAAAAATATTTTCTCCTGGGTAAGGGGGTGTCCCTGGCATGGGAAATCTAGTTACAGATGTGTCCTGCTACATTGTTGCTGCGTATAGCAGCTTATTGTAGCAAGACCCCAATGCAAATGTAGTCAGGCATGCTGCGATCATTACCTTCCGGATCCCATTAAAGTGAAAGGTAGGCAGGTACTATTGTACCCCTTTGCTCCTCCACTATGACAGAATAATGGGAATAGTAAGCTCTTAACCCAAAACAATATATAGAGAGTAACTAGGACTGTGACAAGATACAGATAAGCTCTAACACCTTTTTTTCACTTTTCCCCTTTGAGTGCGAAGTGAATTTGTCAAAATAGGTGTGAAAATTGCCAAGTAAACATCTGTATTCATCATAATGACCTGTAATGTTTCCCTTGTATAGGAAATATAATCTTTTTTTACCCAACATTTGTTATTTCAAATGCGAGCGACACTGGAATTTATAGCAGATACTTTGAACATCTCTCACAGAGATGTTAGCACTCAAAGGGTTAATATATGTATTATTAAAGATATCTATATCTGGATGCAAATTTACTGTACGCTTACTGTACCCTTGTTGTTCTTCATCCTTCACAGATCTCTTCAACAAAAGTACCAACCGAAGGACAGCAGCCACCTGAATTAAATATATTTAATTAAATGAATGATATAAATACATTGTGAAATGAAGGTATACAGTAGCATCCTAACCAAAGCTATCAATGGGGCAGATACAGCAGCAGCTCCAGGCTCCACATAAAAAATAGGTCCATCATCATGACAGCATGGTTATCACCAGACAGACACCAGCTGGTCACAAAGTTGGCTTTAAGCCATAAGTATTAAAATTACACTTCCATTTTCCACACAAAAATGCAAGTTCTGTTTAGGGAGACATTGGAGTTCTACACTGGCCTCACCTCCTCCACTTCCCATAATAGGCCTTGAGAAGTAGCCTAACCATGCCTACACACACACAGTAGACACCAGAAGTGATCCTTATACTGGATTAATGACCTGGTTCACAGTTGACTTCTGACCAGCGAATTTGCAGATCGAGTGAGTATCGAATGCATACTGTACGCAGTTTGCATGTTTGAGGTAAAATAGCAACAGAAAATGCGTATGTATCATAAACGCTAAGTGGCCTGAGGTCGACTGAAAGGAAGCCGGCATTTGAGAGAGGACACCTGACGTTTTCGGTCAGTGTAGAAAAAAAGCGCAGGAGTGCCCAAGCATTGGCCAAGATCAGCCTGTCTTTGGCGCAGATGAGCGGTAGGGTCAGCTCTACTCACATTTGCACAGACTAGAAATATTTGATGGTTCGCGAGTTGAGTTTTGCGATTGCGAGTGCTTTAGAGAGACCCTACTCTTGAATATAGTTTATTTTGTTTTAATATTGATAGCCCCACAGAGCAGACTTCAGATCAGCTCTTTGAGCAATGAATTGCTGTGTCTTCAGTATTTTATTAACATATAGTGCCAAGTAGATCAGGTCTCAGTATTTTATACTCAGGAATGGGTGACAATTTCAGCTTAATCCTTTAGTAGACCGTTCACATAGCAACCTCCTCTATTTATTCCAACTTATTTTTAGCACCGTTCTTTTTTATTTATGAAATGAGATTCTTGAAATAGAACACGAGTGATTCGGTGAACTAGTTGTTCTATTTATTTTATTACAGATTGTGTTTTACAAAATAAACTTTTTACGATGTTCTGGTTTTGGAACACGATTACAGCACTACTGGGATGGGAGGTGATAAAACAACTGTGGCTCTCAATTCTATGGCATCTTCTTGAACTGCTTTCACATCAACAGACTGTGTGAAAAACAAAAGGGTCACCAGATGCATTTTGGGTGTGACAGAGTTTGACACAAGTGAAATTCTCTATCTTACATTTGCACATACATGGGGTGATACACAGTCGCTTGCTAAGCCACGTTCCTTCGATGTTTACAGAGTGGCTAAACATAACCTGCCGCACTTCGGAAGGCAAAGTGAATTATCAGAGTTCAAATGGCGTATGACACAACAGTGGGTGGCCGATGGATGGGACATTCCATTTCAGAAGTTGTGAGGACATTTATCAATTCCCGATCAAAGGTGTCACGTGTGTATCAGGAATATCTCATGGAAGGCATTACCACACACTATGGACAGCGCAACCACAATTTCTTAATGATTGTGACAAGTGGTATTCAGACAGAATTGTCCAAGGAAAACTGTACCAGACTTGATCAGCAGGTCAGTGCAGCATTCTTTACCTTCCATGGGATTTGCAAGTAGAAGACCCACCAGAGAACCCCAGTTAACACTACAATACAGGTTCAAATTGGTTAGAGGAGCAGTCTGAAGAGTTATGAGGAATGGTGTGTCCACCATCTCATGAACCAAATTGAGCATTTATGGGACATGCAAGAAAAATCGGTACTTATGTAATATCTGGGCTCCCATTTTTCTTATGAGACCGCATCCCCTCGCGGGGCTCGCTGCGCTCGCCACGCTTCGGGCACGGTGGCTCGCTGCGCTCGCCACACTATATAAAATCAACTCCATGCGTATTTGGATAGTAGGGGTATGAAAAAATGGGGTGCATTTAACATGGGAGCCCAGATAATACATAAGTACCGAAAAATCCTGTGAGTGAATAAACTGGGCTTTTGAGGAAGTTCAACACAATTATAACACAGCCTGCAACAAAGTAATAACAACATTTATTTATACACATTATAAAAATAATAATTATAAAAAGTGTCACATGGAACCATTTGTGTCAGTTGTGGGAAATAGTCACCTTTTTTTTTTATTTCTTTCATTTGGGATCCTGTTCCTAGAGTGGACCTTTAGATGTTTAGGCACGGAGGTGAGTTCAAGACGGGAACTCACGATTAGTCCTGCATCAACAGTGCTGGGTTATTTACCTTTGAAAAAGCTGGAGATATTCCAGTGAAGTGCATCAGGCTGTATTACGCCAACTTCTGGGCCACTGTTTTACCACCACCTACTTATTCCTTCAGTGGATACCTGAACCAAGACTGCACATGGCACCATCAGAGGAGCACTTTCGGAGGACATCCATCCAGCTGGCACCACTCCATAGGGTAAATACCCCAGCACTGTTAATGCAGGACTCCCACTAATCATGAGTGGTTACACTAAGACTGTCCCGTTTTGAACTCACCTCTGCACCTAAACATCTAAAACGTCCACTCTAGGAACAGGATTCCAAGTGAAAGAAATTTTAAAAAAAGGGCGGTGACTTTCCCGCAACTGACACAAATGGTTTAATGTGACACTTTATTATTATTATTATTGTTTTTTCTTCAATTGATTTTTAACAGCTTTATAATGCATATAAATCAACAGCTCCATTACTCAGCCATCATCACAGCAGTCTCCTCCCCACCGGGAGTTGAGCCCGTGTTACTCCAGTGACCCTAGGTACCCGGCGCACGCACAGCTGCGGGACCCGGAAGTACTGAGGTTACTGTGGAAGCGGCGCAGAATCTTCACTGGTGCTGCTGCACGGCTGTGCAGACACCAGCAGGACACAGCCAGACTCAGCGCGACGTGGGACGGTCGTAGAGAGGACACCACCGGGTATCAGGTAAGTGTTGGGTGCACCACCAAGACCAGCAGGAGGACGCTCTGGACTGGGCGCCACTTGGACACTTTCCATGACCCTTTGGATCATTTCAGCCACCGAGCAAAACCGCAGCTGGGACTTGTGACTGTTTTCCCCTCCACTGCCCACCCCCATCCAAAGCACACAGACCGCGTTCACCGCAGGAGGTAAAGCGGTGTCTGCTTTGGGACCACACATCCCTCTGTGAACTTGGACAATCAGGCTATTGCAGCCACACACTTGCTTTCCCCGGATCCCTCCACAAGGGCCTTCCCTCCCACCCCCCTTTCCCACCTCACATGTTTGTATGCTGATAATACATCCATGCTTCCTGATAAATAAATATATTTTATTTTACCTCATTGTCATATCTTCCAAGACATTGATCACACCTATTACACATTGGGCACTTGTTGACATCCACACCCTATCAGTAAACCACTGATTACCAATTTATAGCCAGAGCGCTAGTCATTTTTCTTTATTGCATATAAATCAATGTTATTATATTTTTTTACATGCTGTGTTATAATTGTGTTGAACTTCCTCAAAAGCACAGTTTATTCCCTCACAGAATTTTTCTTGCTTTGCCTCTAAGGGTCTGACTAACCCTGTAATTTAAACTGCTGCTAATTGGAGAGATAAACCACCATAGCTAGCACCTTTTAAAAATATCTGTCAGGGTATTTAATACAATCCCATTTATGGGACATGGTAAAATGATTATTTCACACCCAAGATCCTGCACCTACAAATATTAGGGAGTGGCATGGGTCAAAATGTCTCCAAAGGTCTTCCATTCCCTTAGGGAATCTATGCCACGTCAAGCTGCATCAGATGCAACCATGCGACCACACCAGACAGGGCTGTTACTAGGATCTGGCAAGCTGTGCGATTGCATGAGGCACTGCGGCCATGGTTTATTTCAGACAGTATTTCATGGGGTCTGGACAACCACATGAAATACTGTTAAAACGTCCCATCCAATATAGCCACTGCCTCAGAAGGATGGTAGAGGAGGAGATAGACATTATGGGACAGACATTTACTAGTCGGAGCAGGAAGGAAAGGTAGGAGCTAACAGCAGTACCAGGGCAGCGGCAGCAGTGAGATGAAACAACCCCTGACAACAAGCAGGTGGTGACAGTGGTAAGGGGCTTTATTACACAAGTCATGCTGCATAACTTTATGTCAGGGGCATTACTATGTGGGGCATAATAGGATGTAAGGGGCACTATTGTGTTGGTGTAAGGTAGTCTTTTCCTGAAAGGCCACATCCATCACAGAAAGGACACACCCTTCATTTACAGGAAGGGGCAACACATTTTTTTGAATTCATACTAGGGGTCCAATTGTCTGAACAGCGTTGACACCAGGCAATTGATTAAAGAGGAAAACCTTGAAATTAGGATTTGCATTAAAGGAAGATGATAATCTTCATTTATGTTAATCATTGCTTCAAGTGATAATAATGACATCGGAGATGTGCAGCTCTGTATTCCTGAAAGACAAGCACATCCAAACTTAGGGGTAAGTTGAATTGAGTCCTAGGGTGAGATTAATTAGGATGAGAGATTCAGAAATTGAGGATTTGGGAAGAAATCTCCAGTTTTTTTAAAGCGGCAATCAAACCGGTTTTGCAGTGTAAATGATTGCCGCCTTAAAAAACCTGGAGATTTCTTCCCAAATCTCTCACTTTCTGAATATCTCATCCTATTAAATCTCACCCCTAGTTCAGAATTACCTTCACTTAGCAGAGTCCGGGCTTGGGTGTGTTGTCAGTTTGGAACTTAGATTTAAAAACCATATTCCTTTGTGATGCACAAATTGTGACTTCCATGACCTTAGTCAGGTCCTCCTTCACTCTATGTATGTGTGAGTAAGTGCACTAGCATGCTCTTGTCTATCGTCTTCCTTCTCTGCTTCCTGCTATTGGCTGGCTAATAAACTGATGAGCTAGGTATTGAGGTGGGGTTATATTGGAGAGGAGCTTTGCATCCTGGGAAACCTGAAAGCTTTGCTGATTGGTGCCACGGTCCTCTGAAATGCCTACAACCCCAATGTCACCCTGTGGGAACCTCGAAGAAAGAGAGTTAACCTAAGGTAGGTCTACAATAACACTCATTTTCTTCTTCAGGATCCATGGTCCAACAGGGTGACATTGGGGATGTCCAAAAGCAGTACTCAAGGGAGTTGTCAGAAGGACCCGATGACCAAAGGAAGCATTCTGGGAGGCGAACGTGTCAAATGCATAGAACTTTGTAAAGGTATGAACAGATGACCATGTTGCAGCCTTGCAGTTGTTCAGCGGACGTCCCGCGGCGTGCCGCCCATGATGGACCTACCGATCTGGTAGAATATGCATTTATGGACAATGGTAAAAGGGAGATTAGCTTGCTGGTAAGCTTGCTGAATGACCATACGAATCCAGCGAGCAACAGTTTGTTTGCTCGCTAGCCATCCCTTTTTGTGAAAACCATATAGTACAAAGAGGGTGTCTGATTTCCTGATGGAAGCAGTGCAGTCCAGATATGTAATTAGAGCCCTAACTACATCCAAGGAGCGTTCAGCCAGAGAGAGAACATACAAATTAAATCTCCTCGTTGATGTGAAGCGTGGAGACTACTTTGGTCAGGTGGGAAGCTTTGGTTCTTCGCTCTATGCGGATGGAAAATCAGAAATGGAGGTCTGCACGAAAGAGCAGACAAATCTGATAGCGTCTGGCAGATGCAATTGCCAAAAGGCACACAGTCTCAGTCTTAAGTGAGACTAACCTTAAACCTATATCTAAAACTCTCTGTAGGAAAGCAAGGACTCTAGCAGTTTTCAACACTTTCAGGTCATACAGTAGGAGCAAGTTTCATCTTTGCTCCTTTGGGCGTCGCTAGCCATGGCTAGCCATGGCTATTCTATTGTTCTCAGCTGCAATACAATACGTATTGCAGCTGAGAACAATAGAATAGCCATGGCTGGCCATGGCTAGCCATGGCCAAAGGAGCAAAGATGAAACTTGCTCCTACTGTACTTGCGTGATGCACACCAGGAGAAATAAGTGTGCCAGATCCTGTAGCAAATCCTTGCCGATGTGGGTTGACGTGCTTTGATCATTGTTTGGATGACCTTCACAGAAAACACTCTAATTTAGTTTGGCAGTTTCAAGCGCCACACTGTCAAATACTGGCGCTGAAGGTCTGGGTGTAGACAAGGACTCTGACTGAGCAGGTCCGGTCGTAGTGGCAACCTGAACGGTTGCTGTATTGACATCTGTTGTAGGTCTACCTACCGATGACATCGAGGCCAGGCGGGGGTTTTCAGAATGAGATCCCTGCCTTCTTGTTTGAATTTCCAAATTACTCTGGGTATCAGACACCGGAGGAAAAACTTACAGAAGATGAAAAGTTCCATTGAACTGACAGAGCATCCCCGAAGCTGGCTTGTTGTTGTGATGGGACACCATGCGATCCACGTCTGGAAGGCCCCAACGGCTCACCAGGAGGTAGACTTCTGGGTGGATTGACGACTCCCCCGGATGGACATCTTGCTGACTTAGAAAGTCTGCTTCCCAGTTTAGAATTCCCGGTATGAAAACCGCTGACAGTGCCAGGAGGTGTTGTTCCAACCAAGTTAGGATTCTGGACACCTCTTGTATGGCTCCTGCGCTGCGGGTGCCCCCCTGATGGTTTATGTATGCCACAGTTGTGGCATGGTCTGACCTGACTTGTACCGGTTTGCCTTGAAGAAGATACTGTGAGTGAACAACAGTGTTGTACACTGCTCGAAGCTCCATGACATTGACGGACAGGCATGTTTCCAGCTTGGCCCATATGCCTTGCAAGGACCAGGATTCTACTACCGCTCTCCAGCCTCTTAGGCTTGCATCAGTAGTGAGGAAAATCCAATTTGTGAACCAGAAAGGATGTCCCCGGTTCAGGTAAGGCAATTGTAGCAACCACTGGAGAGATATCCAAACCTCTGGAGTCAGTGTCATGAACGTTGATCCTTATGCGCTGATGTTGTCCGTCCCATTTCTGAAGGATCAGACATTATGCGGGGGCGGGAGTGAAATTGCGCCCACTCGACCATGTCGAATGTTGACACCATTAGACCCAGAATTTGCATTGCCAGATGGACGGATACTCTGGGGCTCTGTAAGAAGAGGCGTATCCTTCATTGTAGAGATTGACACTTGTCCCCTGGTAGGAACAATCTGTCTGGGAGTCTAGACAAGCACCCAGGTACCACATCTGACGTGATTGAGTGAGGGAGGACTTCCCCCAATTGAGGAGCCAACCGTGCTGTTGGAGAACAGCAGTCGTTGTTTGTAAACATGTTAATACCACTACCAGTGACTTTTCTACGAGGAGCAAATCGTCCTGGTAGGGAAATACTCTGATCCCCGGGAGATGCACATATGCCGCCATTTCTGCCATCACCTTGGTAAACACCCGAGGGGCAGTAGCCAAGCCGAATGGAAGGGCCTGGAATTGAAAATGGTGGGACAAATCGCAAACCGGAGAAATCACTGGTGTGAAGGAAGTATGGGTACATGTACATATGCATCCAGTACATCCAGGGAGACCACGTAATCTCCGGTTCTAATGCTAGAACTATTGTCCTCAGAGTTTCCATGCAGAATTTTGGCACCCTGACAAATTTGTTGAGTGCCTCCAAATATATTATGGGCCTGCAGGTCCCATTTTGTTTTGGGACTAGAAACGGTGGAGTAAAAATCTATCCCTCGCTGGTGATGAGGGGCAGGTATAATGACCTAAGACCACAATAGGCAGGCCAATATTTGCAATAACTGTTACGCTTTTTGCAGATTGTGAGGGACGCCTGTACAAAATAACTTTTGTGGGGGGATAGAGTATCCCCTTGACACGACTTCTCTCACCCAAACATCCGCCGATGTGGTGAGCCACTGTTTTGTGAATTGTAGAAGTCTGCCTCCCACTTTGAGGCTGAAAGGCTGCCCAAGGAGGCTCCTGTACAGTCACGGAGGCAGAGGATTGGTCAGGGGCAATAAAGCAATTGACACATAACCCCTCCTGGATAACATCCTAGTCAGACAGGCCTGCAGCACAAGCCTTACATGATAAAAGCAAGGGAGACACTGTTTAAGTACACCCTCATTTACCTAGAGCAGTGGTAGCCAACCCTAGCCCTCGAGAGCTACCAACAGTTCACATTTTCCAGACAACCTAGCTGCTGCACAGCTGCACTCATTACTCACCGACACATTTTAAAAGATCCACAGATGGAGCTAATTAGCTCACTTGTGATTCTGTGAGGAGACTTGCAAAACATGCACTGTTGGTAGCTCTCGAGGACTAGGGTTGGCTACCCCAGACCTAGAGTGATAACACAGCAGTATGTGACTAAAGAGGATAAACCTCTATTTCTTCTGACTCAGAAGATATGAAACAACAAGAGACCGTAATAAGCATGTACACAGAGAAAAAAAACAGACTAGTACAAGTCACATACACAGTATAATAGCTGGGGCAAATCCATGCCACTGCACCCCAAACAACAACTAAGCCCCAAAGAACCAGTGGGATATGGGTCTGTAAAAGCATTCACAGCTGGAAGGTTTTACAGGGGAGACTAACCAAACACTCCTTAAGACTTGCTGCTGCTGCTGCATGCTGAATCTCAAGAGTCTCTGAGAAAGGAGTAGGGTTTTCAATCAGCTTGAGGACTAGACACCTGTAGTGAATAGACGCCCAAAGCTGGTGGAGGGAGCTACAGGCTGTAACAGCCTCCCTTGTTTGCTGGTCTTCCCCCACCTGGTTCCAATGAGCCCTGTGCAAAATTGATTACACCCAGCCTGTGCTCAATGCCCTGGTGGTCTAGTGCAGTGTTTCCCAACCCTGGTCCTCAAGTATCCCCAACAGTCCAGGTCTCTACACAGAATCACAAGTGAAATAATTAGCTCCACCTGTGGATTTTTTAAAATGTGCCTGAATAATCTATGCACCTGCTAGGTGACCTGGAAAATGTGTACTGTTGGGGGTACTTAAGGACCAGGATTGGGAACCACTGTTCTAATGGAGTACCTGCCGCAAGCAGCAGCATCCACGCTAGCTGTTGCGGCCCATCTACCCGGCACACAGTGATTTAGTGCTCTCACAGAGAGCCTTACCTGTCCCTGTGCTCCAGCCATGCTGTCAGAGGTTGCTGCATACCGCTCTTGACCAGGGTCATGGGGGATTTTTGGCGCCAGCAGGGGGATGGAGCTGCTGCGCTGCCGACTGTGCAGGCAGCCTAGCAGCAGTAACGCTGCAGTGTAAAACCAAAAAATAAAAAAACTTCTTTGGGATTGCCTGAGGCAATCCCTGCTGAAAATAAAAAAGGTGCTCCAGCTTTCTGCTGGCACCAACAAAAAACTGATGCGTTAGGCATGGAGGCGGGGTTATGTGCATCCTGGGAAACCTGAAAGCTTCCCCAATTGGTGCCACGGTCCTCTGAACCACCAACAACCCCAATGTCACCCTGTGGGACCATGGAATCAGAAGAATAAAAAGTGTGACTGTACCGCCTCACCTATACCCAAAGGACTTGGTCTGTGTTCTTAAATTATCTTCAATACAAAAACAGCTTCCAGGGACCAGATTCAAGAAAGATTGGTTCTTCACAGGACAGCCAAGGGGTACAATGTTTATGTGGTCTGCGACATGAACACAGTAGTGCAGTGATAAGTAACACAGGGACAAATCAGAATTGTGCTCATTAGTGCTTTCATAACTGGTTCCAATTAATTCAGAAGCAGCAGGTTGTTTTAATAAGCAATAGTTGAATAGTGTTGTACTACTTAAGGCGCTTCAGTTGTGGATGCTTTAGAACAGTTTTCTTAAGATTTCGCTAAATATCTTAGCATTGAACGTAAGGCAGAAGAGACACTTTAAGCCTCCATGAGAAGGCTCCAGAACATTGGTCAAGAGACCCAAAAAGTAATCTCTCACTCTAGAGAACTAAGATTCATGTACAGGTGTGTGTATGTTCCACAGACATATGTTTAAGGCCCAGTTTGACCCGCATGGACAAATAAAGGGGATTAACAAGGATTGGTTATAGGGACTAGATACATACTGCCAGACATACTTAAGAATGTATAAAAGAATGGTCTAGGGTAGTGATTGAGAACCTTGGCACTCCAGCTGTTGTTGCAATTTGGCCATGCTAAAACTATTGCAGAGTATGCGTAGCTCAACAACAGCTGGAGAGCCAAGGTTCTTCATCACTGCTCTAGGAGCTCACGTAAATCACTACTTGCTTTCAGAATCTGAAAAGCATTCAGAACATTTAGTGAATCAATGCCTTGCAACATAGCTACCCAGCAGTATGCGGTCAGAAAACATGAAGGCTCTTATCTAAATAAAGTGTAATCAAAATTCCACAATTTATGCTATTGGGGTGTACATAGATGCATAAAAAAAAAAAAGAAAAAAAAAAAGAAAGGAGGACAGACACAGATTCATAAACCATGCCGAGCTTATAAATTCACTGGATAGACACAATTAAGCAAATATATTTTAGGTCACGGTTCATTTAAAGCTGTATTTACAGGTTTGCTTTTTGTAAGCACTGGGGAGACTAGACTAATTTGACATTTTAGGAGTAACACTTCTAAAGCAATAATTAATTACAGAAGCACAATTATTCATACCACCCAAAAATGCTAATCTTTTGGGATAGCAGAGATCTCCCACATCATTAGTCATTTGTTTATTCGTAGGAGTAGATCACAATTTGTTTTTAGAATGGTCTTTCTGTGCAGCCGTTTTACTCACAGAATACCAGCAGGTGTTAATACATTATTAAAAACCTTCATTTATGTAAATATAAGCTGTGCTAATGCATCACCATTACGTGTCTGACATCAATGGGTAAATCACTAGTAAGTCTCTAATAACAGATTGTACAAAGAAACCAGCTACTTCTTGTGAAACACTCATCCCTTGCTTACATTTTTTTTAACCCCTTTGTGACAGGAAAGGTTACATAGCAATAATCAGGAAGGTTTAAAGAACTTTCCATTTGGAGTGTGCTCTCTATGCGGATTTTCATTTGTCCGCACCTGGATATTCTTAGTTTGGAGTGGAGAAGGCATCTCCAACTGTGGTTCTCTCATTGTAATTGGCGCCCATTTAAAAGAAGGGGAATCTAAAGGTGGGTATACACGGATAGATTTTGCAAAAGATGTGGGCGTTCCCGATCGATCGTAAAGACCAATCGTTCAAATCGTTCCGTGTTTTGGAACGATATTGCCAGCGATGCGCGCACCCGCCAGTCGTTAGTAGAGGTCGCTGATCTTCCCTGCATGCAGAAAGATCAGCGACCAATCGCTAACGATGTGCACAATCGTTTTGGTAATCGTTTCTTCACTGTCCAATTTGGGTTTGGCTGACGACTAGGAAACCACTCCCCTCCTCCATTACGTCAACCTGTCCCACCCTGGCTGCGTGGAGAGGAGCACCGCATGGTGAAGGAGGGAGCAGCGCGTAAAAAACTGTTTGCCACCGCGATGTAAGTAGCTTTCTGCCCACCAATGTTGTACACACAATGCACCCCTTGTGTATGTAGCTGCCGCTGCCCACCAATGTTGTACACACAATGCACCCCTTGTGTATGTAGCTGCTGCTGCCCACCAATGTTGTACACACTGCACCCCTTGTGTATGTAGCTGCTGCCCACCAATGTTGTACACACTGCACCCCTTGTGTATGTAGCTGCCGCTGCCCACCAATGTTGTACACACTGCACCCCTTGTGTATGTAGCTGCCGCTGCCCACCAATGTTGTACACACTGCACCCCTTGTGTATGTAGCTGCTGCTGCCCACCAATGTTGTACACACTGCACCCCTTGTGTATGTAGCTGCCGCTGCCCACCAATGTTGTACACACTGCACCCCTTGTGTATGTAGCTGCCGCTGCCCACCAATGTTGTACACACTGCACCCCTTGTGTATGTAGCTGCTGCTGCCCACCAATGTTGTACACACTGCACCCCTTGTGTATGTAGCTGCTGCTGCCCACCAATGTTGTACACACTGCACCCCTTGTGTATGTAGCTGCTGCTGCCCACCAATGTTGTACACACTGCACCCCTTGTGTATGTAGCTGCTGCTGCCCACCAATGTTGTACACACTGCACCCCTTGTGTATGTAGCTGCCGCTGCCCACCAATGTTGTACACACTGCACCCCTTGTGTATGTAGCTGCCGCTGCCCACCAATGTTGTACACACTGCACCCCTTGTGTATGTAGCTGCTGCTGCCCACCAATGTTGTACACACTGCACCCCTTGTGTATGTAGCTGCCGCTGCCCACCAATGTTGTACACACTGCACCCCTTGTGTATGTAGCTGCTGCTGCCCACCAAACACCTCATTTATTGCGAACATCCAAAATACTAAAACTGAACTGAAGTAACAGCAATATAACATTTATTTAGTAAGCAAAAGCATGATATGGTGTACAACTACATATTTTTGTGAAAACTAACCAGAAAACATAACTTTTTAATTACAGAGACATGACCAGTGAACGGGAGCGGGAGTTCCTTACAGGCTTTTTTGCGATCTATCAGGAACACGAATGCCTATGGAAGGTCAAATCCCGCGACTATGCAAACAAAAATAAGAAAGACCTCGCTATAAAGCACCTCGTGACCTACAGCCTCCAATTCCACGAGGAAGCCTGCCCAAAATGGGTGCGCCGTAAAATCCAGAATGTGCGCACAGTCTTTCTAAAGGAGCACAAGAAAATTGCTGCATCGCGGTCTTCAGGTGCTGGTGCCCAGGACGTGTACCTAACCAATCTGTGGTACTACGACCAATTAAAATTCGTCCTAGAACAGGATCCAGAGCGCCCATCAAGAATGCTTTTGGTCGAGGAGGTGCCAACAGATGATACAGAAGATAATGGGGATAATTCAGCCAGTGATTTGGTAAGTTGACTGCAACAAAAGCCCACAATTCACAACTCTATTAGTGTAGGCACTCCTCCTGCCATGGCACTGCACCAACACCATTAAAATATGCCAAGTACTGCTCGCGGACAGCTTTAGCCCGTGCACTCCCTGTCTCATGGAGGGCAGGTGCTCCAACAGAGGCAATATTCGACACTTCCTCTGGTTGATTGGGATCATCGACCATGTTGATGGCAGTTTGTTGTTGCATTGCTTTGCGTCGCAAGTAGTTGTGCAACACACAACATGCCAGCACAACCCAGTCGATTTTATCAATCCGCAAGTTAATTGCCGTGTGTAGCACACGGAAGCGGTTGCTCAGAATCCCAAAAGTGTTCTCAACAACACGCCTAGCCCTCGACAGTCTATAATTAAAGATTCGCTGTTGAGGTGTCAGCCCCCTTTGAGCATATGGCTTCAACAGATGTTCGTGTAGAGCAAATGCTTCATCAGCCACAAAAACATAATTTAAGCCATGTTTGGTATCAGGCACAGTTGGCAACCTTAGCCTATTAGACATCATGCGCTCATAAAACTCAGTTCTTTTAAAGGATCCCCCATCCGAAGCGCGTCCATTTTTCCCAACATCCACAAAAATAAATTCATAGTTTGCATTTACCACCGCCATCAGTACAATACTGAAGTATCCTTTATAATTGAAATAATAAGATCCTGAGTGTGCAGGCGGTGTGATGCGAATGTGCTTCCCATCTATTGCTCCCCCGCAGTTTGGAAAGTTCCAACGCCGATCAAACTCGTTGGCAATTAAAGTCCAGTCCTCTGTGCTGGATGGAAACTGTGAACACATCAAAAAATGAAAAAGAGATTAATATAATTTTTGTACTTTCAACAGGCTTCCACACCGGATCTGGAACAACTCGCATCCCCTGTTCTCTCCAGCCCTACCGAAACATCCACAGGCGTCGCCTCCAATGCTGGAAGTGATAGCTCAACTACCAGAAGAAGGTACAGACGTCAGGATGCAACGGCCAAATCGACTACTGATCAAAATGCAGTTCTACTACAGAAAGTCGAGCAAGTTTTAAACAAGGAACCCGATTATTTTGCGAATTTTGCAACTCATGTTGGTGGTGCATTACGCAAGATGGATCCTGACCAACAGGTTGAATTCGAACGAATTGTATATGATTTGCTGTACCGTGGCAGGAACAAACGCCTCAAACCAGAAACAGGTGTTTGCGATTACACTATGCCTCCCCCTAGTGTAGGCCACCCAAGGTCATACCTAACCCCTCCAAACATTGGTGAACCTCCATGTGCGGTGCTGAACGCCACGCCTGTTCACCATGACCCCAGTATAACATACCAAGCCAGTGCTGGAATGGTCGCCTCCAGATTACACATAAGTAGCCCACCCCCCACCTATCCCCGTACAGTGACGCCCACCGGCCCAGACCTGCATGAACCAGGTAGAACATACCAGTCCAATGCAGGAATGGTCAATGCCCCATTCCACATGACTAGCCCACCCCCCACCTATCCCCGTACAGTGACGCCCACCGGCCCAGACCTGCATGACCCAGGTAAAACATACCAGTCCAATGCAGGAATGGTCACTGCTCCATTCCACATGACTAGCCCACCCCCCACCTATCCCCGCACAGTGATGGCCAGGCCAGAGCAGAATCAACCTGCAAACTCATTTCCCTCGACCTCATTTGACGTCATCTATAGTGCATTGCAGGACTGCAATGATGACGGCAAAAATGTGGTTCAACTGTAACATTTTTGTGGTTTCCACTAATGGCTTCAATATGATACTTCATGGGTCCTCAAACTGCGGCCCTCCTGATGTTGTGAAACTTCAAATCCCAGCATGCCTTGTCACAGTTTTAACACTCCCTTAAAGCAAAACTGTGGCAAGGCATGCTGGGATTTGTAGTTTCACAACATCTGTAGGGCTGCAGTTTGTTGACCCATGTGATACTTGAATACCACCATCCATCTTTGATTAAACATTCAGCTTCCCTTTCATAGTTAATGATGTGTGATGCAGTGCTTGTTGCACTGGTGGTCTATTGTTTTGTCTCTCGTGTTTGGGACACATTTGTCTCGGTTGCTTGCTACGCACCACACTATTTAACATCAACTCCATACCTTCTTCGATAGTGTGTGAATGAAAATGGAGGTCCTTAACATTTTTCACATACATGGCTCTCTTTTAATTTATTTTGCCACTTAAAAATCATGTGACATGTTTTATTTTATTCTTGATAATCCAAAAGCAGCAATATGTTTTGCGTAATGTGCACCGGTGTACAAATTAAAATAAAAAAAAAGTTTGGCACCTGAGTATATTGTATGTGTTATTTACGCTTACCTTAAAGTACTGAGACTTCAGGATTTCCACAATAGCCTGGCAAGTTTCAGGGATAATCCTCCCCAATGCCTGAGGTGAGATCAGGGAGCCAAACTTCAGATCAGCCAGGGATCTTCCTGTGGCAAGGTACCTCAGGGTGACGACCAGTCTCTCCTCCGCAGAAATTGCCGCCCTCATATTAGTGCTCTCTTTCTGGATGATCGGAGTGACCAGACGTAGCAATTCCTGAAACGTGTCCTCATCCATTCGCAGAAAATTCCGGTAGTCACAGGGGTGGGTACCTCGGATCTCCACCAGGAGAGACATGTGGGACTGAGTGTCCCTCCTCAGTAGCCATTCCTTGGTCCAACAGGATCTCGCCTGCCTCCTCCTTCGGGCTGGATCCCTACGTTTCAGCATGAGATATGCGTAGCACAACGCAAGCTGGTATTGATAGGAATCCATAATGTGAGCAAAACAGGCCAAAATCACACTTTGCTAGCAAAAGCACTGCAGTAGCTGGATAAATCCAGTCTCTCCAACAACAATACTGCTGTGAGGTAGAATGGAGGATGCTTGTCTACCCTGTTAAGTCACACCCATTATTCCGCCCATTATTTATAATTCAAAGGACACTAGATCAATCGTCTGTGTTTTAAGAGAAACGACCAACGATATCGACTCGCTAACGATCGGTCGTTTGTCCCAAATCGTTAGGTGAATCGTTTCACTTTGTCATGAAATCGTTGGTTCAGGAGTTCAGACCGAATCGTTAGCGAGATCGAATCGTTGGACACATCTATCCATGTATACCCACCTTTACAGTGATCATTATAGATCTTGTCTGGGTGGTGTTCTTACTCTACATACTCAATTTGATTGTATGATAAAAAAAAAAAATGTTTTGATATTCTAATCTTGGTTAAAAGATCCGTGTTTTGCTATACCCCTAATTAAGTTGTTATATGAAACGCGTTTGTTACTTTTGTAAAGAAATGGATATAATACACAATGGATCCTGCAACTTACTTGAATATACGCTGATAATGGATATATGAAGTCATTGATCCTGTGATGATTGGCCTTAAAATATTTTATTGTAATAGTATTGCTGGGCGGTACTTCTTATTTAAGGTTCTAGCACACTCAAATAATTTTCTAGCCAATAACACTCTGCCCCCTACTAGTGGGGCCTCCACAATCCAAATTTACCCACAATAGTGTTATAGGGCGCCCTAAAGTAGTAATGGGTAATTTCGGTCTCTCCTTACTTCATAAATCCAGACAGAAATTTTTATACATAAAAACATTAAAATACAAATTTAAAACAAGTCTTTCATGTCAATTTCTTGTTATAGATGTCATATGTCCCCGACGCGTTTCATCCCAATACGAGACTATCAGGGGTGTAAATGTTTATACAAATCTTTAATGGATGTTTTAAAGGGTTCTTCTGGTAATGTTTAGACTTCCTTAATTTGCTTAAAGGCTTGATGGGTAGCTCAATCAATAATGGATCTACCACCTATTGGATGAAACCAATAGGTGGTAGGAACTTGTATTCAAAATTAATGGTGTGTTTCCTTTGTTTTTCTCAATACTGGTATCTAATTTGTACTCTTCCCAATTTGGTTATGGTGACCCTATTTAGCCAACAATGTTACACACACATGGGGTCCAAAAAAGATTAAAACAAAATAGGAGATGGAACTCGATCGATCCTGCAATGTGCAAAAAGTTATCTTGTTCTTTAGGTGGCTTTAGAGCAGGGCAAAAAAATTGACCACTTCTGGTAGGTAGGTGCAAGTATGCTTATCAGAGTCCAGATCACTTGCAACTTGGACTCTGATGAGGACACTTGCACCTTGCTGGTCTCCAACTATTAGTTAAAGAAGTGTTCCAACATTCCTTACCTGAAATGGTTAAAAATTATATAAGACCTGATTGCTCATGTGCAAAGTTGCAGATGACTGAGAGAAGTTATGTAGGTTAAAGGATGGTTATTGCGCTCAACCTATGGTTTGAGGCGCTGCCAAAAGAAGGGGGATTCCCCAGCCCCCTGGGATATACTCAAATACTGTGCGATTTGGCGCTGCCTGCCTGAAGGGTAATGCTAGCAAATCAAATAGATGTATATAAGATAAAGAAAGGTGCATAAAAGGATTTAATAGTAAAAATAGTGCATGCAAAACAAACTTGATTATTGGGCAAATATATGTATATGTTATGTCTGAATTGACAATTCTTAGTCCATATATTGCAGATGTTATAAGGGGGGTACTGTGGTGAGAGGGGCTGGCGTCCCGTCCCCTCTCAGTGCACAGGTCCCTCTCAACACTCACAGTTCTTGGGGTAAAGTCTTTTCCGTATGTCCCACGTAGCTACTCGGTCCCACGATGCCACTCTTCTGGTGGAGTAGGATGTCTCTAGATGTACGCTTGTGTTCAGCGGGGTTTGTGGAAAGTACACTGGGGTTTGTGCACGGAATGGGTTTCACCTGGAAGGCTGCTAGCTACCACGGCGGAAGACTCGCAAGGCTCCTGGCGGGGAGTTCCTACGTTCGCCGCTCGTTATAACCCAGACCTTTCTTTCTGGTGTCCCCAGATCCGGCCTCCCAGGCGGCTGTGTCCCGGCGTTCTCCGGCCTTCTCACTCCGTCTGCGGGGCGCCAATGGATGACGTCACCGTCAGATGGGGAGCTGGACGTCGGGATGCCGCGGTTTCAGCCTCAACTGTGCTCGTACACGCTGCGGCCCCTGGTTACAGGCTGGTGCCGGCTTGTCGATGATGGCTTTAGGGTGCGATGTATTATAATGGGTGAGTGGATACCAACGCGTTTCGGCTCTCTTCGGAGCCTTTTTCAAGGATGTCAGTGCCGGTGTCAGGACTGTCTTTAAATTCAGTGACCCTCCTCCTGATTGGTTGCGGGTTCTGGATGCTTATTGGTTCATCAGTGTTGACTCTGGCACGAGGGAGGGGCCAGGTATGGAGGTCAGTTCCTGAGGGTACTATTTCATTGGTCAGAGGTTTGAAATGGTGATTGGCTTCAGATCCCTGGCCCCGGTAAGTAGGCGGGGTCAGGTACACAGTTCATATCAGTGAGTATTGGACTACGTATTTTTGATGCTGATACTAATGTCCAGTTCTGTGTTATAGATAAATGGGCAGACAATGTATACCTTATGCAGCAATAGCCTGATGGCATATGCACTTAAATACATGTATAAGGATGATGGTAATCGTGATATGAGGTAGAGGCAATACTACTATTCTATGGAGTCCTAGATTGCTCCATTATTCGTTGATGATAGACAAGGGATATTGTGATATTTATAATGCTGCTACATTGAAATCTATATTTAACCCCTTAGGCTCCAATGTTTTCAGGGTGAATATCCACTTAAGCTCTTCTTTGTCTAATTTCTTGCTGAAATTGCCCCCCCTCCAGTTTTGGTCTAATTGGGTAATAATGAGGAAAGTTAGGTCCTTGGGATTCTGTCCATGTGTGAGTCCGAAATGGTTAGATAGGCTATGCTGTTCATAACCCTTCTTGATATTCCGAATATGCTCTGCTAATCTAATCTTGAAGGGCCTGATCGTGCGACCCACATACTGTAGACCGCACGTACAGGCCAACAGGTAGATGACTCCTTTGTGGTGACAGGTCAACTCTTGTTTGATATGGAATGATTGTCCTGTGATATTGGACTTAAAGGTGTCGGTTTTCTTCTCCATTCTAGCACATGTTTTGCACCCCATGCAATCGCCACACCTGGAAAAGCCAGGGGTGCCCTTTATCAGTGTGGTCTGTGTTAACCTGCCGGGTGGGATATGGTTCCTAACCAGTGTGTTCTTGATGTCAGGGGCCTTCCTGTAGACTACCTTCGGTCTCTCCGGTAGAATGTCTCCTAATATCCTGTCCTTACACAAAGACAAAGAAGAGCTTAAGTGGATATTAGACAAAGAAGAGCTTAAGTGGATATTCACCCTGAAAACATTGGAGCCTAAGGGGTTAAATATAGATTTCAATGTAGCAGCATTATAAATATCACAATATCCCTTGTCTATCATCAACGAATAATGGAGCAATCTAGGACTCCATAGAATAGTAGTATTGCCTCTACCTCATATCACGATTACCATCATCCTTATACATGTATTTAAGTGCATATGCCATCAGGCTATTGCTGCATAAGGTATACATTGTCTGCCCATTTATCTATAACACAGAACTGGACATTAGTATCAGCATCAAAAATACGTAGTCCAATACTCACTGATATGAACTGTGTACCTGACCCCGCCTACTTACCGGGGCCAGGGATCTGAAGCCAATCACCATTTCAAACCTCTGACCAATGAAATAGTACCCTCAGGAACTGACCTCCATACCTGGCCCCTCCCTCGTGCCAGAGTCAACACTGATGAACCAATAAGCATCCAGAACCCGCAACCAATCAGGAGGAGGGTCACTGAATTTAAAGACAGTCCTGACACCGGCACTGACATCCTTGAAAAAGGCTCCGAAGAGAGCCGAAACGCGTTGGTATCCACTCACCCATTATAATACATCGCACCCTAAAGCCATCATCGACAAGCCGGCACCAGCCTGTAACCAGGGGCCGCAGCGTGTACGAGCACAGTTGAGGCTGAAACCGCGGCATCCCGACGTCCAGCTCCCCATCTGACGGTGACGTCATCCATTGGCGCCCCGCAGACGGAGTGAGAAGGCCGGAGAACGCCGGGACACAGCCGCCTGGGAGGCCGGATCTGGGGACACCAGAAAGAAAGGTCTGGGTTATAACGAGCGGCGAACGTAGGAACTCCCCGCCAGGAGCCTTGCGAGTCTTCCGCCGTGGTAGCTAGCAGCCTTCCAGGTGAAACCCATTCCGTGCACAAACCCCAGTGTACTTTCCACAAACCCCGCTGAACACAAGCGTACATCTAGAGACATCCCACTCCACCAGAAGAGTGGCATCGTGGGACCGAGTAGCTACGTGGGACATACGGAAAAGACTTTACCCCAAGAACTGTGAGTGTTGAGAGGGACCTGTGCACTGAGAGGGGACGGGACGCCAGCCCCTCTCACCACAGTACCCCCCTTATAACATCTGCAATATATGGACTAAGAATTGTCAATTCAGACATAACATATACATATATTTGCCCAATAATCAAGTTTGTTTTGCATGCACTATTTTTACTATTAAATCCTTTTATGCACCTTTCTTTATCTTATATACATCTATTTGATTTGCTAGCATTACCCTTCAGGCAGGCAGCGCCAAATCGCACAGTATTTGACTGAGAGAAGTTAGCCGCTGTCCAGAAAAAAAAAGTAAAACACACCCAGTGCAAATCTGCAAGTGAATTGCAAAATTATCACTATCCAGTATTGTGTCACACATCCATACACAATACCCGAACCATTGAATGATTTTTCCAGTCTGTGCAAGTGTAAGTCTGACCCTTCCACAGCTCCGCAACAGAGACAGGCTGATCAAGGCCAGTGATGACGTCACACACCCTCCCTTAAAATGTCTGGGACACCTGCGTTTCCCCTGACACTGCCAGAAAAGGTCAGGTTTCCACCCCCAAATGAGACTTCCTGTCCATCAAATCGGGAGGGAAATGCGATGATATTTTCATTTATTTTGTCTCCTGCATGCGCAGTCGCTCCATAATCCAACAGATTGCAAATAAGCAATCAACTCTGAATCAGGCCCATAACTGCTTACCTGATAAGTGATCATAGAAATATTTTAGATATTGAATGAGAACTTAATCTCAGATTCAGCATCACCCTGTCCCTTTGAATGGTTGTAATTTTGCGGTCCACTAATACACGATAAAACCTCACATCATTCAATCTTCACTATCAAACTGAAATATGAAATTGTAACAGAGCTAATAAAGTTGGATTAAAGAGCAAAATAAAAAAAATAAAAACAGGAGAAAAACTTAGAATAAATTAAACAAATAAGAAAATCACCATCACGAGACATTTAAACTTTGTTATTTTACTGAATGTTTATTCGGCTAACATGAATCTACTGTGTTTTAGCTTCAAGCTCCAGAACATTTCAATACACTGGCTGAAAAGATCACTGCAACTGGGGAAACAGTCTAATTTTATAAATTATTCTCACTTTACAATGCAGAATCTAATGTCTCTATGTTTTTAAACACAAAAAGTTAATCTACCATGACCAACATTCATGTAACACTGCAAGAACATAATGATTTTCCCATGAAGCCATCTCAAAATAGCATCTGGACAACATTGCATGGAAATGGTTCCATTTCTTCCCCCACTGTGGTTCTATTTAGAGCATTTTGGAGACTGTTGCATATTTCAGACCTGGAAATAGCCCGCAAAACAGAGCGGGCTATAGCAGAGGATCATTCATTACTACACTCCACTACAATCCACGCCAGCGTGATTAATGGGTAGCAGCTGCTTGCATGCAACTTCATGACTGGCTAGCGACATACAGGTAGAAGAGTCTTGTACGGACACAGAATGCGGCCACTTATTTAGGAGTATGATTAATAGTTAAAGCACAGTTAACATTACTGAATAAATCCGATTTAGAGCCTTTTTTTCATAGCATCTTAATGGGTGTAGAGATTAGCCCTGAAAACTCATACAACACAACATTTATTTAAGTTGCATGATTGCTGGTAGTTAATTTGGGGAGTGAAGCTTTTTCACCGTTGTGATTTAGTAACATTGTGGTGACAACTGGAAATTCAAAGACCAGAGAGCTTGTCAATGACCAACATGCGGTTTATTTCCACCCATGCCTCTCTGAGTTTGTGTGAAACAGCAAGTCAGGTGTACATCATTTCTGCCATGTGTGACATTTTCTTTGGAATATACAGATAGTATTCCATGTATCCAGCAAGATCTTCTATGGTTACATCGTCAACTGATGCTCTGGCTTGTTCTGAGCAGGAGCGTGGAGACCCAGAAGCACCACTGCCCACTGTTTGAGTTCTGTTTTGTAAAGGTGGAGAGGATTCCTCCTTCACACTCTTCTCACATTCTGTTAGCATGTCCCGCAAGCCTGAAAAGGAGTACACTTCCATGTTTTGCCAGTTATCGCACTGGCAGTCACTGCCTTTGCAAGTACATTTTGCATCTGTGCTAAGCTCAGATACAGAGTGAAAATCCGAGGGAAGGCTAGCCTGTAAGCTTGCTCTGGGCTCCAAGGAAACTGAAGAATTTATCTTCCCCAATTGGGAAGAGGTCTCTGATGCAGGTTCCTCCGAGGGCTTCAGGCCAAATCTCATGTAGCCATTGACACCAAGAGAAGAAGTGCTAGGTGGATCACTTGCAGCTGATCGGCTGATAGAGACACTTCCATCTACAGCATCGCAAAGGCTCTTGTGCTTTAGTTGGGAGCTACAAGTGGTCTTTGTGCTGCAGTGTGTAAACTTTGGTGGATGCAGTACTGGGGATTTAGAGCGTCTTCTTCGTGGTGTTCTTCCAGCTCCTCTTGTAGTTTTTCTTGTTGATCTACAAAAAAAAAAGGAGGGAACAAATAAGCAAGTAATGACAGAAGTGTTATGGAGTATGCTGAGGCTTCATAAATAAATGTTAATGGATTACTGAGCAAGTCATCACATATATTCTAATGTGGTTTACAGGGGATGCCAACCGAGCAGCACTTCTCTAACTTCCATTAAAAGTGGTTTATGGACAACTATTGTGATGGCGCAATAGTCCCAGATCTATCATGAGTCATCTGCCATTACTGAAGCAAAAAAAAACACAGGATGGCCAGGTATAAGAGATGGCATATTGCAAAAATGATTTTCAGAACTCAAGGTGCCCATACACGTTACAATATTGTATACAATATCGCATCTCATCTCGGTTTTGCGATGAGATCTAATTCAAGAAGTATGTGCAGCACATACTTTTTGTACTAGATCGCATCTCATCGCCAAACCGAGCTGCGATGAGATGCGATATTGTATACAATAATTGTAACGTGTATGGGCACCTTCAGGTGTAGATATATTAAGCTTGGTAAAGTGATAAAATGTCTGGTTTTTATTATCAGCTGCTACCTGTCATTTTTCAAACCAAGCCTGTAACTTCACAGTTAAGAGCTGATTGGACGGTGATAAAAAGACAGACAGTTTATCACTTTACTGAGCTTAATAAATCTATACCTCAGTTCTAATTATAGCAGGGCAGTTATAGATTTAAAAAAAAAAAAAACACGTTGACCTAAAACCATGTTGACCTTGTCCCATATCGACCTTCAACCATGTCTACCTAAGTTGGGTCGACAATACTACCGTATCCCGTGACAAGTAACAGTGCTAACCACTGTACTATGAGGAAGTTAAACAAAATCACTGAAATCCTTACCCATGCCAGCTATCCTTATGGGGGCCCAAAACTTTAGCCTTTGTGTCTTCTAAAGTAGCTCTTCCACATGTTCTCGTATTGCAGCCATCAACTGCACACAAGGCCGCTGTACACCTAGAACACAAGCCACAGGTTTATACTAGAGAATCCCCAGGTAGCCAAGGTTCATTCATTTTTATGTATTCTTGAAAGTATCTTTAGGTCTTCAACTTCTTATCCACGTATAATATCAATATTATGTGTTTTATCACTGATACTACACAAAGTTGCTCTATAGATCAGAGCTCAAGCTATTTGGCAGGAAAGGGTCAGCAAGATCAGAAAGACGTGCGTTCATGGATGAAAATAGATAAAATTCCCACTGGTTTAGGGTCAACAGTTACATATTGTGGAAAGTGCAGACAAGCAGGCGAGAATGTTTAAGGTTTGGGGGGGGGGGGGGGGGTATTTAGCTCTGGGGTGGTTAGATTTAGGAAGTGTGGCACAGGGGTTATGGTTAGGCTGCTTGACCGCCCAGATACTGTATGTTATGCGTGTTTGCATATAGACATTATATAAAAATAAGAATTTAGACAAATTCTTCATTAAAAGCAGGGTTTTGTACTAAAAAATAAATCAAAGGGCAGTATTCAATGAGAAAAGTTCTCCGTGTTTTGTGGAGAATTTGTGCTTTGTTCACCTTGGACGGAGCATTTTGCTCTCCAAAAGCGAGCAACCCTATTCAATGTGAAATATTCTCCGTCTTTCTAAGTGATTTTCTCCATGTCTCTCCGTGTAGCAATTCTCCATCTTTTGATGGGGAGCTGGAATGTGAACTTTTAAACTAAAAGGTTTTTTTTTTTAATTTTGGTGTCAAAAAATCAGTTTTTTTTTTCTGTGAAGGGGCATGTTATTTTTATTCATGTGCTTATAGCACATGAATATATATTTAATTTGAAAAAATAAATATTTTTAAATTTTTTTTTTTTTTTTTACACAGTGCAGCCAGCAGGGGGCCGGAGCGCTCGAGCCGCTCATTACATATTCATATATTCACTGCACCCGATCGTTAATATGCACGATCGGGTGCAGTGAATACTGGGTCCCCCGCTGGCTATAGGGGGGGGGCAGCCTGTGCTGCCTGGGTCTCGGAGAGCCCCCCTCATCTCCACATTCCTCTGGAGCAGCCAGGGAGACTAATCTCTCTGGCTGCTTCCGTCCCCCGGCTCCCTGAAAGCTCCCTGCCGCGGACGCTCGTCCGCTGCAGGGGTTAAGACTCGCCGCGAGTCTTAACCACATTGAATAGAGGGAGCAGGAGTGGCAGCGAGCCCTCCGGAACACGGAGAGTGCATGGAGAGCGAAATAAAACGCTCTCCATGCACGGAGAACTTGGTCATTGAATACTGCCCATAGAAAAAGCACATAAAAACAATAAAATTGCTTCTGATAAAAAACACATAAAGAAGATGCTTATCTTTGGAGGATGAGGTAGGTTCTGCATGCATGCACACACACACCAATCCAAAAACACAAAAGGGAAATGTACATTATCGGATGTATCCTAGGAGTGCCGTAGACAAATAAGGATATCGCGATAAATGACAAATGGTTATAATCATTTTATCCAATAACCAAAAAAGGACCCATGATCACCGATGAAATGCGTCATAGAATGTCCTGGCAGCTGCTTGGATTATGCTTCACGGTTTTAGGCATGCAAAGCATTATACCTGATAACAGTTGGTATCAAGACTAATAGGCCAGCCCCCGGCAAACCCATTAGCAGTTGTGAAGAACCAATGTTTGGAATGTTCTTGATAACATAAGGGGACGAGTATAACTGTAAAAAAGGCTGGTAACGCAGAAGGTTTACAGTTGTGATGCCCACAAGAACATAGTTTGTAATGTTCTTGCCAACATTATGACTGCCTGTCAGAGGACTCTATAAAGAGTGTATCTAACAATTAAAGAGGAAGGAGGCTAGGTACGACTTAGACTATAAACACTGTCTACAAATGATACTATGTCCCACGTCTTGACTGATTAGAGTTACTGATTAAATGCACCTTTGAGATAAAGCCCACTGCACAAAATGGCTGCACACTAGGCAGAACATAAAAAAATAAATCCTTCACTGCTCATTCTGCCTAGGAAGAGAGCATGAAATCTATCTGTGGGCGAAATACAATATAGAATACCTGACTCATACCAGCTCCCAACATAGAAGGAAGCTGAATAGAAAGAGCATCAGTCTGTCTGCGTGTACAAATATTCCATGTACTATCCTTGCCAATGGAAGAATGGATACTGGAGATACTTAGCATATAAAAAAGTTTACATCAGAAGCAATAGGTACTGTTTAATAACAATATAAAAGGTCTCCATTAACTTAAAAAAAAAAAAAAAATTGAATTTGCATACTGGAGAACTTTGGATGTACAGAAGTAATACGAGAAAAAAAAAGGAGACTTAGGGGGTATATTTATAATGTGTGGTACAAACACAGGAGGCAGGATGTAATAAGTCTTGAAAAGTGATAAACCACCAGCCAATCAGCTCCTGTTCTCAGAAAAAACATTGGTCCCCTGATAAGCCGCACTTATCGTGGCTCTGGAGGCTGCCTATCGGAGATTATACTTTATGTGCTGCGGTACCTGTAACAATCCCTGGTAAGTGCTACATAATCGGGAATAATGGAATGCGCTGCAGAGAAATATCTAGTTGCAGTAACAACTCAATTGAATACCAGTCTACATTTACTAGGTCCCTTTCCATTGATTTATATCAATGCAAATATATGTTAATTGAGAAGGACCTTCAGGGCCTGAACACATTTACTATCAGATGATTTTTAATCTTCAAATTTAAATGTTAGAAAATGTATGACTAAGCCCTGGAAGTACATTATCAACTTAAATTGATTTGAAATAGATGAAAAACAATATTTAGTAAATATACTGGAGGGAGAGAAATGATAGCGATGTAGGGGCATTTTATAACCGATCTCACTAGGTTACTTAGAAAATGCCGCTACATCGATACACGTGTAGAGGCCATAGTGATAGCAATGCGTGGCCCCGTGCAAGGGCATAACTGCCATAGGTGCAAGGGGTGCAGCTGCTATGGGGCCCAGAGCTGCAGGGGGCCCATCTTTACTGTCTAAGTAATATGTTTTACATACATTTATCACCATCAGTTGCTAAATAGGGGCCCTTACAAACTTTTGCTATGGGGCCCACAAATATCTAGGTACACCTCTGGCCCCGCGTGCTGCTATCGCCCGGCGATTAAGATCCAGCATGCTAGACCTTAATCGGTTGGGCAAGTGCTCTAACCAGAAAACACTGGCCCTGATAGATTGCTCAGCACACAGTGCTGACACTTCACTGTAAGCTGAGCGAGCTAGTATCACTCATAATGCTCAGCACATCTCCCTGTGTGTAGGCCCCTTAAAAGTAAAATATGCATTTGAGGGATATATCAAGAGAAAAGGGTGTTTTACCATCAAACACTTTGCAGGCAATATTTTATCTTTACATCCATGTCAATAAAAATATTAAATCATTTTATAAAAGAATGGCCAGTGACTTCTCAGGGAAGCATTTAAAACAATGTTAACGCACCTTTAAATAACTTATTTGATCACTCGTTACGTACGGAGTAGCCATAAAAACCTTACTGCTGGAAAGCAGAATTACCCAGAAGCAGCAAGTAAAAGCCGCAGCTGGAAGTCTGTTTGAATCAATAGGACAATGTGATTATTACCCATCTTTAGTATTGTAATACATAGCATAGTCTTGCCTTTCTATTGGGCTTTAGTAATCGCTACAGCAGCGAATAGATAATTATGTAATAATAATAATACTAATAATAATGAGCAGGCTGGAAAAGCCTTTAATCATATGAAGTACAATACCAGACCGGAACTCTAGGCAGCTTACCCTTCAGCATCTACACGCAGCTTTTTAAATGCACTCTGAAGATTTTCTTCATCCCCGTCTTTAACTTCTGACTCCATCACTGACTTGTGCAGGCAGATGTGAAAGCAAGAACTGTAGTTGAAATCTAGAATAAAACACCAGGATAATTGTTAGAAAACAAAGGCATCTCTATTTTTATGTAGACTGTCAAGTACTAAAAATAAAGCGTCTTAATAGCTTTCATCCTTGGACCACAGAAGACCAGAAACAATACCCCAATTTAATGAAGAGATCGGTGTCCTCGTCTACGATGTGTAACAATAGAGGTCTTGTAAGGTGAATTACGCCAGTAGCAGACAATTGCCTTTTCACAAACGACTGCCCAGTTTGCTTTGAAACATGCCATTAGCTTGAAATATTTTAAAAGGGGTTGTCCACCATTGGTTTAAATTGAAATGCACCATTTACAGCAGAGAATAACTAAATGTGTAATAACTAAATAGACACTTGTCAATCTTCCTTGCCAAATGCAAAGTCTAGTGGACTAGCTTGTCCCACACTTAGGTAATCAGATTATTGGGGATTTTTAATTCTTTATGCTTGTGCAATCTCTGGCCTAGAGTGACAGAAGATCGGGGATGCAATTTAATGGTTTTGTGGTTTTTTTTTTTTTTTTTTAAAGAGACTGATTGCACCCAGAAGCACCAGGTTTTGCTGAGCATTACCTGAAAAGGGCCATTTGGGAGCCCAAGCAAGACATTTGCCCATTTCTTCTCACCAGCACCCTCCTATATGTTCCTTGCACAAATTTCTGCAAGAGCTTTTAACCATAGTTACAAGGGGAAAAACAAACAAAAAAAACACACACACACGACAAACATTACTGGGTTCATACCTGTACACAGTGGCAAAGCATGCTGGGATGTGTAGTTTCATAACAGCTGGAGAGCCACAGTTTGACCTGGCCGGCCATATTACAATAACTGTAAAGTCTTCCCATATAGCATAAATTGGAATTTGTGGAAGCTGGAAGTTGCTAATTGGAATGTGAGGCTGTATAGTCCAACAGTCCTTTGTTCTGAATTACCATCAATTACCCCACACAGCCTGCTACCATTCACCGGCAATGCCCCCAGCAAGTGCTCAAATAAAAAACATTTGCAAGCAATAAAGATGCCTAAATGGTGATATTCTTATTTTTCTAAGTGACATGTACATAAAGCTATTCATCTGGGATATCTATTTTAAACAAATAAATACTAGGGTCACTTCCAATATTATATTGTATAAATACAGATAAAAATATTGCGCAAGGAGGTATTTGTTAAATAGCAAAAAGCTCAATATATCCATGTTCTATCAATAACCCATAGCAGAATATTATTTACCAGCGTATCTTATAGACTGTTTACTTCCGAGGGGCCAAATAGCACATTGGTAGGAAATATTGTTCTCCTACAACTGGATGTAAAAGTCAGGCTGCCCCTCTTACACAGTGGACTATGGCCCTTATTCAGATCTGATTGCAGTACAAATTTGTTCTCAAAATGGGTAAAACCATGTGCACTGCAGGTGGGGCAGATGTAACATGTGCAGAGAGAGTTAGATTTGGGTGGGGTGTGTTGAAACTTAAATCTAAGTTGCAGTGTAAAAATAAAGCAGCCAGTATTTACCCTGCACAGAAACAAAATACCTCACTCAAATCCAACTCTCTTTGCACATGTTACATCTACCCCACCTGCAGTGGACAAGGTGTTGCACATGTTGAGAACAAATTTGTACTGCGATCGGATCTGAATAAGGGGCCTATTGGTTTACTTTTATTCAAGATTGAATTAGGCCTCCTCAGTCATGGTTTTCTATTTGTAACATTTACTTGTTTATATTAAACTTATGAGCTTACGGGGGGGGGGGGGGGGTATCTTAATACACCCAACTAAAACATTGGGAAAGAAAAACAGAAGTTTTACTTTTTTTCCTGAGGTTTCACCTTTTAATTTTCATAAAAAGACCCGCTTCACAATAAAATAGGTAGGTTTGGTAAAACCGGTGTCTTTGAATGCCCAAGTTTCACTTTTTTTTGAGGAGGGAGGGAATTAGGCTTTACCCACCTGAGGCAGCCGAAAAAAAATCATAGATAAGCCGCACTTGTGCTGGGCTAATTAGATAGCGAGTATTAGGCTCGCTCTGTCGTATCGCCAATTGAAGGTCATGGGATATTGCATTAAGTATGTGAGTATCCATGCATGTGTACAAGATTTACAAACCATTGCTTTTTCCAAGGAGAATTCATATTATCAGAAACAGGCATTGCATTTGCATTCGGAAACCTTGACCAAGCTTCACAGTCAGGCTACGCACCCATGACATTGTTCCATCATTGCTTCCGGAAACACCCATTTCACTTTATGTTAGATTTGCTGGACATTTTCATTTTGTTGATTTTGTGCATGTACAGATGGAGCAGGTCCCATCCTGACAGGGGATGGTGCTGGCGACGCCAGCCGCCAGCGCCATATAGATGGCGAGAAGGGGACGCACGCGTCCCCTTCCGATGGCGCTTCCATCCGCTCCCCCGCCGGCTTGTCGGCGGTAACCCGGGGTCCCCGCCGCCTGCCCGCACCCCCCCCCCCTAACCCTGTCCGTCTCCCTGAGGCGGAGACGGACAGTGTTTCCGGCGCCCCGCGCGTCTCAGTCTGATGGATGGCGAGGCTGCTGGCGGATCGCCAGTGGGGACGTTCTGGCGATCCGCCAGCCAGGAGGATGTAGCCTGCCCCATCTGTAAGTACTATTGTGTTTGGATATGTAGATTGTGGAAGCTGAACAAAAATGATATTAATGAATTGAATCTGAATACTACTTGTTTAGGTAATCTACAGATACAGAACAAGGTGAAAAGAAGTTACAAATCTGTCAGAGCTGTAACTTAAATAATACAGAGGAAACCTATTTCTCTTCATCTTCCCTTGGTATCTAATCCACAGATTCAGGATGGTAATGCACAACATCCATATACTTTGTGGCAACGTCATGGGATTGCTAACTTGGGACACTTTGTCAATGAAGAGTCTAATAAACCATTAACATTTGCACAAGCTGTTGACCAATCTCCCAATTTTCCAGTCTTTCCCATTGGCGTTTCTCCAAGCCCAACATGTGGTTGGTCTCTCCAGGGGTGCTCTCCCCAAAGGACTATACTAATCCATTGGATACTCTCCTGAGATGGGAAAAATGCCCCTTTAAGGCAATCTCTGTCCATTATTCATTCCTTCACACCACTCTTCAACAGGATAGCCGATGTACCAGGCATAATGGAGAGATTGCCTTCCTTCGCGAACTACAAAAAATATTTTTGAAAACTCTGGAATATTCCATTAATTTGGTTCCTGCTGTCTATGTAGAATTGTTCCTTAATGTGTTACACAGGACGTATTTGTCACCGCATTGTCGGTATTTGATGGGCTTGCTTACTGACCACTTATGTCTTCGATGTGGTTCCTAGGGGGCTGAGTTATTTCATGGTTTATATAAAAATGTCCTGAGATACGGGGCTTCTGGACTCAGGTGTGGAGATACATCACACAGCATTTGGTATCTTTTGTTACTGACCTCAGAGTGGGCAATATTTGGAATTATACCTGAAGGTACTCGTGTGACACAGGGGGTCCGCAAATTGTTGATTATTGTGTCCACAGTTGCTAAGAAATATATTTTACAGTTTTGGCTGCCTCCCACAGCCCCTCCATTCTCTCTTTTTTCTCAATAAATTACATCATATTTTCAAAATGGAGTGGTTAGAGGCATCTTTGCAGAAAGATATATTCACTCAAAACTTAACATGTGGGAAATTTTAATTGATACTCAACCCCATGCTCAAGGTATCAGATACATGACGCTATGATATAGGTATTTGTCTCTTCTCCCTTTATATACTATGTCTTTTTGTTCAAAGACTCTTTGCCCTATCACTGCATTGGTAGAATATACCTTGGTGTTTTGACAGATTATGGGGGGTATTTAATCTAGTATCACGGCTGTCGATCCCTGCCGACAGCCGTGATCCTGGCCCGTTTGCGGTCAGCCCGACAGCTGAACGACAGGCGGGATTCAATGTCGCGCCTGCCGATTGGCGCAAAGGGGTCGTGGCCGCGAAAACGGCAGAACAGGCCCGACAGCTTCTAAAGTCGGGCCCGTTTTGCTGTGATCCCGCTTCAATGCTAAACACAGCATTGAATAGGGAGCCCCCGCTATTCCCCCCGTCGGAAATAGCGGCGGCACATTGAATACCCCCTATGTGTTTATATATTGTATTCTATGCACAAAATATTTGTATTTTGTAAGGTTTCTTTTTACGCTTCCATAAAAGAAAAGTTTATAAAACATTTTTTTTTTTTTATTATAATCCAGGGGTCAATTGAATTTAGCAGGATGTGCTGCTGAAACGCTCTGATGTTGAGCAGCACGCATATAGGCTGGATCTGATGCATCAGCGGTGGATGTCTACTTACTACATTATAGCAATCAAGAGTCTGCCAGCCGCATGCTGATTGCAAAAGATCCATACGAAAGAGGCATAACATCTCTGTCTGCACCCTGCTAAAGATCAATTAAGCTGGCCGACAGTCCTGTGAGACTGTATGGTTGCCTTTGGGCCAAGTGACAGGATCACGTCAAATACTGACAACATATGACTATGCATAAAAATGGCACATGCATTCTTGAATTCACATTGCTAAACTAACATCAAGCACAACAGAAAGCTCAGTCACAGTGACTCACTGCTATAAGAACACATACCACTTTCATTAAGTCAGTCAAGTTGCCCTTACGTAATGGTGACAAGACATGATAGTAAGGTTCTACTCCAATTGCTGGATAATGTATTATACAGTAATATCTTGCAGTCCAAGCCACAGGCAACCAAACACACACGTATAGATACAAAACTATGATCCTGCATCTAGCGGTGGCAAGAACTCTGAACGGTCTGAGAGATGACTGAAGTTGACTGACAGTAATGTACGATTGCTTATGAGAGAATACAACATGCAATAAGACATGAGATGTGCTGGTCCTGCTGGTGGGGGTTATACAATTATTTTCAGTCTAAAATCAATTATACCCCATTTGTTTCAGATAAATACATAGGGTCCGGGATAAGTTCTGACCTGTGTGTTAAGGATTTTGTTTTGAGTAACTGGAATTTTACACTACGAGGGTGTTAGAGTATTCAACTAATTTAGTTTTTAATTTAGTTTTAATTTTTATGCATACGTGAAAATTGCGGAACTGATTTGATCCCAGACTAATCAATCGCATCCATTTTCACCGGTATTAAGGGCATTCTCCACCAATGAAAAATGCCGCAAAAAGTCACGAAAACAGATGTAATTTCTCAAGCAGAGCGGAGTGGCAAAAACATGTGGATAAGCAAGTAATTTGCCGATCCAGGTATTTTCACAACTTCAGAATTATTCCCCCAAAAATCGTCCCTTCAACTGAATTGGGTGAATTCCCATTTGCCTTAAAATACGGCGAAAAGTACCTACTTTTCACCTTGGTGAAAATTCGGACCCAACTGAACATCCTTTTAGAACTGCTCATGTTTTACACTGGGTGGTGACAAAGTTATGCATTTTATACTGCTAAAATTTGAGCGTTCCTTATTTCTGCATTGTGTTATATACCCTGAAATGGCCCATCTACAGAATAGCGAACTCTACAAGCAGATTTGCCAGTATCCTCAGACACAATAGACAGGGGCTGGCTGGCAACTTTTGGCCTAGGGGGCATCCACAAGCAAGTGGCCCTGGGGTTGAAGTACAGTATGTACACACGGTGTGATTTGGAGGCCGCCAATATTAACTCGATACTGGCTGACGCCGGGGTGCTGGCATTGGCTGGCAGGGGGAAGAGGGACAGCGTCCGGGAAGCGGTCGCCCTCCTTTCGATCTAGTAGAAATAGATTGTGCTGCACAGTCTATTTCTACTTTCAATTCCAATGCTGCGTTGCTGCCATCTGGATTGAATGTGGCCGAACAGTGTGATTTCTCTTTCAATGGTCCTGGTGACACAGCTTCACATTGGGATGTAGGAGGGTCCGCAGGAGCCAGGCACCTATCCTAAAGCTTTTGGAGGGTAGGCTCCTCCCCTACTGCATCCCAGATTCCTCAGTTCGTGTTAGGTGCCCACTGGAGTGGGTGCTATTCTAAAGGGCTGCCGGAGCAGCCGAAGGAGTAGAGCTAGTTAGGGTTTTTATTATTTTATTAACTTTTACACTAGCTAGGTAGGCACAGTGTGAGGATTCTCATTAGTGAATCCTCACACTGCTAGCGCAGCAGGAGCTGACAGAAGCGCGTCCTGTCAGCTCACTGTGCACGAGGGAGACGCTGTCTGGCCTCCCTGTGCAGCGCTTACAGCTTCTTTTAAGAAGCTGCCTGGGCTCCGGAGCGCTCTGAAACCGGCTTCACGCTAGGTGGGGATCATGGGGGACAGGCGCTCCGTGATGGCGGCGGCCATTTTATGCGGAGCTTACACACTGAGCTCCTGATATGAGAGGACAGCAGTGTTGTTACAGGCATGTTCCGAGTGGTCCCCAGCTGAGGGGGAGATACTGGAACAAGGAGATCCTACAATGGGAGCGGCTGTCTGGGGGTAGTTGGCGCCAAAAGTCACAGTCCCCGCAGCAGCAGGGACTTGGTCCCTTCCCTCACTCTGTTTTGGCGCCATTCAGAACGCTTGCAGCGGAGCTGAGCTGGCTTACAGATCCTGACAGAGTGATTGTATTTCCTGGGCATCGCTTTCCCCATTCTGAAGACTACAGAAAGCTAAGTGAACTGAGTATATTGGTTCTGTATATAATGTTTGTACATTTAATGCTGGGACTGTGTTAATTGAGAACATCAGGTCTGAGCAACAACCTGTGGTCTTGGGGGAGGGAGCCTCAAATGCATTGAGCGCTTGCAGTGGTTGTACACTGAGAATTGTCCCTGAGGGGGGCTTATGTATTTATATGCGCTGCTGTGAAACCCATGGGGAGTGAACTCCAGAGGGTAGTACATCGGAACTTGCATGGGCCAAGCCCTAGGCAGGTCTGAAAATGCTTTGGTGCATTACTGGACAGGCAGAGTGATGGCTGGTAACTTCCCTAGACCATTGCCATTCTCTCAGCAGTCCCCTAGCTCTGTGCCTCGGACCCAGACAGATCCTGATTTATTACTGGTCATGCAGGATACTGCTATGGGAATCAGCAGGTTTAAATTACTTGTTGCACAAGTTTTATGGTTATTCTGTGGGGACACCTAAAAGGTCTTATTCAGGGCCATTATTAGCTGCTGATGAGGTAGGAGACTACACAGAACTAAACCAGGGTGATATTTCTGAAGAGTCCTCAGCCTCAGGGGTAGAGGATTTTATTACTGCTGTTAAACAGGCATTAAATTTGTCTGTGAAGGATAAACTCCTGCAAAGGTTGTTTTTTATGAGACAGCGTAAAGATTCTGATATCTCCCTGCAAAGGGGCCTAAAAAACCCCTGATAAAAGGCTTCAGATACTTAAAAGATTTCTAAGCCTGTACCCCATGCCTGAGGCGCATGCTGACCTCTGGAAAAAAGTCCCAGTGGTAGATGCTTCTGTGGCACGTGTATCAAGACCTCAGGTGGAGCCACTGTGCTACCAGTACAAGGGGTAGCAGCGTTTAAGGACCCCGCAGACTAAAAGCTGGAGGGTAACCTCAAAGCATTATTTTAAGGGGTGGGATACACCCTACGCCCTCTGATGATTTCAGCCTGGGTCTCTAAGGCCATGATCGTGTGGGCCAGAAATTTGTGCACTATTTTACACGCTGACCCTTGTGTGTTATTGCTTGCAGAGAAGCTTAAAAACGGCTGCAGAGCATGTATTGGAGTCTGAGAGGAAGCTCTCAAAATGGCTGCCAGAGTTTCCACAGTGTCTGTAAATGCCAGGAGAGTGCTCTGGCTTAAGGCTTGGGAGGCAGATAATGTGTCTAAGAAAGCCTTAGAGACAATAGCTTTTAAAGGAAAGCTGTTATTTGCTTCTGAACTGGAAGAGATTATTAAGCAGGCCACAGGTGGCAAAAGTAGTTTCCTGCCAGTCCCTGCAGCCAAGCAGACATCAAGGTTTCTGCTTTCAGGCCAGCCTTGCGGCCCTCCCTTAGAGGAGGTGCGTCTTTCTGAGGGCAGCCCTTCAGGGGAAAGGTCCTAAAGTCTAAATTTGGTTCCTTTCAAAAATAAGAAACCAAACACAAAGGAGAGGACAAACCATCTGCATGACTGCCAAGGGTTTTGCCCGGCGGTGGTCTAGATGGGGGAACATCTGACAATGTTCAAAGACGCATGGGCATTGTTAGACCGGGATTCTTGGGTGTTAGAAATTATAACCCAGGGTTACAGAATTCCCTTCAAGGGTCTTCTTCCAAGAAGAT
Organism: Crinia signifera; assembly: GCF_055691185.1. NCBI lineage: Eukaryota > Metazoa > Chordata > Amphibia > Anura > Myobatrachidae > Crinia > Crinia signifera. The sequence goes on from NC_139222.1 coordinate 122,171,016, forward strand.
TCATTCCCACGCCAATACCAAAAGGGGCTCGGCTCCGTACAGCTCCCTTGGGAGCGGCTCATTCTTTTTTAGAGAAGGGTGTGGTGATCCCGGTCCCCAGAGCGGAATGGAAAAAAGGCTTTTATTCCACTGTGTCGGGTGTCCAAACCAGACGGGTCTTTCAGACCGATTCTCAATTTAAAGTCGTTAATTATCCATTTGTGGGTAGACCATTTCAAAATGGAGTCTCTATGGTCAGTGCTGTGAAGCCTGGACCAGGGAGAATTTTTGGCGTTCATGGATGTCCAGGACGCGTACCTTCATGTTCCTGTTCACCCAGGACATCAGGCCCTATTGAGATAGGAGACCATACACTTGCAATTCCAGGCGTTGCACTTCGGCCTGGCCTCAGCGCCAAGGGTATTCACCGAGATAATGTCTGTAATGGCGGCTGTGCTTCGACTGAGGGGAAACACCGTGATCCCATATTTGGACGACCTGCTGTTCAGAGCGGAGTCAGCAGACATGTTGAAGAGTCACTTGGCAAAAGCCATTGGGTTTTTGGCAGGCTCACGGCTTGTTTTTAAACTTACAAAAGTCTCAGTTGGTGCCGTCACAGAGACTCCAATTCTTGGGGGTCATTCGGGTTACCCATCTACATCGGGTATTTTTACTGGAGGCAAAGGCCAGGGATCTGGTTGCCTTAGTCCAGGAGATTCTCAGCTCTCGGAGCACATCAGTATGGAGGTGCCTCAAGCTGCTGGGGAAGATGGTGGCGTCTTTCGAGACGCGGCAGTTTGCCAGGTTCCACTCTCGGGTGTTCCAGTGGAATATTTTGAAGGCTTGGTCAGGAATCACACAGACCATGAAATCTGAACAGATAGTGCTGTCTTCGGAAACTCGAGCCTCCCTGAAATGGTGGACAGACGTGGACTCCCTTCAGTGGGGTTGGTCACTGCAGTCCTGGAGCTGGCTGGTAGTCACTACCGACGCCAGTCTCAGGGGCTGGGGGGGCAGTAGTCTTGGACCTGCCTCTGCAGAGTTTGTGGACTCCATAGGAATCTGCCTTACCGATCAGTATCTTGAAACTGAGAGCTGTGTGGAAAGTGTTTTCTCTAGCGGGAGACAGGTTGCAGAGGCTCCCTTTAAGGATTCAGACCGACAACGCCACAGCTGTGGCTTATCTGAACCACCAGGGAGGCACACGCAGCAAGCTGGCTATGTGGGAGGTGTCCCGAATCTTCTTGTGGGCGGAACAGAATGTTCCAGCATTATCAGCAATATTTATACCAGGAATGGAGAATATAGAGGCCGACTTCCTGAGCAGGAAGGAGCTGATGGAAGGGAAATGGAGCCTGAACCCACAAGTATTCCACCAGATTACATGGAGGTGGGGAACCTTGGAGGGGGACCTGATGGCATCCAGATTCATCCATCAGGTATCCAGGTTTTATGCCAGGATGAGAGATCCACTGGCAGAAGCGGTGGATGCCATGTCTATCCCCTGGGAGGGGAATTTTCTTTATGTTTTTCCACCAGTTCCAATGCTGGCAAGAGTGTTGAAAAAGATACAGGCCCTGACAATTCCAGTAATTTTAGTGGCCCCAGATTGGCCAAGGAGGTCCTAGTACTCGAGGCTTCAGAAATTCTCTGTGGACTCATGGCGTCTACCTCTGAGGTCAGACCGTCTAAGACAAGGACCGTTTAACTATCTGGATTCAGCTTGATTAATTTTGATGGCCTGGCAGTTGAAACCGCCATTTTGAGGAATATAGGATTCTCAGAGGTGGTGGTTAACACGATGATTAAAGCCAGAGAGTCTTCTAAAAATTATTATAGGGTCTGGAAGACCTATATTCGATGGTGTGAAAGATAGAAATCACACACATCCCGATTTAAAGTGGCTAAAATTGTTGGAGTTTTTTACAGAATGGACTTTCCTCTGGGTTAAGCCTTCAGTAACTCAAAGTACATATCTCGGTCTTGTCAATTTCTTTCCGAAGAAGGGTTGCATTAATACTGGAAGTCAGACCTTCCTGCAGGGGGTTTTCTCTATTGAACCCTCCCTACAAGCAACCAGTAACGCCAGGGGAATTATCTCTGGTTCTGGAGTACCTTAAAAAGGCGCCTTTTGAGCCGTTAAGGTTGGCTGACCTTAGTTTCCTTACAGGGAAGCTGGTATTTTGTTGGCGGTGGCGTCAGCAAAAAGAGTATTGGAGTTGGGAGCTTTGTTCTACAAGTCTCCCTCCCTTATATGTCATGATGATAGGGCTGTCTTTCGGACAGTACCCCAAGATTTTTACCAAAAGTAGTCTCTGCTTTTCATCTAAATCAGGAGATGGTTCTGCCTGTGTTTCAACCCCCAGAGGGTTCTAGGAAAAGGGACAAATTGAGGAATTTGGATGTTGTGCGCGTCTTGCGCGTTTAGGTGGACAGAGTTAAGAGTGTCAGAAAGACTGATACTTTACTGGTTTTGTATGACATACACAAAATTGGTTGGGCTGCTTCTAAGCAGACCATTGCTAGGTGGTTGCGCTCTGTTATTGCGTTTGCATATGCTAAAGTTGGTAGGCCTGTACCGGCCAGGATTAATGCGCATACCACCAGGTCGGTTACCACCTCTTGGGCGGTTCGACTTGGGGCAACAGCTGAGCAGGTTTGCAGGGCTGCCATTTGGTCATCTGTTCATACTTTTGCCAAATTCAATAGGTTCCATGAGTTCGCGTCGGTGGACGCATCATTCGGGCGAGCAGTGATGAGAACTGCAGACCTGAGCGTACCCACCCAAAAGGACCGGCTCTGGAACGTCCCAATGTGAAGCTGTGTCACCAGGACCATTGAAAGAGAAAAAGGGATTTTTGTAAGAACTTACTGTTCGAATCCCTTTCTCTGATATGGTCCTGGTGACACAGCGATCCCTCCCTTACGCTCAGTAAGTATGCCAGTGTTCATGATGTTTCATGTTATAATTGGTTGAAAAGTTAAATTTAAAATTGTGCATATGATATGTGCAGGCGTTGTACTGAGTTAATGTATTCCAGTGGCTTTGAAAGATTGAACTGAGGAATCTGGGATGCAGTAGGGGAGGAGCCTACCCTCCAAAAGCTTTAGGATAGGTGCCTGGCTCCTGCGGACCCTCCTACATCCCAATGTGAAGCTGTGTCACCAGGACCATATCAGAGAAAGGGATTCGAACGGTAAGTTCTTACAAAAATCCCTTTTTTCACACCATGTGTACATACTTTTGGGGTTTGCTTTATTTACAGAATTAAAAACCTCTGCTCTACCATCCTGCAGTGGCCCCTCCAATTCCAATGACTGGGACAGTTGTGTGTCCAGAAGGCAGTTATTGGAATGGAAGGTCAGAAACAGGTAGGATTCTGGGAAAACCAGGATATAGTGGAAGTCTGCAGGGGATAGGAATATATAACGGGAGAGACCACAGGTGAATGGGAGATAACTAGAAACACCACATGAGATGGAGACAGTGATAGAGACCGCAGGGGGACAGGGAGACAGCGGGAGAGATCACAGGAAAAAGGGAGATAACGAGAGATACCACATGAGACAGCGAGAAAGAGCACAGGGGACAAAGAGACAGCTACGGAGGGCAGAGGGGACAGAGAGAGAGAGAGAGAGAGAGAATGCAGGGAACAGGAAGAGAGCAACAGAGACAGCAAGAGTCACGGACAGAGCGAGACCACACAGGACACACAGAGCGAGACTGCAGGGGACAGGGAGAGAGACTGCAGGAGTTGCAGAGAGACAGCAGGGGATGCAGAGAGACAGCAGGGGATGCAGAGAGACTGCAAGGGATGCAGAGAGACTGCAAGGGATGCAGAGAGAGCAAGAGAGAAATCAGGGAACTCAGAGAGAGTGAGAGAGACCGCAAGGGACGTGGAGAGTGCGACCATAGGGGAAGCGGGGAGAGTGAAAGAGACTGCAGGGTATGCGGAGAGAGGGAAAGAGACAACAGGGGATGAAAAGAGAAAGAGGGAAAGAGACCACAGGGGACCTGGAGAGAGTGAAGAGACCGCAGTGGATGCAGAGAGAGGGAAAGAGGCCATAGAGGATGCAGAGAGGGCAAAAGAGACTGCAGGAGATGCAGAGAGCAAAAGAGACCGCAGGGGACATGGAGAGTGTGAAAGAAACTGTTGTGGATTCAGAGGGAGGGAAAGAGACTGTAGGGGATGCAGAGAGGGTGAAAGAGACAGCAGGGTACAAGGAGTGCAAGAGAGACCCCAGGGGACACAGCTAGCAAGAGAGAGTGCAGGGTATATGGAGACAGCAAGGGAGACTGCAGGGGAAAGGGAGAGATAGCAAAGGACTAGGAGATAGAGAGACTGCAGAAGATAAGGATATGATGAAATATACTGCAGGGGACAGACAGGTGGTACCTCTGTGTTGTGCTCCGCAGCATGCAGGCAGAGTCAGTGCCAGGCCCAGCCTTCTCCTGTGCAGGGCCAGTATCAGCAGGGAGGAAGGATAACTGAAGTTTCAGGAGAAAGAGTGTTGGGGGCGTGGCTACTGCACAGCACGGAGAGACGGAGTGCTGACCTAGTGCTGGGGGGGCCTTAGGGGGGGAACCTGTCTGTGAAAGGGCCTTTCTGCAGGGTAGGTAGAGTTCTTATAATCTGTCCCTGTAGTAACTTCTGTACCTCCCTTATGGTGGCCCCATCCGGATCTGCCAGGCCAGCAGCATCTTCTTATACTGATGTTGGACAGCACAGCAGCGTGCAGCCTGACATGACAGCCGGGAGACAGGTGCAGCCTGGAGCCATCCAGGCTGTCATCTATGTGCACACACATAGCTAACAGGCGGCCCTGTTGCTGTATACCTGCACTGGCCTGGGGGGCAGATGGCACCCTGCCCCCCTGCCCAGCCCGCCACTGACAATAGAATAGCTTTCTAATAATTATGGAAGATAAAAATAAATACAAAATAAAAAAAAAAACTTTCAAAATGTAAATCATAAAAATGCTACCTTAGATTGTAACTACAGTTGTGTTTAAAATTATTCAACCCCCAATGCTGTAAAGGGGTTTAGGGACTATAGTGTACATTTGGAATTGTATTCAGAATGAAATCATACAAGGACGTTTTAAAGAACCAAATGCAACTAAACTGACATCAATTGTTTATATAACACAGTAGTAAATGTGTATTTTGTGGTTTCTTCATTGCCACAATTATTCAACCCCTTAAAGACTACCACTCTGAAGAAGAGAGGTTAATTCTGGTGTTTTCAATCAGGTATTGAAAACACCTGTGGATGTCACCGAGCACCAATCAAGCATAATAAGCACCAATTAGGCAGCTTTAAAATGACTGTGATACTCAGCTCCTTCTAGACATTTACTGGTGTGGTTACAAACATGGTGAAGTCAAGAGAATGGTCCAGGAAGACAAGAGAAGAGGTGATTTGTCTTCACAGGAAGGGCAATGGCTATAAGAAGATTGCAAAGAAGTTAAACATACCAAGAGACACCATAGGAAGCATCATTCGCAAATTCAAGGCAAAGGGCACTATTGAAATGCTACCTGGTCGTGGAAGAAAGAAGATCCTGACTTCGACTGCTGTGCGCTACCTGAAGCATAGAGTGGATAAAAGTCCCCGTGTGACTGCTGAGGAACTGAAAAAAGATTTGTCAGATGTAGGTATAGAAGTTTCAGCTCAGACAATAAGGCGCACACTGCGTAATGAAGGTCTCCATGCCAGAACCCCCAGGCGCACCCCCTTGCTGTCTCCCAAGAATAAGAAGAGTCGACTGCAGTATGCCAAAAGTCATGTGGGCAAACCACAAAAGTTGTGGGATAGTGTTCTGTGGACTGATGAAACAAAATTAGAACTGTTTGGGCCCATGGATCAACGCTATGTTTGGAGGAGGAAGAACAAGGCATATGACGAAAAGAACACCTTGCCTACTGTGAAGCATGGCGGAGGGTCAATTATGCTTTGGGGCTGTTTTGGTTCTGCAGGTACAGGGAAGCTTCAGCGTGTACAAGGTACCATGAATTCTCTTCAGTACCAGGAGATATTGGATGAAAATGTGATGCAGTCCGTCACACACCTGAGGCTTGGGAGACGTTGGACCTTTCAACAGGACAATGATCCCAAGCATACCTCCAAGTCCACTAGAGCATGGTTGCAGAGGAAAGGCTGGAACATTTTGGAGTGGCCATCGCAGTCACCAGACTTAAATCCGATTGAGAACCTCTGGTGGGACTTAAAGAAAGCAGTTGCAGTGCGCAAGCCTAAGAATTTGACTGAACTGGAGGCTTTTGCCCATGAAGAATGGGCGAAGATACCCGTAGATCGCGGCAAGACACTTGTGTCAAGCTATGCTTCACGTTTAAAAGCTGTTATAACTGTAAAAGGATGTTGTACTAAGTACTAAGATTGAATGTCACTTGGGGGTTGAATAAAAACTAATAATGATGTGAGCACAGAAAAGACATTTGTGGTTATTTCATTATAAACTTAAGTTTATATTTCTCTGACCTACAAGTGCCTCTTTCATGTAAAATGTAAGCAAGATGACTGAATGATCAAAATCAATGTCAAACTGGCCAAAACATTCAATTTCAGTGGGGGTTGAATAATTTTGAAGACAACTGTACAAATGAAGCTTAAACACATTTAACCCAGAGGAAAATCTGAATAGTTAAAAAGCGCATAGATGCTAACCATTTTCGTTCACATCTTAAAAACGCGTTAAACATAGCCATCCAGTTTGTGCTGTGCAATTACACTGCTGTTGATCCATTTAATGAGGTCTGGCAACATTACAGTATTTGCTAGCTGTGTTCAGACCACAAGTCAGGAGATCTCATTAACACTTCAGTGAAAGCTGGATAAGTGTGCACATCTGCTGCTTTTGTTGCGGATCGCGTTGCTAGTTCAGCTGAGTGCTTCATACAGATTTTTGGCCACACACCACTGTGAACAGCCTGGATTTGCAAAAGAGAAAGGGATTTGACAGCCAAACACATGCTATCCTTTATAATGCTAGCCCATTTGATGGACCTTTTCTATAACCTTTAAAAACAAAATCACCAAAAATACGGTGAAGTACCTGAATTACATGGTAGCGAAACCAGGATAGACTAAATTAATAGGATAAACGTTCTGATAGACCAAAATCTACATGACGGCCAGGGGTAGTATCCAAAATGAAGGTCATGCAAGGGGCTATATGGAATAACCAGCACGTCAAAAAGGTACCACTGTATGTGATATAGCCTTGAATTTTACAGTGGTGATTTTCTTAAGTCAAAACCAACCTAGGCAGCATTACTGCCACATGGGGCAGAGTCCAGTTTGCAGTCATGACAGTGTGACTTTTGCATTTCCTTCCACACTATAAAAACATACTGGCAGGTTATAGATTGTAAGCTTGCTACCCAGTTTGTTTTTATCACCGATTCCAATTGTAAAGCCCAATGGAATATGCTGCACTATAGAAGAAACAGTAAATAAATAATAAATGGCTGCATGCAAAAAATAGGATTTTGGTACTCACCGATAAATCAATTTCTCTGAATCAGCAGGACACACTGGAGTTATATCAGGTTTAGAGCTGGGAATGCTGGGAGCTAGGCACTACTAATTTGTTTCAGGGCAGGCTGGCTCCTCCCCTCTAAGACCCATCAGACCCCCAGTTAGGAAATTGTCCTACTAGAGGAGATGGTGACAAAAAAACATATGTATAACAACTTGCATGCAACAAACATATACAACCGAATGAACAGAACCGGGCCTGAACCGGCCACACAACGAGCAGGATCCATGAGCTGGGAGGGCGTCCAGTGTCTCCTGCTGATTCAGAGAAATGGATTTATCGGTGAGTACCAAAATCCTCTTTTCTCTATCATGCAGCAGGAGACACTGGAGTTACATTGGGGAGGTTCCAAAGACCATTCCCCGGGAGGGAGAGCTCTGGGGATCCTGCAACACCAAACGACCGAAGTTTGTCGCCGGTGCCGCAAACGTATCAAATTGGTAAAAGCGAACAAATGTGTTCACTGATGACCATGTGGCTGCTCTGCAAAGCTGAGAAGCCGAAGCCCCCCGCCTGGCAGCCCAAGACGTGCTTACTGACCTGGTCGAATGAGCTGTCAAAACCGACGGAGGCGTCTTTCCTGCGTGAATATACGCTTGACGAATTGTCAAACGAATCCATCTGGCCAATGTTTGTTTCGACGCCGGCCATCCCCTGCGAAAGGCATCATATAAAACAAACAGGCAATCTGACTTCCTGATAGATGCGGTTCTTTTTACATAAATCTTTAAAGCTCTGACTACGTCTAAGGAAGACTGAGACGAAGGAGCTCCTTGAAAAGAAGGGACCACGATAGGTTGATTAATGTGGTAGGAGGAAACGACCTTAGGTAGAAAGGACGGATGAGTCCTTAATTCTGCTCTGTCCTCATGGAAGACTAGGTACGGCGCCTTGCAGGCTAGTGCACTCAGTTCGGATACTCGCCGTGCGGATGCCAAAGCGAGAAGAAGTACTGTTTTCCAGACAAGAAATGTTAAGCCTACTCCTTCCAGAGGCTCAAATGTATCTGATTGGAGAAAATCCAGGACTAAGTTTAGGTCCCAAGGAGGGGCCGGTGGAACAAAGGGAGGCTGAATCCTAAGAACCCCTTGTAGAAACGTTTGAATCTCAGGAATGAGGGCCAACCTCCTCTGGAACAGTATAGACAGTGCAGAAATCTGTACTTTAAGTGACCCCAAGCGGAGGCCACAGTCTAGACCCTTCTGAAAGAACAATAAAAGTCTGGATAATCTAAAGACACGAAATGGCCACCCCTTGATTGTGCACCACTCCGCGTAGGATCTCCAAATGCGATGATAGTGAGCCGCTGAGGCTGGCTTACGCGCTCTTAACATAGTGGGGATGACAGCCTTTTGCCCTCAGGACTTCGGATTCAATAGCCACGCCGTCAAATGGAGAGAGGCTAGGTGCTGATGATGGAACGGTCCTTGTAGTAGTAGTAGTAGATCGTGTCTCTGCGGCAGAGGGAATGGTTCGTCCGCTAGAAGCTGTTGAATGTCCGAGAACCAACTTCTCCGCGGCCAAAATGGGGCGATGAGAATTGCCTGGGCAGATTCTCTCTTCAGCTTCTTTAGCACCTGCCCCAGTAATGGCAGAGGGGGGAATAGATACACAAAGTGGAACGTTCACGGAATTGCCAAGGCGTTGGTCGCTATGGCATGTGGATCCCTCGTCCATGCTACATATCTTGGTAGCATGTGATTTCTTCTTGACGCCATTAGGTCGACTTCGGGAGTTTCCGAACGATTTGTGAGTTCCAGAAATACCTTGGGATGAAGTGACCACTCTCCCGGGTGTAGGTCCTCCCGACTGAGAAAGTCTGCTTCGAGATTTTCTACTCCCGGAATGAAGATGGCTACCAGATTTACCTGCCAACTTTCCGCCCACTGCAGAATTCTGGAGACCTCTGTCATGGCTTGTCTGCTTTTCGTGCCTCCCTGTCGGTTCACGTACGCCACTGCTGTCGCATTGTCCGATTGAATCTTCACCGATTTCCCTTGAAGGAGATCCTGTGCTGCGAGTAAGGCATTGTAGATCGCCCTCAGTTCCAACACGTTGATAGACAATAGACTCTCCTTCACACTCCATCGTCCTTGAAGTCGAAGGTGGAGTACCACCGCGCCCTATCCGCGGAGACTGGCATCCGTTGTTAATAGGACCCAGTCCCATATTGCAAATCAGCGCCCCTGTCTTAGGTGGTCGGTGTGAAGCCACCAAAGTAAGACATGGCGAGCTTGAGTGGATAACTGGATCAGTCTGTGTAGAAACAGATGTGACTCTGCTCCCTTCTTCAGTAGGTCCAGTTGAAAAGGTCGAGAGTGGAAGCGTCCCCTTGTTAGAGCGGGGAAGGCTGCCACCATCTTTCCTAGAAGCTGTACACACAAGTGTAACTGGACCCGACGGTGACTCAGAATCTTGCGAATGATCCTCTGGATGTCGCTAATCTTGTCGTCCGGCAAGAATACTCTCTGTTCCCTTGTGTCCAGCCAGAGTCCCAGAAACAGAATCCTCTGTGCTGGTCTGAGCGAGGACTTCTTGAAGTTGATGATCCAGCCCAACCTGGTGAGAGTCTGGACCGTCAGCAGGGCATGTTCCTCCAGTAAGGATGGGGAAGGAGCCTTGATGAGTAAATCGTCTAAGTACGGTATTATAGTGACCCCTTGGTTCCGGAGGTACGCTACAATGATCGACAGTGTCTTTGTAAAGATCCTGGGCGCCGACGATAATCCGAACGGCAGGGCCCTGAACTGAAAATGGTCTTTCCCTATAGCAAAGCGTAGATAAGCCTGGTGAGATTTCCATATTGGAATGTGGAGATAAGCATCCTTGATGTCTAACGAGAGCATGAACTCATTGTGTTCCAAGGATGCTATGACGGAGTGAATAGACTCCATCTTGAAGGGTTGATAAGAAACCATCAGATTGAGCGATTTGAGATGGGTCGAACTGACCCGTCCGGTTTGGGCACTACAAAGAGATTGGAGTAGTAACCCTGGTTCCTTTGGATGGAAGGAACTGGAATGATTACCTGGGAAGCCAGCAAGGTCTCTACTGCTCCCTGAAGAGCAGATCGCTTGTCCTGCGCAATAGGAAGAGCTGTGGTGAAGAATCGAGTGGGGGGAGGGAAATCGAATTGAATCCGGTATCCCTCTGAAATGAGACCGCGAATCCAAGAGTCCTCTGTTAGAGAGAACCACTGGGTTCCTTTCTTCTTTTGTAGAAAAATCTCCGGAGCAGTGTAAAACTGTGACCAGCTCCCGTGGCACAATTTTCTAACTGGAGGTCTGATGGGTCTTAGAGGGGAGGAGCAAGCCTGCCCTGAAACAAATTAGTAGTGCCTAGCTCCCAGCATTCCCAGCTCTAAACCCGATGTAAATCCAGTGTCTCCTGCTGCATGATAGAGAAAATAAAATGTACCATAGGTACCGTATTCAATTGTTATATCGCACTTGATCTCTTGTCTAAAGCAATGTGAGATCGAGAGGTGATATACAACTAATGTCAATTTTCACTGATCGTGCTCATTAAGGTCCGGATTAGCCATGCACAGCAGCTAAACCAGACCAATCTAATGGACGCAATGCAAAGTCCCATTTGTGCGCTCAATCGGGTACCTTTACACGGACGTCAGCTCACCACCCCAGGGACACGCTCGAATGGAGCAGTATTTGAAAAGCTCCATTGGGTGCCCTATAGTGGCTGCCTGCTACCCAAACATGTCAATACAGCCCTATGTGCGCATGTGATAGAGAATGTAAATTGCAAGTTCGAATGGTACAGGACCGTCACTGATGCGAATAACAAACTCTGTCTGAAGAGTTGTGCAATATGTGTATTAAGATAAATAATGTTAGCAATAATTCTTGCAGGTAAATTGCCCATACAGTCTTATTACATTTGGTCTAATAAAAGAAGACAGTCAACGATTCCCAATCGAACTCCTGGCAAATTATATAGTGCACACATATTGAATGATATCGTACATGATAATGTTCAGCCATATCATCGGGTCATCGCATTATACTTGCATGTTAAAATAAGACAAAAATTTGCTGCATGTAAAGACGATTACAATATTGAGCGAACACACAGGACAATATTACAATTGATAGCGCACAGAAGGGACAGAATGAGCAATATAGTTGGTTATATTGCTTATGGTGTATGGGTCTTTAGGGAAATTAGTAAAAAACTCAGACACAGGGCAGCGGAGTCTAAGACAATTTTGGGTGCAATTGGACTATATTACGTTTTATGATGAAACTGTATAAAATTATATAATTTTCAGCAATGACACTACTACATGTACAGGAGTATTTTGTGATGCTACAGGGGATAATCAAAGTGAATAGGTTGTTGATGTAAGCTGCACTTTGTTGCATATTTACTTCCATTAGAATATAGGGGGGGGGGGGGGGGATATGACATAACCCCTTCAGTGGTAATCCCGAGAATTTTCTAGACTATGCCTTAGTGGCCAGACTGACAAGCCCGGAAAATTCTCGGGATTGCTGCTGGTTAGAGCCGAGCAGCGCCGCTGATGGTGAATTTGGCTTCAGTGCTGCCCAGCCCGGCACGTCCCCTCCCCCCTCCGGCTGTGTGACAGTCTATGACAGTGCACTGCCTGAACCCTAGACACAGCACGGTGTTTTTTTTTAAAGGTAGTGCTCCCCCTAAAAAACTTGCCTAGTAGGGAGCGCTACCTTAAAAAAAAAAAAAAAAAAAAAAAAAAAAAACACCACTGAAGGGGTTAAACTAAATTATATAAGTTTAAACAACCCATGTAGCCTAGACATTTATGTGGTGGTTATTACAATTTATTTGGCCTGCCATTTCACTACAGTACATGTGTTACTTTTAATATACATTTGGCATTCATGAAGGAGGTGTACATTAGAAGTCGTCAGAGTAGAAGGTATTGTAGAAGGTAGAAGAGTAGAAGGTATCCAGAGCACTGGTAAGGCAGCAACAAGATGTCAAATAAATACAACTTTAATAATGATCAGGAACAGGCGGAGTTAGGATGCCTTGTTGTTAGATTGCGGGAAACCTCAGTTAGGCTATGGAAGGGTTTGGTTAGGCTACAGAAGGATTGGGAGCTGCAGTGGGAAGAAATGCTGGGGTGTGGTAAAGGGCTCCGACAGTCGGGATTCCAACAGTCAGTAGACAGACGTTGGAATCCTGACTGCTGGTACTCTGACAGCGGACGAGTGCAAAGAAGACCCTTGCGGGCCTGCTTGCCACAGGTTCTAATCTATGGGGGTTGTGGACCCATGAGGGAGAATAGCCCATGTAAATTGGGCTCCCGACTGTCAGGCCTTTAACAGTCAGGATTTCAACGTCTGTCTACTAACTGTCAGGAGGTAATTTGGCATATGAAAGACTGCGGGAGGGCTCAGTAAGGCTGTGGGCGGAAGTCAGGTTTAGGGGGTAAGGGGCAGAAGGGTAAGCTGCCAGAGTGCCACCGATGATCCAACAAAATGCTGGAACCAATGATAGCGGAGTATCAATGGTGTACTTGTATTATCCATCATAGGCACAACATGCTCCCTGAAACAATACATACCTTACATATATTCATTAGAGGGACATCTGTGTTGGCAGGCACCCACACTGTGCACTACAGTGCTGATGCCCAACCATGTAGGACCCTTTGATCTATAGACGAGGGGGGATGGGAGAAAGAAAGAGAGGCCCCAATTTATTGATATCTGCATTATGTCAATCATTTAAAAGATACCTTAATATCTAAATTTCTCCAAGTCTTTTTCTCTACATCTGTTACTTATGAAAAGTCATATTGTACTGAACAAAAGATGTAGTTGAATGCCACTATGTTTCCCCAAAGTAGCAATCAATTTTAAACAGCAACAGTGTTTAGGGTCCCAAAAAACCGGGAACTTTTAAAAATGGCAGAGACTTGAAAAAAAATGAAAAATGTATATTTTAAAGGCAGTATTATTCTACTATAAAACTATATATACTGATGAAACTTGTAAGCAGTATTCTGCAGCTTATTAATGAACTGTAACAATTTGCAGAAGCAGCACTGTGTAATCAGGGTCTTGAAGTACCTACAATCAGGAGTGACACCAAAACACCGGCTCCTGCTCAGTGACAGGAGCCGGGTGCCACACTGTAACAGGTACTTGTGAGTTATCTGGACGCCCGATTTTTTGATTGTATGCCTTAAGTTAAGGCATACAATCAGATGCGATGCGATATCGCATCGCATCGCATGCGACCATCGGATGCGATGACCCGATTTTTCCATAGGAATCAATGTTAAAATGATTCCTATGGAAAAAGGGGTCCTTTTCATACCCCTACTATCCAAGTGGGCATGGAGTTGGATATAAACCTGTGGCGAGCGTAGCGAGCCACCGAGCCCGAAGCGTGGCGAGCGAAGCGAGCCCCGCGAGGGGACGGTATTCCGTGTCCCCTCGCGGGGCTCGCTACGCTCGCCACGCTTCGGGCTCGGTGGCTCGCTACGCTCGCCACAGGTTTATATCCAACTCCATGCCCACTTGGATAGTAGGGGTATGAAAAGGACCCCTTTTTCCCATTGAATTCCATGTTAAAATGGACTCAGTCCATTTTAACATTGATTCCTATGGAAAAATCGGGTCATCGCATCGCATCGCATCGCATCCGATGGTCGCATGCGATGCGATGCGATGTGCCCGATCCGACCCGATTTTGAAATCGGGCGTCCGGATAACTCACATGTACCCTGTAACATTACAAGAAAGCACCTGGCTCCTGTCATAGTGTAGGAGCCAGGAAGAAGAGTTTCGGAAGCAGTCCACTATTCTGGAACCCTCGTACGGTATATATACATAGCTTGCTGTGAGAGGATCCACAACAAAGAGAGAGGATTGGCGAAATTGAAGCGCCAGGCAGCCTCCGGTGTGTACACCCAACAGTGGTGACCCTACACCACAAAGAGATACAAAGCAAATACACAAAGATGTAGGTGTCCCCTCTAAGGGTGCCTAATTCAAAAAGGAGAAAGAGTACAACCGTGTAATAATGGGATCGATCCTCTTCTCCGTATTCCAGAAACAAATGAATAGTAACACACAGATACCGCACGTTCCTTCTGGAGAGGTGGGGTCTCCTCTTCTCCAATAAATAGACACACAGTGTGATGTACTTCCTCCCCACTGATGATATTAGTGGGAGTTCCAGGCTTGTGTCTCCGGTAGGTACCCAAAAAATAAAGTGCCGGATGGTGGAGAACTGAAATGAAGCAGCTCTCAATTGTGCTCAAAAGGAGGAGGCGATACCCAGGATATCCTCCAAATCAGGCAGACAGGCAACTGTCCATCCAAAGTCCCATTTGAAGTGGACTAGAGGCTCCAAACGTGTTTTCGACCGGTACCCCGGTCTTTCAAGGAGAGAAAAATTTGGAGAGTATCACCTCCTCCTTTTGAGCGCAATTGAGAGCTGCTTAATTTCAGTTCTCCACCATCCGTCACCTTATTTTTTGGGTACCTACCGGAGACACAAGCGTGGAACTCCCACTAATATCATCAGTGGGGAGGAAGTACATCACACTGTGTGTCTATTAATTGGAGAAGAGACGCCACCTCTCCAGAAGGAACGTGCGGTATCTGTTTGTTACTATTCATTTGTTTCTGGAATACGGAGAAGATCGATCCCCTTATTACAGGGTTGTACTCTTTTCTCCCATTTGAATTAGGCGCCATTGGAGGGGACACCTACATCTTTGTGTATTTGTTGTGGGAGGTAATAGCGGCACTTGGAGACTTCATAAGTTCAAAATGCTTTATCCAGATAAAGAAGTATCAATTAAATATTTTTTTATTCATATATCGGCATGGAAGATTTATCACAACAGTGATAATTAAATAACAAAATGTAATATGACTGTTTCTCTATACATATGAAGTAATATATTTTGTAATGACCGGTCATGAAAATTATTTACATAAAAACACAAAACATAATTACACAATAAAATATAGACAAAAATATATATATAAAAACAAAATAGAGATAGAGAGCGATAGATATATATTAATAAACCCTATGGTGGTGAGGGGGAAATTAAGATGAATATAATGTCCTCGTAGGAGTTGTTAAGACTGATTTTTACCTCCGTGATAAGGTTCAATTGGGTATGGTATTAGATGTCAAGATAATGAACCTTTTTATCTGAGCAACAGTTTGAACTTCCTATCACGTCTTGGCGTAGACCTACTTTGTCCCGAACACTGCTAGTGTGCTGTAGGTAGTGTTCCTGCTATGCTGTTTTAGCAGGGCGCTGCGCCCTGCCCATTTTTTAAAGGGCACTTCAAAAAGTTCCACCATAATGCCTATTACACATGTCCCACAGAGTGGCGTAACTATAGCCACGCAGCCCCCGTGGTGGTGGGGAGGTTCTTAGAAAGTGAGGGTGCCGGGGGGGGGGCTGCAGGGCTATTGTTACCCAGTGCCGTCTGCCCAGGACCTACCGCCGGCGCATCAGTCTGCGGTCCCGGCTCTCCCTGCTCCAGCTGCCAATAAAAAATGTGACACTCAGGAAATGGCTGCCCCCATACTGCAGACAGTTTTTGGGCATGCTAGAGGAGGCGGAGGACTCCTCTAGCATCCTTAAAAACGGTCTGCTGTATGGGGGCATCTATTTTCTGAGTGTCACTTTTCATTAGCAGGAGCCGGGACCGCAGACAGATGCGGCAGGTATTGGGATTATGCGGAGGGGTGAGGGGGTTTGCTGCCAAAATTTGCAGCAGGGGGGGGGAACATATTTAATAGCTACACCACTGGTCACACACCCATTACATATTATGCCATAATGCCCATTACACCACACACCGTAATACCTATTGCATATTATACCACAAGTCATAATGCCCATAACATATACCACACACCGTTATGCCCATTACACAGTATACCACATACAGTAGTGCTCATAAGTTTACATACCCTAGCAGAATGTGATTTTCTGGCCATTTGTCAGAGAATATGAATGATAATGCACAAACTTTTCTTTCAGTCATGGTTAGTGGTTGGATGAAGCCATTTATTGTCAAACAAATGTGCTTATTCTTTTTAAATCATAATGACAACCGAAACTACCCTGATCAAAAGTTTACATACCCTGGAGATTTTGGCCTGAGCACACAAGTTGACACAAACGGGTTTGAATGGCTACTAAAGGTAACCATCCTCACCTGTGATCTGTTTGCTTGTAGTGTGTGTGTGTGTGTGTGTGTGTGTGTGTGTGTGTGTGTGTGTGTGTGTGTGTGTGTGTGTGTGTGTGTGTGTGTGTATATAAAAGGTTAGTGAGTTTCTTGTCTCCTGAAAGACCCTTGCATCTTTCATCCAGTGCTGCACTGACGTGTCTGGATTCTGAGTCATGGGAAAAGCAAAAGAATTGTCCAAGGATCTGCAGAAAAAAAGTAATTGAACTGTATAAAACAGGAAAGGGATATAAAAAGATATCCAATCAATTGAGAATGCCAACCAGCAGTGTTCAAACTCTAATTTAGAAGTGGAAATTGAGGGATTCTGTGGAAACCAAATCACCTTCAGGTAGACCAACAAACATTTCAGCCACAACTGCCAGGAAAATTGTTCGGAATGCAAAGAAAAATCCACAAATAAGTTCAACTGAAATACAGGAAATTCTGAAAAAAGTGGTGTGGTGGTTTCAAGATGCACAATAACGAGGCATTCGAAGAAAAATGGAATGCATGGTCGAGTCGGAAGAAAGCCATTACTACGCAAATGCCACAAAGCATCCATCTTACAATACTCCAAAACAGCACATAGACAAGCATCATAACTTCTGGAACAAAGTCAGTTGGAGTGAGGAGACCAAAATTGAACTTTTTGGCCACAACTATAAAGGTTACATTTTGAGAGGAGTCAACAAGGCCTATAATGAAAGGTACACCATTCCTACTGTGAAACCAGGAGGTGGATCGCTGATGTTTTGGGGATTTGTGAGCTACAAAGGCACTGGAAATTGTCAAATTGTCAAAATTGATGGCAAGATGAATGAAGCATGTTAACTGAAAATACCAGAGGAAAATTTGCACTCACCAGCCCGGAAGCTGCGCATGGGACTTACTTGGACATTCCAACATGACAATGATCCAAAACACAAGGCCAAGTTGACCTGTCATTGGCTACAGCAGAATAAAGTGAAGGTTCTGGAGTGGCCATCTCAGTCTCCTGACCTCAGTATCATTGAGCCACTCTCGGGAGATCTCAAATGTGCAATTCATGCAAGACAGCCCAAGAATTTACAGCAACTGGAGGCTTTTTGCCAAGATGATTGGGCAGCTTTACCATCTGAGAAAATAAAGAGCCTAATCCACAACTACCACAAAATATTCTGTTGTCATTATGATTTAAACACAGTTGTTTGACAAAAAATGGCTTCACCCAACTACTAACCAGGAGTGAAAGAAAAGTTTGTGAGTGATCATTCATATTCTCTGACAAATGGCCACGGAGAGAGACCTGCATTGTATACCGCCAGTACACCTATGACTGTGGCCCTTATTTTGATTCACTTGCAAAGGCAAATTCCTTCTCAAATGGACAAAACCATGTGCACTGCAGGTGGGGCAGATGTAACATGTGCAGGGATATTAAGATTTGGGTGAGTTATTTTGTTTCTGTGCAGGGTAAATGCTGGCTCCTTTATTTTTACACTGCAATATAGATCTCACTTTAAAGTAAAACCCCACCCAAATATAACGCTATCTGCACATGTTACATCTTCCCCCCTGCAGTGCACATGGTTTTGTCCATTTGATAAGGAATTTGCCTTTGCGAGTGAACCAGAATAAGGGCTGAGTTCCTTGGACCCCCCTCTCCTTTCACAATATAAGAACATGGGAAGATCTCATGCTTGCTGTAAGGGGCTGGAGGGTCCGCTGCTGGATCAGTAGTAGCAGCGCTGCTCTGGGAAACGGCCTTGTAGTGCGGCAGCAGGAAGAGACCTCCTCCCTCTCCCCAAATCATCCTGGGCTTGGCTGCTTTGCGACGCATCCCCCCCCCCCACCCTCCCTCTACCCGTCCCTGCCAAGAGCAGCGGGTCCTGGCAGAGCAGTGGACACCTCACCCAGCTGCCACTATATCAGAGCAGGTCCATAACGGGGATATTTGAAAACTCGAGGCGGCTCGCTCCTGATTGGCTGCTGAACCGCCTCGAGTTTTGAAACAGCCGTGCCACGAACCTGCTCTGATACAGCGACAGCCGGGTGAGTTGTCCACGGCTCTGACAGGCTGCTGCCATTATCGTAACCTGCCACTCTGCCCGGCAAATGTTGTCATCAGTAAGCAGAATCTGGTCGCCGTGGCGACCTGGCACCCCTGTTATGATGAGCCTTGCTATAATTGGATAGGCTATTAATGAATATTGGTCAAAATCAGGCTGTTTTTTTGAATCTGACAAAATATTGCACAATAAACATGCTAACCACTTTTTCCAGGCTGAGCTGCACTACCACCATTTGGCAACACCAGCACTAGCCACCCCAACCTCTCGTCGCTCACCTCGACGATGTGGCCCCCCTGCCACTCCGGGAAGTTCGTGGCAGCTCAGGAGTGCACGGGCATTCGTGTGTTCCAACACATGGATGCCTGTGCACCCGAGTGTTCAGGAATAAATCGCCCTTTGTGTATGCCCCTTTACATTAAGAGGTCTAGGGTTTTTGGTTACAATAAGGATTGACAGTCACTGGGTCAACCACTAATGGTCGATGACCAGGTCACCTGAAAATGGTCTACATACCCTAGGTTGACATTGACAGAAGGTCAACATGAGTTTTAGGTTTTTGCTGGTGTCTATGTCGACATGGACATCTTATAAGTGTACCACATCCCATTGCATGGCTCGCTGCACTCAGCACACTGTTATATTCTCCCCCTATGCTTAAACTTGTGTCAACCTTCTGTCAACGTTGACCTAGGGTATGTCTACCATTTTTATGTGCCAACCATTAGTGGTTGACCCAGGGACCGCATATCGGGTTTTTTCACCACAGTCTAAGATATAAAGCAGAAAGACATAAAATGTGATTCCTCTTCATAATGTTTTGATTAGGACAACGCACACCAGTCGCACCATCTTACCAGGCATTATTGCTCACCACCCTCCCCACGGGCCCAAGCTACCCAAAACTCTCACCCTCCCCCACGGGCCCAAGCTACCCAAAGTCTCGCCCTCCCCCACGGGCCCAAGCTACCCAAAGTCTCGCCCTCCAACACTGGCCCAAGCTACCCAAAGTCTCGCCCTCCACCACGGGCCCAAGCTACCCAAAGTCTCGCCCTCCACCACTGGCCCAAGCTACCCAAAGTCTCGCCCTACACCACGGGCCCAAGCTACCCAAAGTCTCGCCCTACACCACGGCCCAAGCTACCCAAAGTCTCGCCCTACACCACGGGCCCAAGCTACCCAAAGTCTCGCCCTCCACCACGTCTCGCCCTACACCACGGGCGCAAGCTACCCAAAGTCTCGCCCTCCCCCACGGGCCCAAGCTACCCAAAGTCTCGCCCTCCCCCACGGGCCCAAGCAACCCAAAGTCTCGTCCTCCCCCACGGGCCCAAGCTACCCAAAGTCTCGCCCTCCCCCACGGGCCCAAGCTACCCAAAGTCTCGCCCTACACCACGGGCCCAAGCTACCCAAAGTCTCGCCCTCCACCACGGGCCCAAGCTACCCAAAGTCTCGCCCTCCACCACGGGCCCAAGCTACCCAAAGTCTTGCCCTCCACCACGGGCCCAAGCTACCCAAAGTCTTGCCCTCCACCACGTCTCGCCCTCCCCCACGGGCCCAAGCTACGCCCTCCCCCACAGGCCCCAGCTACCCAAAGTCTCGCCCTCCCCCACGGGCCCCAGCTACCCAAAGTCTCGCCCTCCCCCACGGGCCCCAGCTACCCAAAGTCTCGCCCTCCCCCACGGGCCCCAGCTACCCAAAGTCTCGCCCTCCCCCACGGGCCCCAGCTACCCAAAGTCTCGCCCTCCCCCACGGGCCCCAGCTACCCAAAGTCTCGCCCTCCCCCACGGGCCCCAGCTACCCAAAGTCTCGCCCTCCCCCACGGGCCCCAGCTACCCAAAATCTCGCCCTCCCCCACGGGCCCCAGCTACCCAAAGTCTCGCCCTCCCCCACGGGCCCCAGCTACCCAAAGTCTCGCCCTCCCCCACGGGCCCCAGCTACCCAAAGTCTCGCCCTCCCCCACGGGCCCCAGCTACCCAAAGTCTCACCCTCCCCCACGGGCCCCAGCTACCCAAAGTCACGCCCTCCCCCACGGGACCAAGCTACCCAAAGTCTCGCCCTCCCCCACGGGACCAAGCTACCCAAAGTCACGCCCTCCCCCACAGGCCCAAGCTACCCAGTCACACCCTCCCCACGGGCCCAAGCTAGCCAAAGTCACGCCCTCCCCAGGGGCCCAAGCTAGCCAAAGTCACGCCCTCCCCAGGGGCCCAAGCTACCCAAAGTCACGCCCTCCCCAGGGGCCCAAGCTACCCAAAGTCACGCCCTCCCCAGGGGCCCAAACTACCCAAAGTCACGCCCTCCCCAGGGGCCCAAGCTACCCAAAGTCACACCTTCCCCACGAGCCCAAGCTGCCCTAAGTCTTGCCCTCCCCACGGACCCCAAAATACCCAAAGTTTCACCCTACCCACGGGCCCTAACCTACCTAATGTCTCAACCAACTTACCTAGTCTTATCCAACCCACAGGCCCAACCTAAAGTGTCGCCCACCACACACACAACCCAACAACAACAAAATCTACTACACCCTCAATAAAATCCCCAATTGAAAAATCTCCACTAGACCTTGTTACCGTATCTCCACGGAAATGTTTAGGTTCCTTCCCAGCGCACAAGGCTAATCAGTGACAACCATAACACTGAGGAGTAACATACATACACACAGTCACAGGCCGCTCAGGTAATGTGGAGTTTCCAACCCTGCCACCTATGGGTCTTCTTACCATGGAGGTCTTGTCCTAGCAGGCACCGGGAATAGAGCACACACCGGCCTCGGCGTATCACTCGTCGTTTGCGCACAGCAGTCAGCGGTGACGCTGCAGCCCCGCTCCGGGTGACGTCACCCACCAACAGCTACAGAGACGTGAGAAAACACGGGCTAGAGCGTCGAACCTCTGCAGCGCGTGAGTACCGCATCACATGATCAGCTTGCGTGTCACGTGCGGCAATACGGTGGAACGCAGCGTAAGGCTGCCCGCCATATTGTTATTTACTTAATTTCTACTAGTCTTTCGTAATCGAGCGTCGATAATATTAGTGCCAGGCAAAACGGGTCACTAATGAGAGCTGTGATCCAGCAGATCAGTCAGTGAAAAGATCTGTATCTTTTAGGCGGATCAACCGTTTACTTTGAAAGAAGGGGTAATTGATAATAACGAAGCATAATTTGTTTTAAAATCATTTATTGCCATTTTTTTTAAATAGTGAGCTGAACAAATAAGAACATAGTTAACCGAGTAAAACACTGATCGATGGCTGGGTGCAGAATCGCCATCAATGGCAACCATCGATGGCGTCTGCATACCTCCCAACAGCCCCGATTTTAGCGGGACAGTCCCGATTATGCATACCTCCCAACTGTCACGATTACAGCGGGACAGTCCCGATTTTCGGGTCCTGTCCCGCTGTCCCACCCGCGGCAGGCATTGTCCCGCTGCGGGGGGTGGCAGTTGGGAGACCCCCCAATCTAGTAGAATAGACGCTGTGTGCATGCGCACAGCGTCTATTCTCGTATGAAAATGAGGTTGCGGCTAATTAGCATAAGCCGCGCCCTCATTTGCATACGCCCCGCCGCGCGAGTGTCCCTATTTCAACAGGACAGAAGTTGGGAGGTATGCGATTATCAGGACCTGTCCCGCTGTCCCTCCCGCAGCTGGCAGTGTCCCACGGTGAGGGGGGGCTGTTGGGAGTCCCCCCTGTCGGCTGCTAAACAGCAGGGATAAACGCTGTGCGCATGCGCACAGCGTCTATTCCCGCAGCCAGGGGGCTGGGGGCATGGCTAGAGGCTCACAGAGCCTCTGGGTCATGCCCCCATAGCGGCAAAATTGGGGCGTGGCATCGCGGGAGAGCTCCGCGTATAGGCCAAGCCCCCGAAATTAGGCCACGCCCCTGAAAATACTCAGGCAAAGTTGGGAGGTATGCGTCTGCACCAATGGCCATCCCTAGCAGCAGCAGCCTTGTTATTCTTTCTTTTACTTGCAGTAGCAGCACTGAACTCAGTCTCTCCAGAGTTAGTACATCTCAGATGCCACAGGTGGCAGTGCTGAGATCAGACAAATGCATTGTAATGAAAAACGAAACTGAAAGTAAAAGAACGACGGATCACCTTTTTGGTATCGGCGGCTCCCTCAGTCTTTTATGGGATCCGTTCAAAAGAACCGCTTAATTCATGAACGACCCATCGCTAGATAATATGTCTTGGATCCGTATTACGCTCTGTGATGGGATTTACAGTTGGGTTACTTGATTTTTGTTAAATTTACTTTGGAAAAAGAAATCTGGGCACACGTCCTCATACCTCCCAACTGTCACGATTTCCGCGGGAACGTCCCGATATTCGGGGACGTTCCCGCGTCCCGCCCGGGGCCGCCATTGTCCCGTGGTGGGGGGGACAGTTGGGAGCCCCCCCAGCTTGCGAGAATAGACGCTGTGCGCATGCGCACAGCATCTATTCAGCGCCGACGAGCGGCGAAAACGGGGCGTGGCCGGAGTTCGCGTCACCCCGTGAGGCCACGCCCCCTTTTCTCGAGGCCACGCCCCCTTTTCAGGAGCGCGCGCGGCGAAGCCTCGCAAACGTCCCGACCTCCCAACTTCAAAAGTTGGGAGGTATGCGTCCTGTCCCACGTGGCTGCATGTGGCGCAAGTTTAACGTATCTAATTCCATCCACATCTTAAAATTACACTAGTTGAGGTGCAATTTTGATTTTCTCATCTCTTTATTCCAGATAAGGTACTGGGAAGGTTTAGCCTGGTACATAACTGTATGGGAGTAGCGCAGAATGCACCCCATAATAAAAGAAGGGTACTTGTTTCCTAGCAATTTGCTTAGTGGGCTATTCTGCGTAGTGAAATCGCATCGCATGGGCCAGTTTAGGGCCATGCGATGTGCGATGCAATGCGATTTTCCTATGTAATTTATTCACTGCTCTCTCAGCCCTGGGCCATCGCATCTGCCGCAAAATCGCATGCGATTTTTAATCACATGCAATCGCATGTGATTTTATAGGGTGTGTGATGCCATGTCATAAGGTATACAATAATATGATTGTATGTCCCAAAAAATAGGTTTAATGCACCCCTCCACTATCCACGCCACCCCGAAGCGTTGCAAGCGCAGCCGAACGCGTCTGACTTTTTCATTACCCTACTATCCACGTCTGCATGTAGTTGATTTTATATAGTGTGGTGAGCGCAGCAAGCCACCGAGCCCAAAGCGTGGCGAGTGGACGCGGAATACATGTAAAGTAATCCGCGTCCCCTCGCGGGACTCGCTGCGCTTGCCGTGCTTCGGGCTCAGTGGCTCGCTTCGCTCGCCACACTATATAAGATCAACTCCACACCGATGTGGATAGTGGGGTAATGATAAAGTCGGAGGACACGTTGCGCTTGCCACACTTCAGGGTGGCGAGGAAAGTGGGAGGGGTGCATTATATCTATTTTTGAGACATACAATCATATTATTGTATACCTAATGTCATGGCATTGCACACCCTATAAAATCGCATGCGATTTTGCGGGACATGCAATGCGATACGATATTGTGTTTTGTAAAATGAGGAAAAAAAGAAAAAAATGCATCGCATGCCGCTTTAATGGCCCATGCGATGCGATTTCCCTACGGTGCCGTATGTAGAAAATCTGGGCGCCGTGCTAGGAAACAAGTACCAAAAGAAGTCCCCCATGTCCTTTTGTTCTTGCTTTATTTGAAGCCATAAATAAGCTTGTGGGTAGAGACCTGACCCATGTGGTCAAGGCGGCAGCAGTATTGCCCTTTCAATATGAATATTTGCATGCAATGTTATTAATGCTTTCATCTATAGAATTGTTAAAAGTTTATTTTTAACAATTAGCAAATTGCAAAGCATACACCTGATTAGTCTAGCAAGCTCCGTAATTTCACCTACCCATATTATGTAGCTGCCACATTTTTGGGAAAAATAGTGTGAGAGATAGAAACTTTTACTTTGAATCATCAGGGGTATGGGTAAAAAGGAGATCCAGGGAAGAATCCCAGGCTGGATATCAAACTCTGCATTCCGAAGAAGCTTGTAGTGTCCAGTCCAAGAAGCTGTCATTGCCAGGGAGAGGAGGAGGGATAGAATAAAGCCTCCCTGTATTGGCCAGGCATGTAGCAAAAAGCGGAATGGTCCAGACCACACAGGGAGGCTGTAATCTCCCCTTCCCCATGTCCCTGGTGAAAGCTATCACAGGCATCCACCCAGCCAAGACACCCCCAGGACTGTAAACTACAAGCTCCAGAGTTTGATGCCGGTCCGGCATTCTGGGGTCTTGTCCGGGTCCGATTTTTACTTAGTCCCAATCATCAGTGCCGTTTCCCAGCATTGGTGATAAAACACATTGTTCCTTATGGCCACGCATGTCATAGTTACATAGTTACATAGTAGGTGAGGCTGAATAAAGACTTGCGTCCATCTAGTTCAACCTATGTTTATAGTAGCTTATCCCTTGTTGTATAGTATGTTCTGATATTTTAAAGACAGATTATGTTACTAATCGTACCCCTGGATGTTTTTAGCCAATAAATGTTTATCCATCCTTATTTTAAACGTATTTATAGTGTCTGCCGACACCACTTCTCCAGGAAGAGAGTTCCAAAGTTTGACTGTTCTGACTGTAAAGAAATTTTTCCTTCTAGATGAACAAAATCTTTTTTCTTCTAATCTAAACTCGTGTCCTCGCGTCCTAGATTCCTTTCTGGTAGAAAAAAGGGTGTTTGACAGTTTCTTATATTGGCCCCTAATATATTTATACATGTTGAGCATATCCCCCCTTAAACGTCTTTTCTCTAGTGTAAATAGTCCCAAATAGTTTAATCTTTCCTCAAAGCTTAAATTCTCCATTCCCCTAATAAGCTTTGTTGCTCTTCTTTGGATTTTTTTCTAATTCTAAGATGTCCTTTTTATAGTGCGGGGCCCAGAACTGCACTGCATATTCGAGGTGCGGTCTAACCAATGATTTGTACAGAGGCATAATTACTTTTGAGTCCCTAGTTTCCATGCCCCTTTTAATACATGCAAGAATTTTGTTGGCCTTTTTGTTGCTATATTACATTGAGCACTACACCCCAGTTTGTTGTCTATTTGGACTCCTAGATCGTTTTCGAGTACTGATTTACCCAATTCATCCCCGCTTAGGTTATAACTAGCACACTGGTTATGTCTCCCAAGGTCCATGACCTTGCATTTGTTCACATTGAACCTCATCTTCCACTTTTTTGCACACTCATCTAGATTGTCAAGATCATATTGAAGCGTGGTGACTGACATCTTCTGATGATTTAATAACTGCTCAGTTTTGGATACATTGCTGAGTAACCCCATCCCAATATTGTTAATAAAAATGTTAAACAAAATGGGCCCAAGAACCGAATCCTGTGGCACTCAACTTAGTACTGGTATCATATTTGATACGGCACTGTTCACAACCACTCTTTGTTCTCTATTACACAGCCAGTTCCCTACCCATCTACAGATATTTGCCCCTAATCCCATGTCCTCCTTTTTTTTTATCAACCTCTTGTGTGGTACTGTGTCGAAGGCTTTAGCAAAATCTAGGAAAATCACATCTACAGCGTTTCCATTATCAAGGTTTTTGCTAACCTCTTCATAGAAACCAAGTAGATTAGTTTGGCATGAACGATTTTTCACGAACCTATGCTGGTTATTACTGAGTAAACTATGAAGGTCTAAATATTCCTGGATACCATCTCTTAAAAATCCTTTAAATAGTTTACCCACTATTGATGTTAAACTAACAGGTCTGTAATTAGCGGGATCCTCCTTTTTTCCTTTTTTGAATAATGGCACTACCTCTGCTATTCTCCAGTCTTTTGGTACCTTTCCTGATGATAGTGAATTATCAAAGATATAATGTAGAGGGGAAGCTAATTCCTCCCTTAATTCCATTAGTACCCTAGGATGAATCCCATCTGGCCCAGGTTATTTATTTGATTTGATTTTGCTGAGCCTCAATATTATTTCCTCGGTAGAGAATTCAATATTGAGGTCCGGCTTGTTCATCCAATTTGTGGTATGTGTGCGTTCCACAGTCTGCTCTCCCTTAGTAAACACTGATGAGAATAACTCATTTAACAGTTCTGCTTTCCCTTGTCCTCCGTAAAACTTTTTCCATTGATATCTGTTAGTGGGCCTATGTTGTCCTTAATTATACGTTTACTATTTATGTATTTGAAAAACTTCTTGGGGTTAGTTTTACTTTCAGTGGCTATGCGCTCTTCATAATCCCTTTTAGCTACTTTGATTGCCCCTTTGCAAATTTTGTTTGATTCTTTGTATTTGGTGAACGCCTCCTCATTTAAGTTATTTTTATAGAATTGCAATGCTCTTGTTTTATTGTTGATTGCTGACCTAACTTATTTGTCTAACCATGGTGGCTTTTTTTTTTATTGAATTTACCCTTAGTTACTTTAGGAATGTATTTAATAGTTAATGATTCGAGTACATTTTTTAGAGTATCCCACATTTCCTCAGCATTTATCCCCTCAAAAACTGTTGGTACTCTTTACCTAGAACGGCGCCCGCGATTAGAATCGCGGGCGTCGGGGGTAAAAAATCGCGGTCATCGCGGGCATCGCGGGTAAATCGCGGGTACATAAAAATCGTGTACCCGCGATCACCGCGATTTTCCCATAGGGAACAATGTTAAAAAGCCTGATTGACCGCGATTTTGCATTCAATGCCTCAATGCCCGCGATTTTCACATAGGAATCAATGTTAAATGGGCTACAGAGCCCAAATAGGCAGAATTAACCCTTAAATGTCCCCCCAATTTTTGTACGCCACCCCACGATCCACGCCAACCCGAAGCGTGGCGAGCGCAGCGAGCCCGCGAGGGGCGGCGGTACGCGTCCTCCGACCTTTTCATGCCCTACCATCCACGTCGGCGTGGAGTTGAGAATAGAATAGTGTGGCGAGCGTAGCCCGAAGCGTGGCGAGCGCAGCGAGCCCCGCGAGGGGACGCGGATACCTTCACAGTTATACGCGTCCCCTCGCGGGCTTCACAGGTATCCGTGGCGAAAAGCGGACACCTGTGAAGCCCGCGAGGGGACGCGTTTGGTTAAGGAATGGTTGGAGGAATGGTTGGTTGGAGGAATGGTTAAGGATGCTTGTCATATACTCCATGCGGTACACATGCCACAAGCGGGATATTATGGAGTGCATGGAGGGAGCCTCCGGCTTTTTCCAATCCATCGCGATCTGGCAGGTGGTCGCAGAGACCACGTGACGCATCAGTTTGTTTTGTGGCTTGGAGAGAGATGGGACATCCAGTGGTAGTAGAAAATATTTGGGGTCGTTTGGGATGGGAGCAGATAATAGATTTTCTATGTATTGGATTACCTCTTTCCATAGATCCGCTATCTTAGGGCATGTCCACCATATATGCATGAATGATCCTTCAGCATCACATCCTCTCCAGCATCTATCCGATACATTTGGGTATATTTTGCTAAGTTTGGAGGGGACGTAATACCACCTATAAATCAGTTTATAGGTGTTTTCTTTAATTTTGACACATATAGAGCTTGAGGCAGCGTTGTCCCAGATCTCCGACCAGCCCTCTTCACTTAGTGTACCGTTTAAATCTGTCCCCCAGGCCTTTTCAGAGGCGGGTTGTTGAGGGGTGGATTTATCAATGAGCAACGTGTATATAATAGAGATTAGTCCTCTAGTGGTGGACCGTCTAAGGCACAGTGCCTTAATGGGTCGATAAGGGCCTGTTGGTGATAATAGACTTCACTGTGGAGTGGAGATGTCTGAGTTGGAGGAACTGAAAGAAGTTTCTTGTAGGTAACCCTTTGTTGGCTTGGATCTGAGAGAACTGGGGAAAAGTCTCATCTTTAGTGATGTCATTAAGAAACATTATGCCTCTGTCTCTCCATGGGAGGAATGCGGTGTTGTGCATGCCCGGAGGAAAGGCAGGGTTATGTAGGATGGGGATAATAGGAGATGGGCTGGGTGCTAAATTATACTTTTTATTTGCGTAATCCCAAACAGATAGAGACCGAGACACTATTGTGTGGGAGGTAGTAACTTTGGGGCGCCTGAGTCTCGGGATCCAAAGGAGGGAAGAGACAGACGAGAGCCCCAATTCAGCTGCCTCAATATCCGTCCAGACCTTCCTTGCCTCGGGATTACACCATTGAACGCAGTGAGCTAACTGTGCTGCTATATAATACCGTTTAAAGTCTGGGATACCCAGTCCTCCACTATGTGAGGGGCGTTGTAGTGTTTGCAGACGGATTCTGGGATGTTTATTCGCCCAGATAAAACGGGAAGTTTGAAATCTCAGGAATTTAAACACATAGGGTGGGACAAAGATTGGGAGGGTCTGAAAAAGGTAAAGGAGACTAGGGAGCACATTCATCTTCACTGAGTTTATTCTACCTATCCAAGATATGAAGTGGGAGGACCATGCTTGTAGGTCTGTTTTAATTTGATCTAGAACCCTGGGAAAATTTGCCTGGAATAGTTGGTGAAGCTGGTGAGTTAAAAAGATACCAAGGTATTTAATTTTCCGCTTGTGCCAGTTAAATGGGAAGGAGGTCTCCAATGTTAGTTTGGTTGGCCCGGGAGGGTAAAAGTCAAGGACTTCGGTTTTGTCAGCGTTGATTTTATAGCCGGAAAATTGGGAATACAAATCTATTTCAGTTAGTAGGGGTTGTAGGGATTGAATTGGGTTTCCTAGAGACAACAGAACATCGTCAGCATATAGTGCAATCTTATGTTCAGTCTGCCCAACCCGTACGCCTCGGATGTCGGGGTTGCTTCGTATTCTTGTGGCAAGGGGTTCCATTACTAGGGCAAATATTAAGGGTGAAAGTGGGCAACCCTGTCTGGTGCCATTTGCAATGCCGAAAGGTGAGGAGGTGCAGCGGTTGACTGATACAGTAGCAGATGGGGATTGGTAAAGGGCTTGGATACCTGTTAGCTGCACGCTCCGTGCAGCAGCCGGGGCCGGGCGGCGCTTCCGTCCTACCGCCCGCCCCCCTGCTTCTGACGTCAGGTTGCCTAGCAGCCGGGGACACAGGGGGACGCGGCGTATAGACGGGACGCCCGCTCCGCCTCCCAGCGTCTCCCTGGCAACCCCGACGCCGGCAAGCGGCGGGGGAACTTCCTGTCCACGGCGGCGCCGTTGCTAGGCAACGGGAGACGCCGCCGGACAGCGTATTCTGTGATTCTAGCCCTGCCTGCGGGTAGCAGGTGCAGGGCATCTTATGAAATTATTTTTAGGCGGGCTCGGCTGGGATTGGTGGGGGCTTCTCATTTAAGGCCATCAGCCCTATCCTCCTTGCCGGTGATAGCTTCCTCGTGCTGTCTACCTGCTGCAGCTAGGTCCTATCCGGCTGTTCCCTGGCCTTCCCGCCGTCCTCTTCGTCTGCTGTTCCGTGAGTTACCCCGGTTAGGGGCATTTTCTCTTGTGTTTTTCTCTTGTGTTTTTCTCTCTGTGGAGTTTTGGTTGTTATTGTTATTTAGTCAGTTAGACTATACCTTGTTCTAGGTATTGCTTCTTATACCAGTACGTCGTCTGACGTCAGGACTGTTTTCCCTGTTAGAGGTTTTCTTTTGGCGTGGTTAAGGAGTTTTGGCGACTGGGGTCGCGTGTCGTGGCGACCAGGTCGCTGGCGCTTAGGCGCGTTAGTCAGTTTCCGGCAAGCCGCCGTTATTTAATTTTAGTCAGGACTCTTAGCCAGCCCTCCTCTTGGCCGTACCCTGGGGGGGTCCCCGGCTCTTTGTCTTTACCTAACTCCTGGCTGCACCGGAGCTAGGGCAGGCTTAACTTGCCCTTTCAGACGTGGCGGCTACAGGCGAAGCCTAGAACATCTGCAGGAGCCGGTCACCCAGCCTGGGGGGTTTCAACAGAGTCAGTATAGGGTTGGCCGTGGCTGTTCTGACCAGCAGTCCCGGCGGCGGGGTCACACCCATCACCTAACATTATCACCGGCCACAAAACAGAATATTTTCATTACAGTTATCCAGGTAACGTGTATTTTGGTAGACTTCTCTGTGCGGGTGGGTGTGGACTATTGGTCAATCATGAATCCTACTCCTACGGGGCAGGCCCAGGTCTTTGCCAGCCAGCTTCAGAACTTAACTCAGATGGTACAAGAATTATCGCTTAGGGTTAGAACACAGGAGGATGGGGCCCGGGGAAACCCCCTGCCACCTCCTGAGCCCAAAATGAACCTCCCTGATCGGTTTTCCGGTAACCGTAAAGATTTCTTTAACTTTCGGGAGAGTTGTAAGCTTTACTTTAGACTCCGCCCCCGGTCCTCAGGATCTGAGCAGCAGCAAATTGGTCTGGTAGTATCCCTTCTCCAGGGGGATCCCCAAACTTGGGCGTTTGGCTTAAAACCTGACGATCCCGCACTGCGCTCGGTGGAAGCCTTCTTTCAGTCACTGGGGCTCTTGTACGATGACCCAGACAGGGAGGCCTCCGCAGAGAGTAATCTCCGTGCTCTCCGGCAGGGAAGAAATCCGGTAGAGACCTATTGCACTGAGTTTCGCCGGTGGGCAAATGACTGCAACTGGAATGACCCGGCACTACGTAGTCAGTTCCGGGTCGGGCTTTCGGAGGCAGTTAAAGACAGTTTAATCCAATATCCTGCACCGGAGACTTTGGACAAACTTATGGAATTGTCCATTAAGGTCGACCGGCGGCTCAGAGAGCGGAGGACTGAAAGAGGGTCGGGTCTACGGCCTACTTCCCTCAGTTATGTTTCTCCGGTAGAGGAAGATGAGCCCATGCAGGTGGGTGCATTCCGCATCTCTCCAGACGAAAGAGCCCGCAGAATGAATTCCGGGTTATGCGTCTATTGCGGAAATAAAGGACATTTCCTGCGCTCATGCCCAAATAAACCGGGAAACTCCAAAGCCAAGTGAATGCCGAGGGGATTCACTTTGGTCCGCAGCTCATTTCCCCTCAAAACGCTCTATTAGTCCCTGCTGAAATTCAGGTAGGGAAGACTAAGAAGCTTTTTGCAGCTTTTGTTGACAGTGGTGCCGCAGGAAATTTTTTGGACATTCAGTTAGCCCAGGATTTGGGAATTGCTCAGCTACCCCTTGGGAATTCAGTTATTATGCGGGGTCTTGATGGTAACCCATTAATCAATGGGGTGGTGAAACATTGTACTCCTCCCGTGTCGTTACGGGTGGGCATCTTTCATACTGAGACCATATCTTTTTTCTTAATTCCTTGTACCGCGGTGCCTATTGTTCTCGGTCATCCCTGGCTCACTACCCACAACCCCCTTATTGACTGGCAAGCCGGAGAAATAACTCGGTGGAGCGATCATTGCTCCAGAGATTGTCTCAGTTTGAGGCTTACAGCCGTAGTTCTGCCAGAGGGGGTACCCAGCGCGTACGCGGATTTTGCTGACGTCTTTTCCAAAGGGAAGGCTGATAAATTACCTCCCCATCGTCCTTACGACTGCGCCATTGAGTTAAATCCTGAGGCACAGTATCCTAAAGCCAGACTCTATTCTTTATCCGGTCCCGAGACAGAAGCCATGGATTTATACATACAAGAGAGCTTAGCCAAGGGCTTCATCCGCCCCTCGAGGTCCCCTTTAAGTGCGGGATTTTTCTTTGTTGCCAAGAAGGATGGGTCGTTGAGACCTTGTATTGATTATAGGGCTCTCAACAGGATCACCGTTAAAAACACCTATCCTTTGCCACTCATCTCGGTGCTCTTCGATCAGCTTCGCACGGCTAAGATCTTCTCGAAGATCGATTTACGGGGTGCGTACAATCTCATCCGTATCAAAGCTGGAGATGAGTGGAAGACCGCTTTCAGTACCCAGACAGGTCATTACGAATACCTGGTAATGCCTTTTGGCCTGTCTAACGCTCCTGCGGTCTTCCAGGATTTCATCAATGATGTACTCCGGGATTTCTTGGGGGTCTTTACGGTTGTATACCTGGACGACATTCTGATTTACTCTAAGTCCTTAGAGGAACACCGCACCCAGGTTCGGTTGGTGCTCCAAAGGCTCAGGGAGAATCACCTTTTTGCCAAACCCGAGAAGTGTAATTTTGAGGTTACCCAAGTGTCCTTTCTGGGGTATGTCATCTCCCCGGATGGTTTTCAGATGGAACCCAAGAAGTTACAAGCAGTATTGGATTGGGTCAAGCCAGTAACCCTCAAGGCGGTCCAAAGATTCTTGGGGTTTGCTAATTATTACAGGCGATTCATTCGCTCATTTTCCGATCTGGTCGCTCCCATTGTAGCCTTAACCAAGAAGGGTGCGGATCCGTCCCAGTGGTCTCCTCAGGCTGAGGAAGCGTTTGCAGCTCTCAAACAAGCTTTCGTGTCAGCACCCGTGCTTAGGCACCCCAACCCTCAGTTACCATTTGTGGTTGAGGTGGATGCCTCTGAGGTAGGGGCTGGAGCAGTATTGTCCCAAGCGGACTCGAAGTCTGCATTCTTGTTCCCCTGCGCTTACATGTCTCGTAAGTTCTCCTCTGCAGAAGCCAACTACGATGTTGGCAATCGTGAATTATTGGCCATAAAATGGGCCTTCGAAGAGTGGAGGCACTGGTTGGAGGGGGCCAGTCACCGAGTTTTGGTGATCACTGATCACAAAAATCTCCAATATTTGGAGTCCGCTAAGCGTCTTAATGCCCGTCAAGCCCGGTGGGCATTATTCTTCACTCGGTTTAATTTTATTATTTCTTTTCGACCCGGTTCGAAGAATGTTAGGGCGGATGCCCTGTCCCGCAGCTTTAGTCCCAAGCAGGAGTCACGAGAGACCCGATTACCTATTCTTCCAGCTTCGACTATTCATGTTGGAGTCACGCAGACCCTTAGGGAGTTACTCCTGCAAGCACAAGATCGGGCTCCTGAGCTTACCCCTACTGGTCGTTTGTTTGTGCCGCAAGGCCTTAGAAAGCAAGTCTTGGCCGAATTTCACGACAGTAAGGTGGCAGGACACCCAGGGATCAAGAAGACCCTAAGACTTCTATCGCGGAGTGTCTGGTGGCCTGGTATGGATTCTGACACCAAGGAATATGTTCTGTCTTGTCCAGACTGCGCTAGACATAAAGTTCCCAGGATGTCTCCCACAGGCCAACTCGTGCCCTTGGCAGTTCCGGCTAGACCATGGTCGCATATAGCCATGGACTTTGTGGTCGACCTACCGCAGTCGTCTGGGTGTCGGGTGATCTGGGTTATCATCGACAGATTCAGTAAGATGGCCCACTTTATTCCCTTGGCGCAATTGCCCTCTGCTTATCAGTTGGCCAAGTTATTTGTTAACCATGTGTTTAAGATCCATGGGTTGCCCACGGACATCGTTTCCGATAGAGGTCCACAATTCATTGCTCGGTTTTGGAGACTTTTTTGTAGGGCACTCAAGATGAAACTGAGTCTTACCTCCGCCTACCATCCTCAATCGAATGGGCAGACTGAGCGCCTCAATCAGTCCCTAAAACAATACTTACGGCTCTTTATATCTAAAACTCAAAACGACTGGGCGGACCTCCTTCCCATTGCAGAGTTCGCTTATAATAATGCTCATCATTCCGCGACGGAGGCTTCCCCCTTTTTTGTCAATTACGGATTTCATCCGAAGGCTAGTGCACTGGGTCCTGAAGAACCCGTGGTACAGTCCTCCTCCACGTCCCGGCTAAGGACCGTCTGGAAGGATGTGCATCTTGCTCTTAAAAAGGCTGCTTTTCGGGAGACCGTCTTTTCCAATCGGTCTAGACGGCCATGCAGATTTAAAGTGGGCGATAAAGTTTGGCTGTCGACACGCAACATTAGACTTCGTCAAGGTTCTTCTAGATTGGGTCCGAGATTCATTGGCCCTTTTCCCATTATTAAGAAGATCAATCCGGTGGCCTTTCGCTTACTTATTCCCAAGTCTTTAAAAATTTCCAATACGTTTCATGCATCACTCCTTAAGCCTGCGATTTTTTCGAAAAAATTCCCTCGGAGGTCTATCCAAGGTAGACCTCCGGTCCTGGTTCTAGGGCAGTCAGAATTCATCGTTGAAAAGATTCTTGACTGTAAACGTTCTCGAGGCACTTTGTATTTCCTTGTCCATTGGAAGGGTTATGGACCAGAGGAAAGGTCCTGGGTGTCGGACCTCGATTTACACGCTCCCAGGCTTAAGGTTAAGTTCTTTAAAGAATTCCCTCTTAAAGCAGCGCTTAGGGGTATTTCAACCCCTCCTCAAGGGGGGGGTACTGTTAGCTGCACGCTCCGTGCAGCAGCCGGGGCCGGGCGGCGCTTCCGTCCTACCGCCCGCCCCCCTGCTTCTGACGTCAGGTTGCCTAGCAGCCGGGGACACAGGGGGACGCGGCGTATAGACGGGACGCCCGCTCCGCCTCCCAGCGTCTCCCTGGCAACCCCGACGCCGGCAAGCGGCGGGGGAACTTCCTGTCCACGGCGGCGCCGTTGCTAGGCAACGGGAGACGCCGCCGGACAGCGTATTCTGTGATTCTAGCCCTGCCTGCGGGTAGCAGGTGCAGGGCATCTTATGAAATTATTTTTAGGCGGGCTCGGCTGGGATTGGTGGGGGCTTCTCATTTAAGGCCATCAGCCCTATCCTCCTTGCCGGTGATAGCTTCCTCGTGCTGTCTACCTGCTGCAGCTAGGTCCTATCCGGCTGTTCCCTGGCCTTCCCGCCGTCCTCTTCGTCTGCTGTTCCGTGAGTTACCCCGGTTAGGGGCATTTTCTCTTGTGTTTTTCTCTTGTGTTTTTCTCTCTGTGGAGTTTTGGTTGTTATTGTTATTTAGTCAGTTAGACTATACCTTGTTCTAGGTATTGCTTCTTATACCAGTACGTCGTCTGACGTCAGGACTGTTTTCCCTGTTAGAGGTTTTCTTTTGGCGTGGTTAAGGAGTTTTGGCGACTGGGGTCGCGTGTCGTGGCGACCAGGTCGCTGGCGCTTAGGCGCGTTAGTCAGTTTCCGGCAAGCCGCCGTTATTTAATTTTAGTCAGGACTCTTAGCCAGCCCTCCTCTTGGCCGTACCCTGGGGGGGTCCCCGGCTCTTTGTCTTTACCTAACTCCTGGCTGCACCGGAGCTAGGGCAGGCTTAACTTGCCCTTTCAGACGTGGCGGCTACAGGCGAAGCCTAGAACATCTGCAGGAGCCGGTCACCCAGCCTGGGGGGTTTCAACAGAGTCAGTATAGGGTTGGCCGTGGCTGTTCTGACCAGCAGTCCCGGCGGCGGGGTCACACCCATCACCTAACAATACCTTGAAGAAATTTCCCGTCAAAACCCATCCTTCTAAGGACCTGGAAGGCGAAAGTCCATGAGATACGGTCAAATGCCTTCTCGGCATCCAATGTTAGAATTAGAGATGGCAATTTCTGCTTATGGATGGAGTGTATTATGTCTAGAGCTCGTCTGGTGTTGTCTGATGCTTGTCGGCCTGGGATGAAGCCCACCTGATCAGGATGGATCAAGTGGGGAAGGTGGGTGGCAAGGCGTGTTGCTAGTATTTTAGCATAAATTTTGAGGTCAACATTAAGTAGAGAAATTGGCCTGTAATTTGCACATTTCGAGGGGTCCTTGCCAGGTTTCGGGATCACTATTATATTAGCTTGCAGGGAAGCTGGCGCGAAAGATGCTCCATTCAGGATGTTGTTGAACAGAGAGGTAAGTTGGGGGGCAAGTTCTTTTGCAAATACTTTGTAGTATTGGGCTGTGAAGCCATCAGGACCTGGGGCAGCGGAGGGGCGCATAGATTTAATGACAGTGATGGTTTCTTCTAACGTAATGTCAATATTTAAGGCAGATAGTTGGCTGTCTGATATACTAGGAAGAGGTGTATTTAAAAGATAGGATTGGGCCTCCTCTGGTTCTGCGGAAGAAACAGGGGGTGTCGGTAGGTTATATAAGGAGCTATAGAAGTCTCTAAATTCTTCCACCATTACCTGGGAGTCATATGTGGGTCCATTCAGTTTATTGGAGTGTAATTTGTCAATGGTGGCTAGGGCTTGTTTACGTCTTAGCTTGTTAGCCAATACGGAGTCAATTTTATCTGATTTATCGTAGAACCGTTGGCGCAGTTTCTGCAGGGTAATTGCTGCTCGTCTTGAGAGGAGAGTGTTCAGTTGGCCTTTAAGTTTGTCTATCTGTGCGAGAAGTGATGGTGTGGGGGATAGTTTGTGTTGGGCCAGAACTTATGTTTATTTTTTTTTGCGTCCCTAACATTGTGTTGAATTTCTCCTCTGGACTTATTTGTATTCCTTACTAACTTCCTCGTACCCACCTCCCCCTTAGTAGATTCTCTACAGGCCTCCCCACCTTTCCCACTGTCCGACCTATTTACAGTTTTGAATCTTCTTCCTATACCCTAAGGTCATCTGTACCTAAGAGCTGTAATGAGGTAAGATTACTGTTATTACATAATGTTCCTGGAGCACCCCATATTCCTGGAGCACCCCATGTCATGTGTCCATTTATATGGAACCATGTGTAAAACACAATAGATGAAGAATCCCTGTATCAGTAACTTTTGTTTAGCAAGTATAATAGCTCTTACTAACTGCTTTGGGGCTCATCTACATTTGGATTTGTCATTTTAAAAGATTCCTCTCAGATGTAGCAGTACACACCCACGCTTCTAGGTGCCACGTTTACAATCTCTTTTCACAATCTCTACATATATGGAACTCCTGCTTTCACAGTTTTTGAACTATATTGATTGGGTAATTAATGAGACTGCTAATATTTTATCTAGATTTTAGTGGTCTTTACTAAGTTTAAACTTAATTTTTCTCTCAAGTGTTGGCAATCTGCTATTTCCGTGTTTGTTTATTTTGGACTTTTACTGTCTGCCTAGTAATTGGGGAGGGGGGCTTGCTCAGCCTTGGTAAGTGGTACTGAATTCACATGGACAGGATCCATCATTCTTAAGTGAATTCACTAGGCTAGTCAAGCCGTATGTTGGTCACAGATTTATATTAGAAGGGGTTTTTTTACAAGCATGGTTGTCTAACTGACCCTCTCCTTCAGGGAGAAAATGCTCTGTTCCTGTCCTTCCATGGTAATGTATGATTGCCATCACCTGTGGTGAGCTAGGTCATTGATAAGAAAGGTGTTTTACTACAGGTGATGGCAATCATACATTACCAGGGAAGTCCAGGAACAGAGCATTTTCTCCCTGAAGGAGAGGGTCAGGTAGGGAACTCTGCCATATATACATAGCTTGCATTTTAAAACCATCACACTGGGGGTTATTTTGGTTCACTCTTTCTGTCAAATTCCTTCATAGATGGACAAAACCATGTGCACTGGTAGGGTTTTACTTCAAAGTGAGATCTATATTGCAGTGTAAAAATAAAGCAGTCCATATTTTCCCTACACAGAAACAAAATAACACACCCAAATCTAATTTTCCCTGCACATTTTACATCTGCCCCCCTGCAGTGCTCATGGTTTTGTCCATCTAAGAAGGAATTTGTCAGAAAGAGTGAACCAAAATAGCCCCCACTGTCACTATGCTGCCTGTTTGTATATGTGATACAGCAATTATAATACCATAATCTGCTTTCATATTGTACTACCTGTGTATGCAAATGTATTCAAAGCTACCTTGCTAATTGGAGCCATACTAGGATGATGGCTTTTTAGCCAAATACAGGGTAATTCTACAACTTTAAACATTTACTTCACCTAGGGTTGATTGAGCAAATTGCATTATCTAGGCCCGTCCCCTCCTCGAAGACCTGCGAATTGCGGGATTTGCAGTACATGGGGGTGGGGCTTGATGACATCTACATCAGGCCCTGCCCCCGAAGTGCTGCTGACAGTCTTCTCTCCAGGCTTCTCCCGGGGAGGAGACTTTAAAAGTAGGCAACCCTGACTTTACTGCAAGCTATAGCATTGTATGCAATCTATAGTCAGCTGTGCTAGTCAGTGTGGAATCACATATATGAAGTGTTTAAGTGTTTTCTTGCACAATTCGCAAACCTGGATGAAGTGACCAGAACCCCCACAGTATAGACATAAGATAAGTTTAAGTTTCTACAACACTGATGCTCCTCCTGTGAGAGCTTTAGGCTGTAGGACAGGACTGGACAAGAAAGGAATGGACATAATGGGACTGGATACTTCCAAGGGCTGCTACAACTTTTTCTAAGGCCGGTTATAATGTTGTGATGGCCACCAAGGTGGTATAGGTGGTGCTGTCATTTGGTCAAGTTGTAGTGTACACAGTCGCTAATAGCATCTGAGTACAGTACTGAGGGACAATACTGGTTACTGGCAGGTGAACTACTGGACCAGCTATACAAAATCATTGATACTGTGGAAATGTTTTCTATATTCTCAATGGAGCACAGCACTTTATGGGCATCCCCATGAAAATGCAGGGCGTTCCCATGGGTATGTGAGCAGGCCGATGCCTGCCGGGGGCATCATTTTTGGGGTGACAGGACATCAGCCACCTACCCCTTCTTCACCCAGGCGCACACAAAATAAATTAGGCAGTAGGCAAGAGAGCTCATTTGATGGTCAGCAACCATTAAAGGATTTCTTCTGCAGTGGAGGCATGCAAGGGGATGTGTTCTCGGTACACATCCCCTTGCATGTTATCGGGGGGGGGGGGGGGGGGCATTCAGACAGAATAAATTGTATTGTAGGCAGGCTTTTTTTAGGGTTACACCACAAAAAAGTGTAAAACTCAGAAGAAGAAGTTTTTTTTTTACAGTAATACCAGCTCCAGTTGAAGCGGAATTGCCAATCTTGCACCCGCAAGGGGTCTTGGGCCTGAAGGGGTGCAAGATGTGATGCCATTGCCGGCATTGAAACACCACAGCAACTAGCAAACTTCACATCTAATTGGATTGATCCCTTAGTGTTAGGGATTAAATCAGTCGAGCAATAATGTAAAAGAACAGTGTATACCATGCTGATATATGACCAGCAGACTAGTTCTAGTGTCAACCTTTGCACTGCTATTGGTAAGAACACTAGGTGGGCGATTCTTGTTCTCACACAAAGGTGTTGTGGTTGCAGACAGCCATAGAAGACTGTTTTAATGCTTTATGCTATTGCGAATATTCAGTCAATTATTCCTGGGGTTTGTGCGCAACCGTCATTATTAGTATATGAATGGAAACCAGACCCATGTTATGTGCAAGAGCTCCAACAACAACACTCCCATGAGCCAGTGTGGTTATGTGCAATCACTTTGCCACCTTCCTAGGTTATTCCCCTAAAAATGCCCTATTTCCCAGAAAGGTAGATCTGTCCAAGATGTGCCCAACTCGCAATAGCAAAGACACAAGCTTCTGTGTCATTGCATGCAAAAAATTTCCATTTGCATGTCTGAAGAGAGGGATCTGTGTGATGCAGAATCAGCCCCTAAGTCCCCAGTAAATGTTTCCTTGTGAATTGATCAGCTACATTATCTGAAATATTGGTTCTCAGCTCACAAAATGTCTTCCTTCACTGTGTGTAGGTGACATGTGGAAGTCCCCCACAGTAAGTTAAGGTGAATCAAAGGGATTAAATTGACATATTTGCTGAATTCAGGTAGACAGCATTTTTATGCTTAGTACATATTCTGGTTCATCTGTGTTAATACTTCGAGGTCTCTGATAAACTGAGGCCTAACTTCCAGTTACACAAGGTGTCATGCCAAAATGTCTGACTGGCATGTCGTGTTTCTAAAACAGGAAGATGATCACTAGCCACCTCATTACCTGCTGTTACTTAGTGGAAAACCAGTCTCTCATGTTCAGCTTACCTCAGCACTGTGTCTGCCAGCTGTGCATCACAGGTTCAGAATCCTGAAGTTCCATAAGAATGAGACATCATGGAATCAATTTGACATACACTCATGGCAATAAAAATATTGAACTATAAGGAGACAATCAAAGGTGACATTATTACATACGGGGACAAAATTACTTCCATGAGGAAATGACCCCTTAGAAGTGCATTTATACTTGTTGATAAGTATGATGCAGTAGCCTCAGGCTTATCGTTCAATATCTGTGGTATATCAGCAGATATGACGTATCAACTCAATGTATGAAAGAGAGGCTGCAGCAGATATCTCTATATTTACCGCAGTCCATCCATTTCCGACAGAAGCTGCATTCCTTTGGAATACGGATCCCTCCCAGTTTACCAAGCTCTCGAATCCAAAGCATTTCAGAATTAAGCCTTGGATGGAATTAGCTGCTGTAGGATACTGGTAGAGGGCTCCTCCAGGAACCATCTCCCACAGTTGTCGCCTCATGCATGTGGTCAGTAGACCACACTAACACAGTAGCTCTGCAGGTTCCCAGTAGAGGCATGAAGTGATTGCTAGGCTGTCCCTGGATGTATTTTTTTATGCTTTCAGATTAACGTTAGTTTTTTATTGCCATGAATAATGACAATAAGAAATTAAAAATATCAGGTCTAAAACCCGATAATTGTTACCTTTTCACTTAATAAAAACAGACAGAAGAGATGCAGAGGAATGAAAATATCCATAGACAAAAAAAAAGATTGGATGCTTACAACTGTGATGTTGGGAGGGTTGCACATGCCTAGGATATGTTTGTGTCATGTACAGACCAGGTCATCGTACCCAGTGCCTCCTAAACTCTAGCTTACCTGATGAGCTAAACAACCATAAACCCTTACACATACTACAAAGTACTGTGGAGGAAGGCGGATGAAAAAGGAAGAATCTCTTTGGGCCCGATTCAGACCTGAATGCACGGCTGTGAATTTGCAGTGGCCAGCGTTCCGTTAAGCCACCACCCCGCTTAAGCAAAATCCTGCGTTGTGAATCAATGTGCGCGTGTATGGCTTCACAGCCATCGCATCCGTGCAAATATGTCAGAACCCATCGTAACAGGCTCACCTTCTAATGATTTTTACTCTGGGCACAACTCATCGCAGGCGCCGCATAGCCCTGGACTTACCTGGCGGCGTGATGGAAAAAGGCATATCTGGCCAAAGCTCATGTCACACCCAGCATTTTCCCGAAAACATCCATAGTGTTTACTGGCACACCTGCATTTTTCTTAGCACTCCCACAAAACTTCCTGTTTCCACCCCCAGATGCCTACTTGGGATCACCTTGGGAACGGCGTGCCAGTAGAAATAGTTCCAGAATTTCATCACAGGATGGCCTTGCGCAGGCATACTGTGACCCGTACGCATGCGCAGTCAATAACCGGCCGATGTGTGAATTCGCATCCGT
The DNA here is from genome assembly GCF_055691185.1 of Crinia signifera. Taxonomy (NCBI): domain Eukaryota; kingdom Metazoa; phylum Chordata; class Amphibia; order Anura; family Myobatrachidae; genus Crinia; species Crinia signifera. The sequence goes on from NC_139222.1 coordinate 122,213,014, forward strand.
GATTTCAGGTCTGAATTGGGCCCTATGTAACTCTCTTATGTGGCAAAATAAATAATTTGGTACAGGCCTCTTTCTAGAGAGATACTTCTAACCGATCCATATGAAAAATGAAGGATCATTTTTCTTTAAAAATTTCTATAGTTGACAAGGACTCTGAGCAGCCAATCAGGACCCTTGTATGGCAATTAGCCTTTGGATTTATGCATCCCTACTGTATATGTACAGTGTCTTTCTTTTTTAGTATCAATCATAATAAAAGTTAAGTTTTATTACACTCATTATACACCGCACCAATCACTCATTATCATTATTATTATTTTTTTCAAGTGTGCCCCAAAAACCTAACGTATGTTCCCTTGTGGTCATCCTCGTGACCCCCCCCTTTTTTCAGTATAATCACTAAACATCCTTTTGGGAGCATCACCAACCTAACACTGCTAAAAATCTTTTCTAACAAGCAGTAATTATGTTGGTTTTTTCGATTATTCATATATAACAAATTTCAATTGATTACACCAAACCAGTACCAATCCATCTCGCTAATCTACTCAGCCAAGGAGATTGCCAGTAACAGTTTCTTAATATCACTATGAGCCTGAGCAGCTGGAGGTTATAGACCAAAAAAACACCCATTCTGGTGTAAGCGGATCATAATATAGTAGATAAATGTCTAACCTCCATCCAAAATTGCTTAATAGAAGAGCATGCCCATAAGCAATGATAAGGATCAGCTGAGAGATGTCAGCATTTGGGACAGTTATAGTCATGCAAAACACCCAATAAAAACTTTGTGAAGAGAACTATATGAGCAATGAAATACATTGAAATATTTCTCAATATATTTGGCTGCAGGAAACAAACATAGGGGGTAATTCTGACCTGATTGATGCTTTGGTAAATTTCAGAGTCCTGCGATCAGGTATACGATGCTCTGCCAGAGTGAAATCCCGCCCCATTGAAGCCTGCAAATTGCTTAGCAGGAAAAGTAGCTGGATCGGCGATTAGCTGGAAATCCATTCGCAAGCCGCTCACCATCTAATGTGAGCAGTCTGTGCATAACCCAGGACCTACTCGGCGGGTGTGATAGAATCAGTCAGATAGGTGTCAGTGCTAATGCCACATGCATTCCCCTAAATTGCCTTGGCATGCCTGTGTTTTCCGTGACACTCCCAGAAAACGTCCAGTTACCATCCCCAAATGCTGGCTTCCTGTCAACTTGCGTAGGGATAAAATTGTGCTCAATTTTATCGCAGGATGACCTCGCACATGTCTACTATGAGTCAGATGCATGCGTAGTCTATCGACAATCGTGAATTTGGAGCCGTGCGATCAGGTCTGAATAACTCCCATAGTAACAGAAACAGCAACATACTGTAGCTAGATATTCTGCTCTACATATTCAAGGCAATTTTTCTAACCATTGGTACAGATTGGTGTTCTACAGAGGTTCTGAGAAATTTGTATTAAGAGGATATAAGGCCCCTTAAATAAAGGAGGTTTAAAAATAAAAAGTGCCCAGAAGGTTGCGCCTATTCTTTTTTTTTTTTTTTTTTTGAAAATATATTTATTGGGTTTTCAAATTATTACAATGAAAAAATACAAAGAGTGACATTACAGAATTGTAACAGTATACATGGTTGGCGACATGCCTAATTGGAGGCTTAGCCAATATTGTCTCGGAGGTTTGTACAATTCTCAGTACATAGTGGGGTACTGGCAACATAGAGAATGGTCGAGATATACTCTCCGCATCCTTCTGGGTACTCCAGAAGGGATCACGGTTTGATTGCCAACTCAGGTAAAATTGAGTCTCTCACAATAGAAAAACTTAAACATATAACCATTCAATCATAGAGGGGGGGGGGGGGGAGAGAACAAACTTTCGGGAAGAAAGGAGGGAGGAGGGGGGGGGGGAGGGGGGGTGGTGCGCCAATTCTTTTATCGCGATCAATTTTTACTCACATAATACTGGGCCTGAAGAAAAGACAATTCACCAAGACATTTGAAAAGGGAATTTGTAAACAGCTTCAGAATAAAATACAGTAGCGGTTTATGGGAGTATTTAATCCGTGCCGAATTTTAAGACAGTTGGGAAATCTGCATTTTTCACCGATTTTCGGTCATATTTACAATCGATCTATTCAATCCTAGTGCTGATTTTTAACTATTTTCTGTGGATGCAGAATTGACTTAAAAAAGGTCAAACCTGCATTGGTGTAAAAACCGTCCGTAAAGGCACTTTTGAGAAAGCTACAGCAAGCAGTGAAATGTATTCGGTTGCTACTGCCTTCACCTTCAGGACTATTGAAATTGGGTACAGCCGTCTATTCTCCTGGACATTGCTTCTAAGTACACCACAAACTAAAAAGAACTCGATATTGGATCCAATGGAACCCTGTTTTTGATCCTTACCTCCAGCTGCTAACTATCCATTTGGCACCAACCCTAGAGAGGAAGCTTTACACCAGGATCAGTTGGATTGCAGTTCTACACTTTCCCTCCAATGGCTAATATTGAGGTGCCATCAATACTAGTGAGGAAATCATCCTCTGGACCAACAGGCCATTTCCTTTTTCTTCCTCTAGCAGTGGAAAAAAAACTTATGGTAATGTGCACTTACCCTCACAAACTTACCCATTTTTTTATCTTCTTAGTACATTATTTGGATCATCCAGTATACCAGTCCTACAGCTGTGGCATTACTACTATTATTGATAATAATTTTTTATTGTTTTTTTGGTGTGTATGTTTTTTTTTTTTCAGAAACAGCTGGAAAAAGTTAAGGAGGAGTGGAAACAGAGTGATTCTGCTTAGTATGTGGGACTTGTGGATGGAGCCCTTCATTCTCTTTGCCAGGATTCAAATGTGGTCAATCTGTTTAAATCAGAACACTACATTTTGTGGGTGAGGAATTGGAGGATGAGGGTGAGAACAAGCTTTGTAGAGCCAGTTTGTGCAAGGAGAAATTAATTGCTTCTTTTTTTTGTGGGAGCTTAAACAAACCCATCATTTTAGTCACCTAGGCATGGTCAAAAAACACGTGGATCAGTGAATTACTGGCTAGACCAACCCATGTGTTTAGTTTTTAGTCAGTTTTCGCAGATGCAGTTTCAACCCAAAAACAAAAGGTGAAACTGCATTGACGAAAAAGGTCTTAAAATGGATGAAAACAACCGTAATTGAATACACAGGGATCAAAATGGATTGAATAACCCCCTACCCCATTGTCGGAAATATTCACAATGGAATGAGTATGAATAAGTACATTGGGGGTTTATTCTGGTTCACTCCTTCTGGCAAATTCCTTCTCAAATGGACAAAACCATGTGCACTGCAGGTGGGGCAGATGTTACTTGTGCAGAGAGAATTAGATTTGGGTGGGGTTTTACTTGTGATATCTATATTGCAGTGTAAAAATAAAGCAGTCACTATTTTCCCTCCACAGAAACAAAATAACTCACCTCATCTAAATCTCTCTGCACATTTTACATCTGCCCCCTGCTGTTTTGTCCATTTAAGAAGGAATTTGGGTACTTGTGTACTAGCACGGCGCCCATCGCATCACAGACCATAAGGCATACGATGGTATGCTATGCCATGTTGCGCGATGGCAGGTGATGTTATACAATTTTAAATTGTATACCATCGCATTGTATGGTATTGTATCACATATACAATGGTATGCGATTTAAAATTGTATAAGCACCCTAATGGGTTTTTCAATGTTAAAAGTGCCCCCTATAAGATAATTAAACGTCATGAGTGCTTACTATGTTAAAAGCACCCCCAACGGCACCCCCACTATCAACGCCAACCCGAAGCGTGGTGAGCGCAGCGAGCCCGCGAGGGGCGGCGGTACGCGTCCTCCGGCCTTTTCATACCCCCACTATCCACGTTGGCGTGGAATTGATTTTATATAGTGTGGCGAGCCACCGAGCCCGAAGCGTGGCGAGCGCAGCGAGCCCCGCGAGGGGATGCGGTATACATGTAAAGTAATACGCGTCCCCTCGCGGGGCTCGCCATGCTTCGGGCTTGGTGGCTCGCTCCGCTCGCCACACTATATAAAATCATCTCCACGCCGACGTGGATAGTGGGAGTATAAAAAGGTTGGAGGACGCATACCGCCACCCCTCGCGGGCTCGCAGCGCTCGCCACGTTTCGGGTTGGTGTTGATAGTGGGGGTGGCGTGGGGGTGCATTTAACATTGTAAGCCCCCATTAGGGTGCTTATACAATTTAAAATCGCATCGCTTTGCTGTGCATCAGGTGTATGGCATGCGATGGCATGCGATTATAAGTCGTACGACTTAATATCATGGGCGCCGTGATAATACACAAGTACCAGAATTTGCAAGAAGGAGTGAACCAGAATAACCCCCATTGTGTAGATCCCATAGCTGGCAGTTTGAAAGAAAATTCTATGGTTGCTATATAGTCCTTTCCCCAAAATTAACAGACAACGCCGTCTGAACCAGACTATCCTCCAGATGATTCTAATTGAAAAAATATTTAAATGGGTTAGAGCAGGGTTAGCCAACTCCAGTCCTCGAGAGCTACCAACAGTTCACGTTTTCCAGCTCACCTCACAGTTACACAGGTGCACTCATTACTGACTAACATATTTTAAAAGATCCACAGGTGGAGCTATATACAGTACTTCACTTATGATTCTGTGAGGAGACATGGAAAACGTTAACTGTTGGTAGCTCCCGTGAACTGGAGTTGGCTACCCCTGGGTTAGAGGATATTCCCACCATTTCCTAGGATATTTAATTTTGCTAAAGACTTCATTGCCAAGTCAGCTGTTTTCTCCTACTAACTTTGAGCAAGCATTATCTTTCTCTGAGTTACAACAAATATTTATTTAGTAAATATTAACAGTTTCTTATACAGCACACACATATTCCACAGCAATTTACAGAGAATATTTCAACATTCACATCAGTCCCTGCCCCAGTGGAGCTTGCAGTCTATATTCCCTACCACATGTACACGCACACACAATTTATGTTGGAAGTCAATTAACCTACCAGTATATTTGTGGATTGTTGGAGGAAACTGGAGCACCCGGAGTAAACCCACGCAAGCACATTAGGGCAATGTGGGAACTGAACTCATGACCTCAGTACAGTGAGGCAGTAATGCTAACCATTACACCATCCGTACTGCCCCAAATATACTAAGTTCAATTATGCAGGTAAATTCTGCTTGACAAAAAGAAAGGCTTATATCAAAGACTCTTGTGGAGAACTCTCACTATTATCAATACAGAGTGCTAGGTATCTTGTAAGTTTACCCCTGTCCATCTTGCATCTGTCACATTTTTAAGACTTGGTTCCGATTTTCCAGGCACCCAATCAATTTGGCAAAGATTTCTCAGCTGAGAACAGTACCCTTTTACAGCACATCATTTTTCCATTAAGGATTAGCTGCAGTAACAGTCTTAGCAGACTTCTGAGCTGGCGGTAGTTACCCATCTGCTTCTGCCATGTAGAGGTCCTGATGAACCTATGTGATATATTATCTTATTCAAAACAGCATTGCAAGTCTCTCTGACCTCTGTGGATTATGGGACAGCTTAAAATAGTGTTAATAATATTACACAAGAGGAAATTAGAAACAGCTGACAAATTCTTCAGAAAGTAAAGGTTAATAAACCAAATATTGCATGTGGTATCAAATGTGAACTATTGTGATCATTTGTTCTTTGTATTCTCCTCCTTGTTGATTATACATGGGTAGAATCGTTATAATCAATTACCTGTTTAAAATATCTACTAAATGTAACCACAAACTCTACGATATTACAAGTGATAGCAATCATTTGTTTGTGACCCAAAACTAATCACATTTCATAGAAGTCACTGTAAGTTTGTTATATCATTGGCTTAAGGTGACTGCTACTGGTTTGTGCGTAGCATTACTAAGCCAAAGCATAAGCCACCAGTAGCAAAGCTTTTCTGCCACAGATCCAAGTAATTGGATCTTGTCTTTATACTAACACACACATGCCAAAGGAGTGGTCATGTCAGAGCTCTGCCAGCACATCATCATATTATCCAATGTATGGCCACCATAATGCTCAGGCTGGAAATGCTAAATGTAACAAATAAAACCATATCAAATAATAGAAACATTACCCATGCATGTGTTGTTGTTGTTGTTGTTGTTGTTGTTGTTGTTGTTGTTGTTGTTATTATTATTATTATTATTATTATTAATAAATTAAAATATAGAACTTTATACATTTTTTGGAAAGCAACTCATAACATTTAGTAATGCCATGTCTGTTTTTTTTTTCTGGTTTGTGCATTTCTGGAAGTTATTATTTATTTTTCAACATGGTTACATCGGCAGGAATGCAAATGCTTGCACCAAATTATATCTGTCTATTATTTCCCAATTTAATTCTCATTTTCTTTATCTTGTGCTTGTAGGCTGAGACTGACAATAGGGTCAGATAGTAGAAATAGGGGGATGGTCAGGTGAGGGGGAAAAAAGATGAGAGACAGGGAAATGAGTGGGGTGATGTGGACAGAGATGATGGTAGAATAGGTGCTTGAAGAGGCACAAATGACAGAATGGGAGGTAAATGAGACAAATGAGAGGCATGGGGCTGAGCGTAAAGAAATGAAAGACAGTGAGACAGGGGTGAGGTGGAGAAAGATGAGAAAAGGGGAGGGTAGATATCAGGGGGTAAGAGGGAAAGATGAGAAACATGGAGAAGATGAGGTGAGGTGGACAGGGATTAGATAGATGGAGATGAAGGAGATGAGGGGACAGAAATGAGAGACAAGGAGGTTAATTTACTAAAATGGGAGTTCTATTTCACTTGGGATGTAGCTATGGACAACCAATCAGAATCTACTTCTTATTAATTTAGAACCTTCTAGAAGATAATAGATAGTATCTGATTGGCTGCCCATAGCAACATCCCATGTAAAATAGAACTCCCACATTTATAAAGTTCCCCAAGGAAATGGAAGGTCAGTGATTAAAAAACTAGAAGTTGGGAGGAATGAAGGAGACAGAGACGTCCAATTTCAGGCATTCTAGTGATCTGGCATATCATGATTGTTTATTTTTCATTTTTATGATGGACAAAATGAGCAGGGGTCCCCCATATTTTAGGGACAGCACCACGCTCCACTAGCAGTGGGTGTAATGCCATAGCCAGGGGACATGCTTGACGGGGTCCCATGGCCAAAGCATTACCCAACCATACTATTCAGCCTAGGCTGGGAGTTCGGTACTTGTTTCTTAGCATGGCGCCCATGTGCAGTACCCTTCATATAATGGGCCGCGCATATAATGGGCCGCGATGGACCCGATCAACGTGATTTTGTCTTTCACCGGCAAATACACTGGTGATTGACATAAAATCGGGTCGATCGCGTCGATCGCATGCCTTAAGTACCTTAAACTTAAGGCATGCGATCAACCCGACGACGTGCTAGGAAATAAGTACCAAATATTTTTTTATGCTCCTTAACATAAGGGGCCTCCCAGGACTTCAGCACCATCAGGTGCTCTTCTCAGCTCCTCCGCCGTCAGACTGCATGCCCTTGTCTCGCGCAAGCTAATGTAGAGGGACCTGGACCATCCCCGCCGATAATGATGGGGGACCCAGACCACATCCACCAATGATAGGAGGCCTGGACCGCTGCTGCTGCTGCTGCCACCACTGGGGGACCAGGACCACTGCTGCCACTGCACTGGGGGCCCCAGAGCACCACTGTAAGTTCTACCCTTCTCCCCACCGCTGATTGGATTTCAAGTAGAACAGAGTGCGGTACAGTCGCACTGTGTGAACACATAAATTGAAATTAATGTGTTCACCTTGATATCCGATCTTCCCGTCAACCTGTCAAACTGCAGCATGCTGTGGTAGGACCAAACGGTTGTGGCCCTGCCGCATGTGTGTACACAGTCTCCTTCCGGGCCAAGTGGATCCCGCTAAAACGCTATGTGTGGCCCCAGCCTTTGGAATGATGGCACCACATGTTTGCAAATGTAATAGTTACTAATGTCTACACCTGTGCAACAGCTAGTGTCCTGGAAAACATGAACTGTTAGTAGCTGTTAAGGACTGGGTTGGTTACCCCTGCTCTATAACACCTATACCTAAGACTAGTGAGGCCATTGCACTATGCCTTTGGTATTCAACCAAAGCCCCACCATAGCTCATAGTGACCTTGCCTGTGGCCTAGGTTGTGCAGATTTATTACAATCCGCATCTGAGGATGTGATGTGATATAATTGTCCCAATCTGCATTGCAGTAAATAATGAAATGGATGTGTCAATTATTGCATGCAGACGCAGAGCTTGCAAGAAAGCTCCAATGAATGCTCTCCGTAGCCTTAATGGGGTATTTTATCATGTACAATACCCTAAGTATGTGCTGTACATGCGCTGCCACTGCCAACATTAGTTCAGCTACTGCTGCCACTGTTGGTACACCACCCGTCCACGACCACCACCATTATGATTACCACCACACTGTATTCCCTCACTGATGATTAGGAATCAGTGATAAGTCCCCTTGGAGGGCTGTCAGTCATCAGATCCTGTGTTTCTGCTGTGACCCCTAGAGCTGTAAAGTGATCTGTCACTTTCCAGTATCACTGCACTGGGGGTCACAGCAGCAGCGCAGATCCCAGATGACCAGCAGCCATCTCTGGAACACCGATCACCGGTCCCTGGGTTCGTTCGTATCAACTCCAGTGTCCATCAGACACACATAGCTGATCACTCTGACCAGATGCCTGCAGAGCTGTCTCTGCACATGGCCATAGAAAGCTGTGAAGTGGTAGACATATAGCAGTGAGCTCTGTGATTATTCTATCTCACGATAGCATTATTTTTATATGGCATTCTTGCCACTGTTCTGCAAAATAATCTGTTTTGCAAGTCATTTCTGCTTTGCCCTAGTTGTTTTCAGAAAATCTGGGATTGGAATTTGCTGTGCTATAAAAGAAACTGTTAATAAATTAATGTTTTAGCCAAGGTTTGTTCTTTCAACTATCACATTTTACTGAGGTGTATATAGAACTGTCTTAAGAAGTTTTCTATATATATTTTTTTTCATTGCACATCAGTATATACTTAACTAAATATCTTAAATAGTCAACACTAAAAGTCCCTATCCTATGTATTGTGGGTGATTTCATAAAAAATGCACAACACTGTTTTAATGATAGATACATGCAGCTCCAAAGACCTTACGCTTTCTTATAACACTGTTAAGCATTATGCCTACTTGTATCTTGCTTTAAACAAGTCACCACTTTTTTTTTACTTTTGCATGGACCCAAACCAACCATGCACATCAGCAACAAAAGGGAAAGTACCTATCAATGAAGTGCTTTCATTTTTAATCCTTTCATTTATTTTTAATATACAACATAAAGACAATTCTATTGTGCACCACTTTTCATTGTGGACTTTTCCCCTCTTTCCTGCATTGATGTATACTAGTATGTTACTCTCCATTTACCTGTATTGGCCTGAGGTCTTTTATTTGCTTGTTGGAGAAGTTTGTTATTATTTTCTTTTATACTATGCTGATTCTGGGCTTGAATTACCTGTATTGGCCTGAGGCCTGTGGTTTGCTGTTTATATTCAGTTTGCATTTGAAAACTCACATTTTGAAGCTTGGTTTTTAACCATTTGTTCCATGTTTCAGATTTACTTTTTCTTATAGTAATACTTTACCTTTTACCTCCAATCACATGTACTGGCCTCAGGCCTGTGATTTGAGTTTTGGAGTAGGTTTAATGGAGATCTAGTTTTATACTAGACATTACTCCAGAAGTAATTACCTGTACTAGCAGACACAAATGATTTGCTATTAGGTCTTGCTATTAGTGAAAACACTGGCACTGACACTGGTGATTATAGATTTACAGTACCTAGCATGCTGGATATTAATCGCCATGTGATAGTGATGTGCGGGGCCACGCATCGCTATCGCTCTTGCCCCCTACTCACAAAGCGATGTATTGACATTTTCTAAGCGATCTAGTAAGATCACTTAGATAATATCTAGGAAGATCGGTTTGATAATGCCCTCAAATTGCCACGTGTGTAGGCCCCTTTAATTAAGCATGGTACAGTTATGAAAAGCAAGTTAACGCAGATCACTGATCGCTAATGCTTTCTACACAAAACACCAGTCGATGTGCAGTCTCTTGCTAAGCGATCTCACTAAATTTACCCAGCAGGCTTGTTATACATCTCTTGGCGACAGCAACGTGGAGGGCCACACAGTGTTATCTCATTGGGCCCTATGTTTATTTTCTAATACCCTTTTCACATTGCAAAAACCTGCTTTCAACCCGTTTTTCTAAACGTGTCTTAAAACTGGTCAAAAGCCAGTTAAACCCCTTTCATATTGCATGATGTAAAGGTATATTGCAGTTTAAATACCGTTTTGTACCTTTCAGATTCAACCCGTTTCACCCATAGAAAGCCATACAATGTCATTTTAAATGTTTTTTTTCCTGCTTGTGGGCGGGGATCAAGTGTGGTTATCATTTATAGCAAATACCGTTTCTGAGCTGTTCACACTGCAGGTGAAACGGCTCCGAACCGTGTAGGATCCTCCTTTTAACACGTGTCAAAATGCCGGTTTTCTGTAACCGGTAAATTGACAATGTAGCTTTCACATTGCTGCTGGAAACGTTTTAAAGCACTAAAAAAACGGCAATATGCCGTGTTACAGCTGCAATGTGAAAGGGGTATAAGTGATCTAGTCAATTAAGTCAGATCACTTAGAAAATAGCCAAGTATAGCTATGTGTGTAGACTCTGTAAGAACCAAAGTTACCAGAACAATGATAATTACCAATAATTCTGTGATTAAAAATCAGATAATAGTCATCTATCTTATTTAGTCACACAATAGCAGTCCAGCAGCCATAGACTGGTAGAGGTAATCTCTTCAATAAAAGCCAATATACAGTATCTGGATGCACACATGGACAGCTATAGAATTAATTGTTATACCACTTAAGAAAAACGGATGCCCACACAAATCTGACTTAATTATAAATGCATTGCTGACAGAAGCTACCAATTACCCCAACAACTGACACACATTAAACTATCTATTGCTTAAATACTGAATATACAATACAGCACTAGAACTGAAAATGAAACATGAGCAAAACACAGCTCTTTATTTATCTTATACCCCTTTCACATCGCACTTTTAAAACGGTATATTGCCGTTTTTTTTCCATTTTAAAACGTTTAAGGCTGCAATGTGAAAGTGCCAAAGTTGATTTACCGGTTAAAGTTAACCGGTATTTCAACACGGTTAAAAAGCATAGTCCTACACGTTTTAAAGCTGTTTTTTTGGCAGTTTGAACAGCTCTATTTCAATGGTTTGAAACGTGTCCCTTGGGGGTTAAACGGGTTGAATTTTTGAATGGTATTAAATGATTTTTAAAACGGTTTTCACCTGCAATGTGAAAGTTCTCAAGGCTCAGACCCGTTTTAAAGTCCCATTTAAGAATACCGTGTCATTACCCATTTCTGCAATGTGAAAGCAGTATCATACTGTTGGATTCAGTACTGAATCCCAGCGGTCGGGATCCCGGCGTTCAGAATCCCGACGCCGGAATCCCGACAGCCGAAATGCCGACAAGGGGGGGACGTGGATCGCCCCCCCTTGCGGGCTCGCTGCGCTCGCCACACAGCGGGCCCGGTGCCTCGCTACGCTCGGCACACTAATTTATTCTCCCTCCAGGGGTGTCGTGGACACCCACGGAGGGAGAATATGTCGGTATTTCGGCGGTCGGGATTCCGGCGTCCGGATTCTTTGATTTCAAATAACCAGTAACTCCCAAGTATGACACAAATGTACTAATGGCAAGATCAGCCACATTATAAGAATTACAACAAGAATCAACTGTTTTTAATCACTTATCTTTAATTTGTTTCTCACTTTCATGATGTTACTATTTATTTAAAATGCAATATAAAATATTAGAATAATTGATTAATAAATCATTTTTATAGTTACATTTTTTTAATGGGAAGTTAAAAGTTATATTTTAACTTTTAAAGGCAATATAATATTAATTAGTGGAGCCTTATGAGGGAATCAAACCAAACAAGACTTTTAATCTTTTCTTATATATATATATATATATATATATATATATATATATATATATATATATATATATATATATATATATATATATATATATATATATATATATATATATAGAGTGGAGCCAGCACTCAGCAGTTGGTGAAAGAAAAATAGTGTTTTAATGCATAGACACAGTTGCAATGGTGACAGCTGTTATCCTCAGGATAACAGCTGGCACCATGCACCATGCATTAAAACACTATGTTTCTTTTACCAACTGCTGGCTCCAATTTCTTTTACCTGAAGGGGTAAGTGCTTTTGTTCATTTTCTATGTGCCTGGCACCGGCTATACTCACATCATCACTTGGAGTGCTTCGCCTTTGAAAAACTGTACTATATATATGTATATGTATATGTATATTAGGGCGGAGTGAAAAAACTGAAATTGAGAAATTCAAAATCGGCTAGTGTGGAAAAGTTGTAACTTGACCTGAATAAGAAACGTGCAAAAGCATTTTGATCTGAGTCAACATCTTCTGTTCTGGCAAGAGGCCTAAAGTTTCACTTTTTAGGTGAAAATGACGAAACCTATGAAGATGCTCCAATCTAGTTGTAATTATGTCAGGATGTCTTAGAGTGGTTCATTAATATACTGTAGCAAAGTAAAAAACAGTACAAGCTTGTCCTAGTGCAAAGTGATTAACTTTGGCGGGAGAAAAAATCCCTAATAATTGACCCATTTTCATGGTCACAATTGTGAATATTGTGTGTTTTCTCCTGAACGTGTTTATAATAGAAGAAGCACAAATACTCTAAATGGAATTTCATTGACACTGTGTGAAATATAACACTGCATTATAGCCCTTAATCAGACCTGATCCCAGTACAAATTTGTTCTCAAAATGGGCAAAACAAATGCTGCATTGCAGGTGGGGCAGATGTAACGTGCTGAGAGAGTTAAATTTGGGTGGGGTGTGTTTAAACTGAAATCTAAATTGCAGCAGGTATTTACCCTGCACAGAAACAAAATAACTCAACACAAATCTAAAGGTGGCCATACATCTACAGATCGATTGTCAGATCTGGCTGGTTGGAACAAATACCTGGTAATATCTGAATGACAGTTTTTGGCAGTTTTCCAGCATTTCAAAGCAAAGTGCTCTCATCCATTACCAGTATTTTGTTCCAAACAGACAGATCGGACAATAAATCTGTAGATGTATGGCCACATTAACTCCCTCTGCACATGTTACATCTGCCCCACCTGCAGCTGCATTACAGCATATAATTATGCCAAAGATAAGCCAATATATTAACAGTTAAATACATTAAAGTGCATTATGCTGTAATAAGTATTGCTGATCAATCCTGCCTAGCAGGGCTGTCTTTTTGTATGGGCTTAATGGGCACTTGCCCAGGGGCCCTCGGCGTATAAGGGCTGTATGTTGATAGCTGAGGGTCCTCTTTTTCCAGGGATACCAAAATTTTGAAAATCGGCCCTGGGGAACTGCAGATATCCAACTTCAAAGCAGCAGTCCACATCCGACCTGTTAATTACAATTTCCAGTCATATTTCTCAGGTTCTCTCTGACACTAGCGGCTTGTCTCTATCATGCCCAGAACCAGAGATATCAGCCTTCCAGCAGCCGGTCCCTGCTCCAGCTCCAAACGTCTGGTGTAGTTTTATATTTTTGTCAATGAATTGCTCTGGCTCCTGATCTCTGATACCCAAGTTCCCAGCACTTCCTGAAAGTTGGGACTCTAGGTTTTTATACTAGGCTAAGAAATCTCTTTCCAGATAATGGCGATATCTGCAGTCAAACAAGCTGCCCTTCCACCGGAAAATGACGAATATTAAGCCCACTCAATTATCCAACCGTCCCCTGTGTATAAAACACCCCCTACCTCCCTGGAAGTAATTTACAAGGGACCCTTCATACAGCTCAGTGCCCCCTTCCACACGTTAGTGTTCACCCTCCCACCACCTGTGCAGTAAAGGAGTAATTAGCAGAAGTTACTGCTCCAGGTTCTACATGTTAAATGGAAGATAGAGCACCCCCTCCTACCTGTGGGACATCAAAGCTGCTGCTGATACCACCCCCCACCCCTAGGAGGGGAGAATGGGTAAGGGCCCCAGTGCATTGCTTTGCCCAGGTGCCCACACTGCTGTTAAGACGGCCCTGCTGCCTAGAAATGAACACAGTGATTGGCATATATGTACTGCTGGACACCACTCATAGAATGATTAACCTGTTATTTTTTGAATCAATGTTCTTGTTTTTTTTTCCCCCTAAACATTAGATGTATTTGTTTATTTATTTATTTACAGTTTCTTATATAGCTCAGCAGATTCCGAAGCGCTTTACAATAGTAGACAGTGATAAAACAAACTGGGTAATTACAGACAGACTTGGGGGTTAGAGGGCCCTGCTGCAAGCTTACAATTTATTACATCATAATACACTTCAACGTATTTAACAGTTAATATATTGGCTTATCTTTGGCATAATTATATGCTGTAATGCAGCCCAATCATGTTCCCAGTATAGGGGATGCAACACTGTTTTTCTGTCAATAAACAGAAGTGATATGTAAAATGATACATTAGACAGTTTACACTTACTTGTAATACTTATTGTAACAGTTACTGTTTTTCAATAACAGACTGCAACAGTTATTTCTTATTTATATACACAGGATTGTCTATCTTTGTATATGCACTGCAAAGAGAGCAGCATAAATCCAATTTCATGTATTTCAGTGACACTGTGTGAAATATAACACTGCATAATGGCCCTTAATCAGACCTGATCGCAGTACAAATTTGTTCTCAAAATGGGCAAAAAAATGCTGGACTGCAGGTGGGGCAGATGTAACATGTGCAGAGAGATTTAAGGTGGCCATACATTAACAGATTTATTGTCCGATCTGTCTGGTTGGAACAAAATCCTGGTAAAAGATGAGAGCAAATGACAGTTGACCATTTGCTTTGAAATGCTGAAAAACTGTCATTCAGATATTACCAGCTGTTTGTTCCAACCGGCTCAATCTGACAATCGATCTGTAGATGTATGGCCACCTTTAGATTTGTGTGAGTTATTTTGTTTCTGTGCAAGGTAAATACCGGCTGCATTATTTTTACACTGTAATTTAGATTTCAGTTTCAACACACCCCACCCAAATTTAACTCTCTCAGCACGTTACATCTGCCCCACCTGCAATGCAGCATTTGTTTTGCCCATTTTGACAACAAATTTGTACTGGGATCAGCTCTGATTAAGGGCTATTATGCAGTGTTATATTTCACACAGTGTCACCGAAATTCCATTTAGAGTATTTGTGCTTCTTCTATTATAAACACGTTCAGGAGAAAACACACAATATTCACAATTGTGACCATGAAAATGGGTCAATTATTAGGGATTTTTTCTCCCACCAAAGTCATTCACTTTGCACTAGGACAAGCTCGTACTCTCTTTTACTAAGCTAAAGTATATTAATGAACCACTCTAAGATATCCTGACATAATTTTAACTAGATCGGAGCATCTTCATAGTTTTCGTCATTTTCACCAAAAAAGTGAAACTTCAGGCCTCTTGCCAGAACAGAAGATGTTGACTCAGATCAAAATGCTTTTGCACGTTTCTTATTCAAGTCAAGTCACAACTTTTCCACACTAGCCGATTTAGAATTTCTCAATTTCAGATTTTTCACTCCGCCCTAATGTATATATATATATATATATATATATTATATATATATATATATATATATATATAAGTTTTCAATATATATCAATAGACAGGGAGCACCATCCCAATATACAAATAAGAGGGTATTACTATAGTAACATGCAGTACCAAATTCTTATAACAAGGACTTGATCACCCAACCTCCGTTACTGATTCAGGCCCAATATTGCTAAAATAATATTGTGAACTACATGTATAAGGTGATCAAAATTGACTAGAAATTGATGGTATTCATGTTACTAATAATGTAGTAACAAAACAGGTCCAAATTACATGGCTTTTAGCTGCTTTTATACATTTTTAAATAAAACCAAAACACAACAGTGATTTAGAACCGAAACCTGCACTCATCTCTATTTATAATCTACTCTGAATATCATTACCGTTTAAGAATTGTACATTGGGCATAAATTACATACATATTACTGTATATGGTTAGCACTAAAAATTAAAAGTAATTTTAAACACAATTTGAAAGAATAGAGATTTTAAGCATGTTAACTCCCTATTTTCAATGCCCTGAAATCGCCATCTTGTCACAGGTTCATTTAAACATTGCATTTTGTACATGCTTTCTCACACTGGGCAATTTTGAGCTGAAAGCAGCTCAGTTTCACCTTTCAGCTCAAAAGCCGCCCACTGTGTATTGGTAGGCTATGAGCAGTGGCTGGCAGCCACCATTACTGAAAGCCATTCACAGTGGCAAAAATTGCTGGGCAGGGGGGAAATCGCTCAGTGTGTATGCAAAAAAACTCCCAGTGTGTATGCACCTTCAGTCTTTACTGAACATTTTTAGAATCTAAAAAGAAGAAAGACTGATTTTTCTGCACTCTGATGCTAACTCAAGGTTAAAATTAAATTCTTTTTTGTATGATTATGCCATGTGTACATGTGTAGATTAATTTAACGTAAAAGCAGAACTTTTTTCAAAGCAGTTTAAACGTTATCCACAAGATGGTGCTCTCAGAATGAAGAAAACATGAGAAGATGGGGTGTAACTGTAATTAAATTAATCCGCAGTTTTGTGAAAACAGCATAGCAGTTAAACTCATTTTTGAGATTTCAGATTTTTTTTGTAATAATATTATTTAGAACAATTTACCCACAAAGCTCATACAATTACATGTTTGCCTGTTCGGTCCACAGCTTTCCAAAGGTGGTCACTTAGAGCCTGTTATTGAGTGGAATGTAAGTGGATTTGTGGGCTACTCTTGCAAATCTGAGTATACTATGTATGCACAGTACAAACAAATTAGTGACTGCACTTGTGCCAAATCTGACATACACACAGACAGAGATTGCCAGTGCAACAGATTGATCAGGGCACTCTTATGCGAAATATATATGTATGCATTACCTGGGCAGTAAGCATATGAAACTGTTCTGTTTAGTAGCATGTGGACAGAGATGGGATGTCCGTTTTGGATCTTCTGTACCACCACAGTGTGGATAACTGTATATCCAAATACTAATGGTGACAGTTGTGTCTGAAGATGGAAAAGCAAGGGGCAGATGGCATATCCAGTGGCGCCGAGAGGGGAGGGGTACTTTTTGCCCATGCCGGGGTCTGATGGAGGGACCTGGGCTCCGCTCCCCCCCCCCCACATTGAAGAGAGCCAGTCAGTGGTGCAGCACGGCTTCTCTCCCCAGCCCAGCACAGGTTGTCCAGTGTTGTATGCTGAGCTGGGGAGAGAGGCAGCGGCAGCCTGTCCTCTATCTCCCTGAGCGGGTGTGCTGATCACACCCGAACTTGCCGCATGCCGCCCGCCACCCCTGCTTTATTTTATTTTTTACAGGGTCATGGCCACACCACCTCATTTTATTGGGGCCCGGCAGAGCTTTCACATGCACACATAGGGGGAAATTTACTAATATGAATTCGTAAAAAATAGGTGTATTCGGAGGCAGAAATACAACTATTTTTTACACATTTGTATTTTCGGGATTTACTATCCCAAAAATACAGCAATTCGTATTCCTAAAGATGGGACATTCGTATTTGTATTTACAAATACGAATGTCTACACCATCGATAGAATACGACAGGAATCACCATTCAAAAGAATGGTGGTTTCTGATTTACTAAGCAGCCGTATTGATAATACGGCTGCTAATTGGCGTGAAACAGCCACGAAAATACGGCAGGAAAATACACCTTGATTTCCCTGTCGTATTTGCTTTAAGCCTGCAGGGATCAGTCAGATCCGTGAAGGCTTTAGTGTAAAAAATAAAAAAATATTTTAAAAAAACGGCGTGGGGTCCCCCCCACAGCCATAACCAGCACCAGGCTGAAGGAGCCGGGGCTGGTATTAAAAAATCACGGAACCCGACAAATAGGGGTTCCCCGATTTTTTACAACCAGCCCCAGGCTCCAGGTCCGGGGCTGGTTCCCAAAATACGGGGGGACAAAATGACTAGGGGTCCCCCGTATTTTAAGAACCAGCCCCAGGCCAAACCAGCCAGCAGGGTAATGCCACAGCCGGGGGACACTTATTATATAAGGTCCCGCGGCCAAAACATCACCCTACTGACCAGTCAGCCTGGCCAGGGGCCCTGGGGGAGTGGGGACCCCCCCAATAAAGGGGTCACCCCCCTCCAGGACTTACCTGACCAGGCTGAAGCCTGGTGCTGTCCCCGGTGGCCCTGTGCGGTGTCCACCAGGCTGATTTCAGTGTAAAAATATAGATGAAAAACTATTGTTTAAAACTGTGGAACTATGAGTCCCAGCAAGCCTCCCCCACAAGCTGGGACTTGGAGAACCACAAGTCCCAGCCTGCGGGGCATTAAAGGGCCTGCTGGCACTTGTAGTTCCACAGTAATAAAAATAGTACAATAAATACACACAGACACGATGAAAATAAAACTTTAATACATCCATTACACACATACTTATACTTACCTATCTTGAGCCCGTAGGTAGCCCTCGGTCCTGGTGTCCGGTGTTCTGTGTCGTCCTCCATGTCCATGTCAGCGGTCCGTGTCGTCCTCCAGGTCCATGGCGGTGTCTGGGTCCGAAGTAATCCATGGTGGAGCTGTGGAAGGAAATCCTACTCACCTGGTCCTGTGGTGAAGATGTCTTCTCTTGGTCCGCCGTAGTCCAGGTATTCTTCAAGCTGCCGGCACGCCCCGCACTCTCCGCATCGGACTGAGAAGACACGCAGAGATATTTCATACTCTGCGCCTCTTCTCAGAATGATTTCTTTTGGCCGCCTAGTGGCCAATAAGAAGCCAAGAAAGTCGGCTCCTGATTGGCCTCTAGTTATATATCAAAATGTATTCACGCAAGCCCCCTAAGCTTACTCCTATGTTTTATGTAGTCCGTTATATTGATTGTTTTCACCTATCACCTTGGTTACAAGTTTTTTTTATCACGATTTTGTTTTA
The DNA here is from genome assembly GCF_055691185.1 of Crinia signifera. NCBI lineage: Eukaryota > Metazoa > Chordata > Amphibia > Anura > Myobatrachidae > Crinia > Crinia signifera. The sequence continues at coordinate 122,232,253 of NC_139222.1, forward strand.
CACAGTGTTTCTCCTGTGTCCAGTGTGTGGCACATCGCGGCGGTGATTGACAGCCAATGCGCCCTCCCAAGGGGCGGTGCACGGAAGGCTCGCACACCCGGAAGTCCTAGCCACTGAACGCCGGTCCTAAATTATACGGTACACACTATATTAAGCTGCTTTCAGGTAAGCTTCTTGTTCACAGATTCATCCATTACACCTAAATGCACTGTATATGACCTGAGGAAAAGGCCAATGTCGGCCTTGAAACGTCCTGTATATATGCACTAATATCTTCATAAAGTTTTCCTAAAGACCGTTGAGTGCCACCTCTATCTCCCGTGGGAAGCCCAGCAGCAACCACGGGTTGGAAATATATCTAAATCTGGGAAGGCACCGGGGCAGTGAATTGGTCTTCTAGAGTGCCGAACTCCGTCTCACCTATATATATATAGAGAGAGAGAGAGAGAGAGAGAGAGAGAAAAGAAAGACTCACTCTCCAGACAATTTTCATGCAAATAAAAAAGCTGTGTATTTGTATTTTCACATAAGCAGCAATATAAATTTGGTACTCAACGTTAGCGTTTCAGTCCTAGCAGGACCGTCTTCAGGAGTTAGGCATCAAGGGCATCCATTTAAGGTGAAGCACAGCGTGGACCACACAGCAGGTTCCTACAGCTACAACTGAAACGCTAACGTTGTGTACCAAATTTATATTGCTGCTTATGTGAAAATACAAATACACAGCTTTTTTATTTGCATGAAAATTGTCTGGAGAGTGAGTCTTTCTTTTCTTTATATACATGGACTTTTTTTGTTAAGAAAGTTCTGGACGTCACCCCAGCAGCTGCATATCTATTATATGGAGTGTGATCTTATACTATATATATATATATATATGTATATATAATATATATATATAAATATATATATATACACAGTGCAGTTTGATGGCATGTGCGGCTGTGTGGATTTGAAATCTGCTGAATCTCCCATTATGAATCTCTGACACAAATCTCTCTGTATAAAGAATACAGTATCTATCCTTATGTATCAATGCCTATTTCCCTATAGATTGTAAGCTTGCGAGCAGGGCCCTCCTACATTTTGACTGTCTGTAAATACCCTGTTTTGTTGTATCACTGTCTGCTATTGTAAAGCGCAACGGAATATGCTGCGCTATATAAGAAACTGTTAATAAATAAATAAATAAATGTGGCTCATTATCTGAAAGAGTGAAATCTCTTGTGCTGAATCTCCCGTTATGTATCTCTAGCACACATCTCTGCGTATGTAGGGCCCTTTACAGTCTCCTTTTCCCCTAGGACTCAGCCTTTCTGTGTCTTTCAGTCATCCTTTGTCTCCATTATCTGCCCCATGTCTTTCCAGTCCACAGTTACCTCCTGCTGCATTCATTGCTGAATCTGCTGCTCCATCTTCCCAGGCGGGTAGGCTCCTCAGCTGTCCAGTAGTGTGGCATCATGACATAACACATATTTCATTGACTCAGCAGAAAACTAATTTTATTGTGCCAGCAACAGATTGCCAGCCACCTGAACTCCCAGCCTCCAGCTCCACATGTGTCCCCTTTGTCCCCCCTATCACCAAGCCTGGTGCAAAGATAAGAAACACAGGATACTACAGTCCCCATTTTTTCTGTAGAGAATTTCTATATAGATTTTCACACATGGAGATCCATCTAATGCAAACAGCTCCAGACTGGCCCGCCGCTGCTGTATGTGTGTCCGATGGTGGCTGTGTGTGCGTGCAGTGCAGTGCAGTCCTGTGTAGCTGACGCTCAGCCTGCACATAGCAAGCACCAGGTGCGGCCCGGCGCATGCATGTAAGGCCGCAGAACTATGCCATGTGTGCACACAGCCACCATTGGACAAACATACAGCAGTGCCGAGCTGCCTGCCCCCCGCATGTCACTACAGTTGCAATGCTGCCACCAAGGATGGGTGAGTCACCATGACTGCATGCGGCTGCAATCTGTCCCATTTTTCAAGGCTGACACGCAGGTGTTTGGAGTATATAAAGAGGGGCAGGTGTGTGTGTAATAACTAGGTGGGAGATGGTTTGTGGAAATATGAGAGACATGGAATAATGTGAATTTTTACTACTTCAGTGTGAAATTTCACTCATTCCGTGTGGCATAATGTGACTTTTGGCTCAATCTGTGCGGCATAATATTGTATGTAAGGGGCAAGTATAAGGGGCCTACAGTTCTATTGTGTTGCATGATGTGTAAAAGGGGTAGATGGTGTGCTACAATACATTTAAATACACCCTCCCTTTTGAGTGACCACACCTATTTCTGGAGTGCGGCCCTCGAATATCTGCTGGAAGTATGAAGTGGCCCCCCAGCTGAAATAATTGCCCACCCCTGATCTAATGGGTGTGTTCTGATAGTGTTGCAAGCTTAATTTCTTACATTGGAGGCCATACTTAGATGGAAATCTGCACTTAGTATGGGGCTTTTACAATTTTTGATGGTGCAAATGTTGGTTGCATCTACAGATGCACCGTTTTATTTGAGTGTCTTAAGACACTCAAAGTGGTTGTCTCAGTCCTTAAACATTCAAATACACATTCACTGGCCAACATCTTGCCTAGGGCACCAAGTTGGTTAGGGTCGGCTCTGAGGGAGACAGTGTCCTAGCAGATCATCTAACTGATTATTTTCACTAAATATTAACTACTAAAAAAGAATATAACGCTCGACAGTTAGGAAGATACAAGTACGTTTACAAAAGTCCTAGTAGAACTCTCAAAACTTAAAGTAGATAAACTAATGGGATAGATGGGATACATCCAAGCATATGTGCTGATTTATGTTTTTGCTGGTGGGTGCTCAAGCCAAAACTATAGGGGAGTGGCTTAATGGTTATTAGTCATAAAGCCAGATTCCATAGAACAAAAATATCTTTAGCAACAGTTATCTGTGCATCATTTCTCATCCTGAGGCTCAGGATGAGAAATATTGCACAGATAGTTGTTGCTAAAGATATTTGTGTACTATGGAATCTGGCTTTATGACTTATTAGTCATAAAGCCAGAATAGTCAGGAATAATAACTACTAACACATTTTTGGACCGTACTGCTCAGTGAGCATATATTTAAAACTGACAAAAGCCACAAGCCTGGACTTAACTGTAATTAGAGGCTGGGCGGTTCCGCTCCTGCCAGGCTACTAGTCTCTATTGGGGACGGGGTCATGGCTCACGGGGACAGGGTAAGCTGCCTGCTGCAGCACGTGCCCCAATGCGCTGTGTGATTGCGTTCAGAGGAGAGGGAGGGGGAGGTTGGCGATGGCACCCGGCAGGTCAAAGTGAGCGTGACACTAGTCTGCAGGCAGGGTGGAAGTACTGTTATAGTGGCCGCGGCGGGTACGATGATTCATTGATCAGATTCAGCAGCTGCAGTAGTAGTACTAAGCCGTCCAGCGGGACTCGGGGGGCGGCCAGTGGGTGCTCATGAATTTCCATGGGTGCTCAAGCCCTTGAGCATCCACAGAATCTGCGCCTACTCATCCAAGGATACTAAAAGAGCTTAATGGTATTCTGGTAATACCATTAACATAATTATTCAACCAAATGATGAGAGGATGAGCGCTATTTAAAAAGAAAAGAGAAGACAAAGATAGAAGAAAAAGCACCTGAAAAAAAGGGGTTAATATAATGTATAAGAAAAAAATGGGGGTGGCCCAGACCACACTGGGTGGGTCTGGGTTAAGGTGCGCCTGGCTCGAGAAGTTGATCCCTAGCTGCTGCTCGGTGACAGGGTAGTTAGTCCTGTAATAGGTACACAAGAAAAAACAGGGGGGTTGAGCAGCGCTTGAGAAAGATGGTTTGGAATGATTGTATAATTTCTATGAAAAAATGAAGGATTGGTTGATCTAGTACAAATAAATTTATTAATCTAAAAGGAAATGCATGTAGCCAGAATGCATATATGCTATTTAAAATACAACAGTGGTTAAAATTACATATCTCACCATACCAAACTGGAGGGTGTAAAGGCCCCGAAGAGTCCCATGAGTCCTGTGTGGGTCAGTGGTAGGGAGCCCACTATGATAGTAGGGAGGGAGGACCAGATGGACTGTTCAGGAGCGGCTCAGGTTGACACGATTAACCGACTCCCTCCGCTGGAAGTGTAAAGCGGGATGGGGTCCTCAACCTCTACCTTACTAAGGAATTTTGTAATCCAAATTGGGTGTGCACTTGGATGGTAGTGGCACCAAATTGCAGGGTAATTGTAGCCAAGAAAATCCCACACGTCCTGATGGGACTGGAGGGGTGTCCCCTGTGAGGCAATAGGTAGGGAGGACCAGTGATGTTATTAGGGAGCGGCCCAAGTTGGCACAAATTACCGTCTCCCTCCGCTGGATGTAATGGAGCGGGATGCAGTCCTTAACCTTAACCTTGCTGTCGGGACTTGGTAATCCCAACTGGATGGGGATGTTGGATGGAAACTCAAGTTCGCAGTTCCTGGATCTTGGATATTTCACCAGTTTGGTTTTAGGTGCAGATAGAGTCCTGAGTCCTGACCGGTTTCGCTGCTCCAGGCAGCTTTGTCAAAGGGTATCAGGCTTAGAATATGGCTGGCTATTTATTTCCTGTAACATGGGTCATGTGACCAATTTAGTTAGAACAACCAATCTACAGATTTAAAAAAAAAAAAAAAAATTCACGCTAAAGTAGGAGGCAAATAATGGTGTATTGATATACAGTATAGTAGGCTATTGCAAAGTACAATATTACATTAGGTTCACAAAGGAGATACAGGTGTAGGGTATATAGAGTAAATACACCGGCATGTGGTGTTTTCTATGTTTACTCGGTAGTCATGGTGACCAGATTGACCCGATCTAGCTGCTGCTCTGATTGGGAGAGCGCCCGTTTCGTTTCCGGGTTATCTGGTCACCCTTACGTGTGGGCTGAGAGGGCGGAAGTGGTCATTCCCTGCCGCGTCATCGGGGCTTCCGGGTTGTCTGGTCACCCTTACGAGTGAGCTGTGAGGGCGGAAATGGTGATTCCCCGCCGCGTCACCAGAACTTCCGGTAACGTGGTGTAACAGTGTAACCCACTCACGTCAACATGTCGGGGGCGTGTACTTCTAGGTGGGCGTCATTCTGGTGGACGTGAGCCGCCCTTTGTAAACACGTCAGCCCGGTTGTCATAGTAATCATAATGTACAGCGGTAACAGGCTTTCATCAAGTGTGGGTAATACGGTTAGTCGATACATGTATGTTCAATTTATTTAGGCAGTACGCATTAATATTCTGTAGTCCCCTTTATTATATCATGGTTGCTGCGCAACCCTTGGCTATGTATTTTAGATGCAGATACGTATAGAGGAGCTAGCCCCTAGTGGCTAGATGTTCAATTGCATGTTATACATAATGCATGATATGAGTAGCAAGTAACCATAGGTCCAATTAACCTGTGAGACAGAGGGTATGTAATCATGACATTTGGATTTATTATATGAACAGGGGGTTTCTTAATTCTGTAGGAAGACACTTGATTGAAATGGGGTAAAATTAGTAAAACATATATTTTAGATGACTGAGTTAAGTTCCACCATTTCGTTGAGGCCCTCTGGGTGGATGGAGTTCAGCAGGTGCATCCAAAAAACCTCTTGTTTGCACAACCTGCTGAACCTATCCCCCCCTCTGTTGGTATTTTTAATATGCTCTACCCCTATTAGTTCCAGGCTCTGAGGGTTGGCATTGTGTTTCTCAAAAAAGTGCCTGGAAACACTATGAGATGCCAAGCCTTTCTTGATATTACGGCGATGTTCTAAAAACCTAATACGAAGTTTTCTGGTGGTGCAGCCAACATATTTGAGGCCGCATTCACAGGTCAAAACATAAATAGTGTAAGTGGTATTACAATTAATGAAATTCCTAATAGGGTGCATTTTGTTGTCCACCATTATTTGTGTGGTCTTTGTATTTTTTATGTGTGAGCATGTAATGCACCTTGAACTACCACATCTGTAAAACCCTGCCAATTGGGAGGGGAGCCAGGACGTGAGAGGTGAGGGGGTGGTAGTAGAGGGTAAGAAGCTAGGAGCTAAAATATTTTTAAGGGAGCGATTCTTCTTAAAAATGAAATCGGGTTTTTTGGGTAATGTTCCTGTCAGAAATGGATCTTGGTGTAATATATTATAATTTTTGCAGATAATCTTTTTTACTTCAGTATGGTGACTGGTAAATGTGCTTATATATGCCATACCCTTATTGGTGGTATTTGTATCTGGGTTTTTGTCCCTTGTTTTTTTCCTGCGGCTGAGAAGTAAATCTCGGTCCATGTTAACTACCTCTTCAAATGCTTTCTTAACTAGAGGGGCGGGGTATCCTCGGCTTCTAAAGGAGGTCATCATTTTCTCTGCTTGGATTCTTAAATCTGAGAGCGAGGAACAATTCCTCCTAATACGGATTAGTTGTCCTTTGTGGATGCTTTTTTTCCAAGATTGGTGGTGTCCACTTTGAAAGTGGAGATAAGCTTGGCTCCCCACCTCTTTTATATAGTTTTTAGTTACAATTTTATTGTCTTTTATGGAGAGGGCCACATCCAGGAAGGAGACCTCCGTAGGGTGAAAAGTGTGGGTGAATTGTAAATTGTATGAATTATTATTAAGTGATTGAACAAAATCAAGTGCTGTTTGTGCATCCCCATCCCAAATCATAAAAAGATCATCAATGTACCGTCCATAGAGGACCAGGCCCGCGCCACAGCCGCCGCCCCACACATGGTGGTCTTCGACCTCTCCCATGTAAAGGTTGGCATAGCTGGGCGTGAATCTGGTCCCCATGGCGGTACCCATCACCTGTAAGTAGTAAGTGTCTTGAAATATAAAGTAATTATGTTCTAAAATAAAAGTTATGCAATTGAGAAGGAACATCCTGAGCCGCTCCTGAACAGTCCATCTGGTCCTCCCTCCCTACTATCATAGTGGGCTCCCTACCACTGACCCACACAGGACTCATGGGACTCTTCGGGGCCTTTACACCCTCCAGTTTGGTATGGTGAGATATGCAATTTTAACCACTGTTGTATTTTAAATAGCATATATGCATTCTGGCTACATGCATTTCCTTTTAGATTAATAAATTTATTTGTACTAGATCAACCAATCCTTCATTTTTTCATAGAAATTATACAATCATTCCAAACCATCTTTCTCAAGCGCTGCTCAACCCCCCTGTTTTTTCTTAATATAATGTATACAGCTCTTCTGAGCTAGAAGTGAGAAGTCCATGGGGCTGTGCCTTCCCTACCTCTTAACACAAGCTGCCAGAGTTAACCGTGGCTGAAGGCTGTAGAAGCAGCTTGCAGAAAAGCCGCTAGTCTTCTGCGCTGTCCAGCTCTGTGTTGGTGATGTCACCCGGCAACAGCGATCACGGCTCCGGCTTCTGTGCTGGATGAGAGCGGGTGCAGGGAGCACGCAGGGCAGATTGCCCATGGAGACAGCCTCTTCAACACGTTTCGTGCTATAACAGCACTTTTTCGTGAAAAAGTGCTGTTAAAGCACAAAATTTTTATATTACGTGTCCCCTCACGGGGCTCCCTGAGCTCCCATGCTTTTGGCTCGGTGGCTCGATGCGCTTGCCACACTTTATAGAATCAACTCCACGCCGACGTGGATAGTGGGGGTATGAAAAGGTCAGAGGACACGTTCCACGCTTCGGGGTAGCATGGATAATGGTGGTGTTTTAGGAACACATTCACACCTGCAATATCATACAGCTGACACAGTAATGACGACATGTATTAACGAATACCTGTAATTTACTTAAATAATTAGAATGAAAAAGCATAATGAATTAATCACATGTTTATTTATTAACAGTTTCCTATATAGCGCATACATATTCTGCAGCGCTTTACAGAGTATAGTTGAACATTCACATCAGTCCCTGCCCCAGTGGAGCTTACAATCTATATTCCCTACCACATGTATACAAACACACACAGACATTCTAGGGTTAATTTTGTTGGAAGCCAATTGACCTACCAGTATATTTTTGGGGGGGATTGTCAGAGGAAACCAATGTACCCGGAGTAAACCCACGCAAACACGGGGAGAATATACAAACTCTGCACAGTCAGGGTATTGAACCCATGACCTCAGCACTGTGAGGCAGTAGTGCTAACCATTACACCATCCGTGATGCCCATTGCAATAAATAATGATAATAATAATAACAATGAATCAACCTAAAACATTACAACATGTAAGGAGGAGTGTAAAAGTATACGTTGAAATGGGTTATCACCACCCAATGTCTTTCGCCACATAAACTCCTGCAAATAGGATTGGAGCTGGTGGCGTGCTGTGCCTCTTTGGCGCGTATTGCGCCATTTGCATATGCCCCAAAGTCTCTCCACATTCTGGGTATGAACCCCTTTGGCCGGGTCAATGAAATTAAACCTATGGTTGACTTGAAAATGCTGATAACCAGCCACTTCCAGCTGTTCTGAAAAATGCAGGGAGATATATTGGCGGGTGCCCTCCAAAGGTGCACCCACAGGATGCTGATGTCCTAAGATCCTAAGATACTTGTGGGGTAAGGCGGCACTTCAGTCATAAAAAATACTGAAAGCCAAAACTTGGTAGACAACATTTCAGCACCTTTTATGTGGTCACCTAAGTTTACCACACCATTTACCGGGATGCGGTCAATATGTCGGCGGTCGGAATCCTGACGGCCGAAATACCGATGCCGGAATCCCGACCGCTGCAATGCCAGCACTTTGTCGCTCTTTGGGTGTCCACGACACCCATAGAGGGAGAATAAAATAGTGTGTCGAGCGTAGCGAGGCACCGGGCTTGCTGCGTGGCCAGCGCAGTGTGCCTGCAAGGGGAAGCGATCCACAGCCCCCCTTGTCGGCATTGCGGCGGTCGTGATTCCAGCGTCGGTATTTCGACCGCCTAGATTCCGACCACCGGCATATCATACCAGACCTCTTATACTCCTTATACAAATCATGCAACAAAATAGTAACCCCTTTATACTGTACTTGCCTCTTACACATTATGCCACATGGAATGAGCAAAAATTCACACCGACTGAGCCAAAATTTACACTATGGCACACAGATTGAGTCAAAATTCACATTATGCCACACAGATTAAGGCAAAATTCACATTTTGCCACATGGATTTAGCCAAAATACACACTATACCAGTGGCGTAACTACCGTGGGTGCAGGGGGTGCAGCTGCTATGGGGCCCGGACTGTCCCAGGGGCCCGCTGCATCCCCTGGACCCTGTCACACCAGACCAGTCACCAGCGAGTGTGCACTATGCAGAGAAGAGCGCAGGAGCGTGTCGGGGAGGTGTCCGTCATGGAGGGACAAGCCCGCCCTCCTGCTGCAGTGCACAGAATAATTAATTATCTCGGCGGCAGGCTCAGAGTCGGCAGTCGGCACTGGAGGGGGAAGTGTTATTGGAGGAGGAGGACTTTGCGGCGAAGTAGCAGCGGCCCCGCCAACAGGACTGGAGGGAGCCAGCTCTCAGAAGATGGACGGGGCGGGGGAGCTGGAGGAGAGAAAGGTGGAAGTGGCAGTGCCGGTAATTTTAAATGTTGGGGCAGCAGCGCGGACGGGACCCCAGCACTCAGCGTTAGAAGCGCCGTTCACTGACCTGCTGTTAGTGGATGGGACCTCTAATGCTGAGCGCTGGGGTCCCATCCATGCTGCTGCAGCAGTGATATTGTAAAAAACACTTTTCTCCCCATCGCTATCACTCAGTCTATCTACCGTCCCTCAATCTCTCCCCCAATCACTGTCACCTTCTCACCCCATCGCTGGGGGGGGGCCCACGAGAGTACTTTGCTATGGGGCCCATGAGGTTCTGGTTACGCCCCTGCACTATACCAAACAGATTGAGCAATAATGCACAATATGCTTCATAAACAGGAGCATTGCACGCCAAAGGCGCGCATTCAAAATTTACACCATAATGCCCATTGCATGTTAAGCCACACAGCATAATGTCCATTATGTATTAAGCCAAACACCATAATGCATATTAAAAATTATGCTACATACGTGCTGCTTACCTATATGCTCATTGCCAGGGGTTCCATGCTCATTGCCATGTAGGATTGCATGCTCATTGCCAAGGGGGAATACTTGCTTGCGGTAACTGGAGGCCAGCTACTGCCGGGCAGAAATGACAGCCATTGACAGCTGGACAGAGAGCAGGGGGCTGCCCGGCTGTTTTCAGAGCAATGCAGTTCCCGGCTATTTGAAATAATACCTCTTTCACACCAGAAAATGCAGGGATTTACCCGGACTGGCCCCTATTACACCAGCCTAGTTCCTGCATTTTCTGGTGTGACAAGAGAAAACTACCCCCCCACCCCTTAAACAACCAGCTATATCTTCAGAACCAACTGATCCATTTACATGTGGGCTTCGAATGATTTTCAAATGATTTTGGTCCTGTGAAACTGGGCCATTTGGTACCAGAGAAATATGTCCTCAAACAACATGAACAGCCATGAAATTACATTTCAGAAACTAAAAAATCGGTTTACCCGCAATATCTCTGGAACCAATGAACCCATATGGACCAACCTGGTATCAGATTGAAGGTTCAGCAATTTGGGTTAGACTGAGATCAACCTTGAGCTTCTGTGATGCTGTTGGAACCAGGTGGGGGTCGGAATTAGCGGGTCTCATGTTATCCTATGGGGAAAATGTTCCCGCTTTGCCTGGCGGTACAGATGGCGCCGGGCTTGTCTTTGCTGGGGATGGCGGAGGACTCGCCACCCGCCATCCCCCGCCCCGCGCCATCTGTATGTCGGAAGGGGACGCGCGTGCACCGACGGTGCTTTTCCCCGGGTCCCCGCCGGCTTCCCCGGGTCCCCGCCGGTCCACACCGCCCCCCCGCAGCCCCCCGCAGCCCCCCGCAGCCCTGCCCGTCTCCCTGAAGCTGGAGACGGGCAGGACTGCACCCGCCGCGCCGCCTCGCCGCCCGGCTATTGAGACGCTCGTGCGTGGGAAACGCACGAGCGTCTCATTCAGCCAGAGCGCCAGATTGCTGGCGGATCGCCAGGGACACGGTCCTGGCGCTCCGCCAGCAATAATAAGGCCGGCGCCATCTGTATCTCCAGTTCCCGGGGGGCTAGCAACGCGGGACTGGGCTTGTTGGAAAGCTACAAAATGGGCCTATTTGGAGAGTGGGCCTGGAGCTGTAGCTCCTTCAGGCCCATTGTTAATCCGGCCCTGCGTATAAATAGTGGTGCCTGGCTCAATATTTTCAATTATAGCCGCTATCAAAGTGGTGGCATCATGTCTGGGCACCATGGTGAGGAAACACTGTCCAGTTTGGCGACAAATTCCCCCAAAAAACTTCCACTGCTGTGGTAACATACGGCCGAAATTACTCTTACGCTTGACAAACAAGCTCTCACGATCTGCCCTGGACCGCCGATACGCCGCTGCGGCTGCGCCATGAGGTCCATGGTGTAAGCCTCATGCATCCATCTGTTATACAGGACCGCTGTCTTCTTTGATATCTCCAGCTGTCGATCACAGTAGTCGATGGATGTGAGCTCCTGGGTTCAGGAATATATGAAGCGCACCAAGGTGACAAAGGATAAGCGGCACCCTGGAAATCAGAGGCTCACCTTGAGACGGCATGCTTTCACATGGCACCGGCACATACACTCCTTTACTGAGAGCCGCATATCATGCCCATTAGCGCAATTCTGCGTCAGTGGAAGGAGATCATGCTGCTGGAAGAAGTGGATAGCCTCCTCCTCCACCTGAGGCAAGCTGGACATATCCATAGATACAGCCATTTGCGATATTTGCGATACCTCACCAGCAGCTCTGAGGGATGCTTCCACTCCTGTCAGAAAATCACCTCAGAATGATTCTGAGAGGATCTGACAGGGGGCAGGAATGACAGGGAGCGGGAATGGGAGCGGTACTGAAATTGCATCGCATGCCACTATAACGTGACATGCGATGCGATTTCAGTACGGTACTGTACATACTGAAATTGGGTGCCGTGCTAGGAAACAAGTACCGAAAAAAAAGTGAAAAACTTGTGTTGACCTTTTCAAAGATAATGTGGCGACCTTTTGTCAATTTGGAGTCAACCTATTGACTGCTGACCTAGACACTGTAGACCCAGTGGCGGGCTAGGCCGGGGGGGGCAGGGTGCCACATGCCCCGGGCTGGTATATATTTCACTGTCCTGGGTCTGTCTTTGTGTACAGTACCTGGCTGCCGGGAGACAGACGGCCGGCAGGCAGTATACTTACTGCCCGGCCACGCTAGTTCTTCCGCTGCTGCAGAAGAGAAGGGGTGGAAGAGATCCCCGTACAAAGCAGCTGCTGCTCCTGTGTAGAGGAGACTGCCGATACCAGGCCTGAGACAGTCTCCAGAAGCAGCAGCAACTAGTCTGGGCCTGGGGGTGCACTGCAGACTGCAGTGCAGAAACACATGACCGATTTTTATTTATTTGTAAAATGCACACAGCCGGCAGCCTCCGACAGGCTGCGTGTGTGTGTCTCCCGACAGCTGGCTGCTGCTGCTGTGCTGGCTGACTTACAGCAGGGGGAGCTAGCTGCAGAGGCAGCGTGCAGCTGAGCTCCTCCAAGGCTGTGCTCCATGTGCCGGGTGATGCAGGCAGAGGCAGGAATGTTCAAAAGCCTAGGAGGTAGGCGTTATATGCCTCAGGTTTTAGTTATTATTTTGGATGTGTGGTACTTGTTCTAGTGATGTTTGATAGAGAAGGGAAGGTGTGTTCATGCTATGTGTGTCAGTGTGTACATGATGTCTATGTGTCTGTATACATGCTACTGTATATGCTACAGTATGTATGTGTGTGTATGCTATTTGTGTGTCAGTGTCAGGGGCGTAGCTAAGGGTTCATGGGCCCTGGTGCGAAAGGTCAGCTTGGGGCCCCCCTACATTGGGGGCAGGGAGTGGACACAGGGAGACAGGCCAGGGGGTAATCAGCACGGGGGTACCTGGCGTCAGGAGCAAGGTGCAGGCTCCTGCCCATCGCGATCGGGTCCCCTTGTATATGAGTCGACTGGCGCCGGTCCTCTTCTTGCAGGAGGGCTGCTAGTGTGGGCGCTGCTACTGCAGCGTTGCCACACTCAGCCGCGCGCTCCCGCTCTGCTGGGCTCTCCTCCGTGACTCTCGCCGCTCCCTGCACTCCTATCACAGCCTACTTACACATGTACATTCCCCTGTACCCCCATCACAGCCTAATTATACATGTACACTCCCCTACACTCACTCACACATGTACACCCCACCCCTGCACTCCTATCACAGCCTACTCACACATGTAAACCCCACCCCTGCACTCCTATCACAGCCTACTCACACATGTACACCCCACCCAAGCACTCCTATCACAGCCTACTCACACATGTACATTTCCCTGCACTCACTGACACATGTACACATGTACACCCCACCCCCTGTACATGTACACCCCACCCCCTGCACTCAATCCCACCACAGCCTACTCACACATGTACACCCCACCCCTGCACTCCTATCACAACCTACTTACACATGTACATTCCCCTGTACTCCCATCACAGCCTACTCGCACATGTACAGCCTACTCACACATGTACAGCCTACTCACACATGTACAGCCCACCCCTGCACTTCTATCACAGCCTACTCACACATGTACACCCCACCCAAGCACTCCTATCACAGCCTACTCACACATGTACACCCCACCCAAGCACTCCTATCACAGCCTACTCACACATGTACACCCCACCCAAGCACTCCTATCACAGCCTACTCACACATGCACACCCCACCCAAGCACTCCTATCACAGCCTACTCACACATGTACACCCCACCCAAGCACTCCTATCACAGCCTACTCACACATGTACATTTCCCTGCACTCACTGACACATGTACACCCCACCCCTGCACTCCTATCACAACCTACTTACACATGTACAGCCTACTCACACATGTACACCCCAACCCTGCACTCCTATCACAACCTACTTACAAATGTTTATTCCCCTGCACTCACTCCCATCACAGCCTACTCACACATGTACAGCCTACTCACACATGTACAGCCCACCCCTGCACTTCTATCACAGCCTACTTACACATGTACATGTACATTCCCCTGGACTCACTCCCATCACAGCCTAATCATACATGTACACTCCCCTACACTCACTCACACATGTAAACCCTTCCCTCACATCACAGCACAGCACAACCCTACTTACATGCCTGGTAGCAGCAGGAGGACAGTCCGTGCAGCTTTCTCCTCTCCCCTCCACTTCCTGTGCACTATACCTATACCTCCGGAGTCCTGAGACAGCCTGCTCTGCAATATGCACTCTGCACTGACATCTGTGCGCAGTCAGCAGCTGCCTTGGACAGTTGCAGGAGACAGGACTCCCGGAGCACACTCACAGTGCTCACACATCAAAGTACCGCGTGAGGAGCTGCTGCTTGTGGCTGCGCGCCTCCCGCGGCTATTTTGCTTACTGTATTGTATATATACTGTTAGGTCGCGCAGTCCACGGCCCGGCTGGAGGGGAGAGCGGCCAAATTTGGTGAGTTATGTGCCGGCCCACCGGGAAGTGGCCCGGTTTCCCGGCAGGCCAATCCGCCCCTGGGTGCCTCTTCTCCTCCGGCACCTCTGACCTCTAGCTCCGCCTCCCCGCCTTCTCCCCATTGGGTCCCCCGCTTCTGTTATCAGAAACGGGGGTTCTTTTTCGCGCGCTCCGCTGCCTCTATCATTAACCCCTTAGGTGCTGCATCGGGGTTTCCTCTGGTGCTGCGGTTGCCTAGCAACCCAGCATACAATGTCCCTGCTCCAGGCGCCGGACAGTGGCGGGGGCTGGGGCCCCCTGGCTCAGGGGCCCGGTCGCAGGTGCGACCGCTGCGACCCCTGTAGCTACGCCACTGGTCAGTGTGTATGCTATGTCAGTCTATGAATGCCATGTGTGTATATGCTGTGTATTTTTATGCTATATGTGTGTTTACAGTATGTCCTGCATGCTATATGTGTGTGTGTTTATGTCCTGTATGCTATGTATGTGTGAGTTGGATGTATATGCTGCTTTCTGTTTTGTATGCTATTGTGTGTGTGTACAGTATGTATGCTCTGCACAGCACTGCATATGCACAGAGTGGAATAAGGCATCCAGCCAGGTGTGTGTGTGTGTGTGTGTGTGTGTGTGAGAGTGTGAGTGTGTGTGTGTGTGTGTGTGTGTGGTTAGGGGTATAAGCAACCTACGTCTATGGTGTCATATAATTAAATAGAGCTGATTTGGTTCAGCACTCCACAATGATAATGCCATACCTCCCAACTGTCACGATTTTAGAGGGACAGTCCCGATTTTCGGGTCCTGTCCCTCTGTCCCACCCCCGGCAGGCATTGTCCCGCTGCGGGGGGTGGCAGTTGGGAGACCCTCCAATCTAGTAGAATAGACGCTGTGCGCATGCGCACAGCGTCTATTCTCGTATGAAAATGAGGTTGCGGCTAATTAGCATAAGCCGCACCCTCATTTGCATACGCCCCGCCCCTTTTTCGGGCGGCCGCGCGAGTGTCCCTATTTCTTCTGGCTAAAAGTTGGGAGGTATGTAATGCATTAACCTGGGTGCCCTTGCCAAGTTCATGCAACATATGTGTTTCTTGGTGCTCTGTGGGGACTAGAGGACATGGCGTAACACTCCAGGATTTAGAAATAGCAAATCTTTTTTTAGAAAGTTTCTGGACTAAGCCCAATGTCCCAATCTCAGGAAAAATAGATACAAACAAGGTAAGATTTTCTACGTCATTGGTTTGTCACTACATTTCCTGAAGACAGAAACACCCATAAAGATTTGCTATTACTAAATCCTGGAATGCTGCGCCATGTTCTCCCTGGTGGTGGGCCATTTGCTTGTGTTGCCCCCCGGGCTGAAAGTTGCCAGCCAGCCCCTGTGTAGACCTATCAACCGGATAAACCAGACCTGGAAATTTTGTTGTGAATTCAAAGCTGCCACACATGGGCCCTTATTCTGATCGGTGCGGCTGGATCCGAATATGCGGCCAGGACCGTGCGTGCGAAACCCCGCCTTCCATACGGATCGCCAACTCCGTCCGTATGCGGTAAGAAGCTGTCCGAATGGACCGCACGTGTATTTTTCACAGAATACGCCTCCTCCATCTCAGGGAACCTCCCCCATCATTCGATGGTCACAGACCATCGAAAGCAGGACCGAGTGCTCCACCAGCTCCCGCAACCTCAGACCACACGGACATTTTTCCGTGCAAAAGCAGGGATCTGGGCGGGCAGCTGACATCCGGCGATGTCATATGTCCGCCCCCTACACGTGCGTCACGGCCGCATTACCATACGTACGCCCAGTGTTTTCATGGGAACGCCCATGAAACGCGGGGCGTATGCATATGGTAATGAGCCCAAATAGCCCTTCACGCCCCTCTCCACCCCCTGTTCGGAGTGTTCACATATCATGCGGGATTTGGCCGTACTCCCCGCTCGCACATGCGCAGAGACGCCTCTGCACATGCGCAGACACAAAGCATCGGCGGGCCGAACGCACGCGGACATTACCGCACCGATCAGAATAAGGGCCATGGTGAGATTTTGTGTTTGATTACTATTTAGTCAAAATCGAATCGCAATCGAATGGACATCAAATGTTTTCAGCTTCATTCGATCCTGATGCATGCTCCCGTTTAGTGCAAGTGGAACAGTAAAATAGACTCGGCAGGCAAGACTATATAGTAGTACAGATCTGTATTATATAGTCCAAATCTAATGCAATTTGTTGCATATAATTCGATCCCGATCGAATCGCAAGCAAATTTGCACACTGTGTGAACACACCTTTAAGGGGTGTACACACACTTCAATCCAGCGGCCGTCAATACCAATTCGATATCGAAAGTCGCCGGGACCCGGCAGGTGTCGACATTGATGAGGAGGGAGGGACGGACAGATGGCGCAAGGATGGCACGCAGGGGGAGGGAGGGGGATGCTGCATTAAGCAGCATGGGACTGCATTCAATCTGCTTGATCGAAGCGGAAATAAACTTGCCAGGCAAATCTATTTCTGCTTTCGATCCCGATGCCATGGTACTGCGCATCGAGATCAAATCCGAATGTTATGCAGCTAAACACTGTTGGATTCAGAGTCATTTTCGATTTGATTTAGAATAGACTATATAGTCCAAATCAAATCCAAAATGACTCTGAATCAAAGCGTGTGTACACGGCATTAGATTTATTAACTGATCAGTGTTCAACTTCAAATTTCCAGCAATATTGTATCCGGCAGTTCTGAATTCCCAAATCATGCCAGGGAAAGAAATTAAATAAGTGTCCCTATACATATTATAGACCATAATATAGTGCCTTATTAGTCTTTTCATCAATAATTGTGTCCTCTTTTATAATTTAATTAATAGTGTCCCATTTATAATTTATTATTAATGTATAAAATCCTTCAGGTTTTCATGTTACAAAAGGCATCAATGTGTGATCTTGCAAAGGTGTCCCGATATGACTTGTGGTGTAATTATAATAAATTATGAAGTCACTCTCCTGTAATCTCAATGTGCAGTGTGTTTCTTTGGAACCTGTAATAAATCCCAAGCAGCTGTGATACATTGTACACTGACATCATCCCAATTTATAAAAATGTTATATTCCTCAAATCCAATACATTTTTGTTTTAAATAATGCTGATTTTTTTTTAACCTGCACTTAACAGATGAATTCAGTTAGCAAGTCAATAGTATATGTGCAAAATAATTAAGTGGCTTTAATTAAAGAAATGAAATGTGCAGCATGACAATAATGAGAAAGCAAATACAGTAGTGACCTTTGGCTGCACGTTGCATCCTATATACTGCTATATACTGCGATTTATGAGCCCAATATTCTTCCTCGAAGCAATTTATCACACACACACAAGCCACCCCCCGCTTTGCTGACTTAATATCTGAGGGAGATTCCTGATGTTATGGTCCAAGCTGTTAATGATGTGAGCATTTATCTGTCAGTCTCTCTCAGCACCTGAGTCCCAGGCTGCTGTATCTGATGAGTAATAGGATGGAGGCTCTCTGCTAGTGGTGATGTCCACAGAACAAGCCATGTGATGCTTTTGCTGGAGCAGCAGCTCTCTGGCTGTCTCCTTTCTTCTGTCTCCGGCTGTCATGGCGACTGCCAGCAATCTTACTCCCACAAATTGCAGCTGGTGGCCTATTTCAGCTATAGAGAACGATGCAGGGAAGACAATTGATGGTGAGGAAAATTCAGAAGCATCTAACCCCAGCCTCAAATCCAAGGACAAGCTGGTTTTGTATCACTGGACACAGTCATTCAGCTCGCAGAAGGTGAGGGCATGCACTGACTGTATAAACGGCAGCAGGGTCCATTACCATGACTGAAGCAGCTCACTGCAACAGTACTGTATGTATGGTTTCTGTCAGTGTATGTGCTATGTGCATTATACAGTATATATGCATTGCTGTGCAAAGGTGCTTATGTTGCATTATACAGGGGATGCTCTATTCATTTATCCTCTGTACTGCAATTGTTTATTATTGCACTCATCTATAGATCTGGATGCAGATGATATAGTTTCAATTGCACCATATCTAAAGCATCAAGGACAGTCATGTACATTGTGAGAACATTTTAGTTATATGCACAGTGTTGTTGTCTGAGATAGTAGTACTGTAAGCTTGTATGCATATATACCTTTACTGCCATTTACTGTTCTACATGACTGACACAGATAAATACTATAGTGGAAAGATCGAGGCATTCTTTACATAGGACCATTCCCAATAAGGCTGTTAGCCTGTCTTATGTCATGCTTCTATTGCACATTTAGCTTGTGTACTCTTCCTACCTATTTAAGATATAAGGAAACTGCAAGAACCATAAGGCATGGGAAATGATGAGGAATTTCTCAGGCTTGAATATAAATGGTTGACCCTTTTGACCTCGTTTCTCTGTATTGACTGAAAATGTCATACTATAGTAAATCTTTACACTAGCATCTAGCATGGGATATAAAGGCGTTCCCAGTAGCAAATCCGCCCCCTCCCCTACACATACAGCGATAGCTTGTTGCAATCTTCTAATGCAAGCACTGTGATCGATGTATTAGGCCTCTTACGCCTATACATTATTTTTATGCTTGTTTTCGAAGGCTATTAAAGGAGATATGATGCTGATAGTCTTACAGATAATGTCAGCAAATATACCTGAGAAACATGCATTTTGGTGTACTGTAATGTCCATATTGCCTGCAGCCTTCAGACAGTGATATGGCATTTAATGGGATCACTCAGTGCCGTAGCTGGATTAGAGAGCTATAATGTCTAGGTAGACAGGCAATAGGTCGGCAGGTAAAAAAAAAAGGTTGACAGTGGTTAAGGTCCTTAGGTTTAAAATGCTGACTTGACAATGGTCGACATATGTTTTGGGGATACTTAGATGTATTATTAACCGTTGCTTAATTTACTATCCACGTGGACATCTACTGGGAATAGTAACCTGTTATGAGCTAAGGCAAGCTACCTTTCCCGAAGCCTGATGAAGGTACATGTTTGTACTGATGGTAGTCAAATAACATGGAACATACTAGATGTGGACTAACAAACAATTGTCAACTGTTGTCATGTCAACTTCTTCACCCTCTCGATCTATTGAACCTGTCAACCTAATACATGTTATCGACCTACTTACTGTCTACCTAGTCTTAGTAGATTTATTATACTACACCTACATACCTCCCAAATTTCAGAATGTCCGCAGCAGGATTGCAAGCGCATGTCTGAAATTCGGGGGCATGGTCTGCCAGCAAGGGGGCCTGGCCTACAAACATGTCACTCCAGTGAGGCCACGCCCCCATTTTGCCACTGTGGGGGTATGGCCCCTCTGGCTGCATGAATAGCATCTATTCATGGGTGATAGAGGGGACTCCCAACTGCCCCCACCGCGGGACAGTCCCACAAAAATGGGACGGTCCCACCAAAATCCGGACAGTTGAGAGGTAAGAACCTACACAGTGCATACAGAGAAGCTTTGAGAACATGCTGTTAATAAAAGTGAGAACAAAGTATATGATTTCTGTAAGATTTTAAACAGAGGCATTGGGTCACCAGCATGATGGTAGACAAGCATTAGGTCGACACCATTAGGTCCACATGCATTTAGGTCAACATGACTTAAGGTAGACATGCAGGAAGGTCGACATGGGTTAGGTCGACAGGGTCATTAGGTTGATAGGGTCATTAGGTCGACATAGGTAAGGTCGGCAGGGTAATTAGGTCGACATGGTTTTTTTTATTTTTTCTTGAGCAAAAATGTGCCAACAAGCGGTATTTCATGCTCTACCATCCACTAGGGTGTGGTGGGAGAATAAAATAGTGTGACAAGCGTAGCGAGGCACTACGCCCAAAGCATGGCGAGCAATGTTGACATTCCAGTTTAAAAAAAAAAAAAAACATGTCGACTTTTTCAACGTCGACCTTACCCATTTCGACCTAATGATCCTGCTGACCTTACCCATGCCGACCCAATGACCCTGTCGACCTAAAGTCATGTCTACTTTCCTGTATGTTGACCTTAACTCATGTCGACCTAAATGCATGTCGACCTAATGGTGTCGACCTAATGAATGTCTAACAACTTGCTGTTGACCAACTGATCCACACCCCCAGAGGAGGGGCCGCAGCACAGTTTAAAATTCAAATAGTGGAGCAGCACCTATTACCAGTGAGTCAGTTTGAAATGGCAGTTGGTATTCCTCCTCTACTTGAATTTTGAACTGTGCTGCTGCCTCTCCTTTGGAGTCTCCCCTGGATGTAACAATTGTTTTTCTGTACCTGGTTATGGGCCTGATTATGAGTAGAGAATAAAGCAGAAAGAGCAAGTAACTGTGCACCTGGACATACGCTGCTGCAATGCAAGGGGTGCAAATGCTGGACAGATTTATTTTTAGATTTCAGTTTGGGCACATCCCTTTCAAATCTAAGAACTATATTTACTAAGATGGGAATTTAATTGAAGATTTTGCCCATAGCAACCAGTCTGTCTCTTTTCTTGTAGAAGGTGCTGAATAAATAAGAAGTATAATCTGATTGGTTGCTATGGGCAACATTACATCTTCAATAGTAAATTTACCCTAAATATCTGCAGATACCGGGCTTGATTCAGATGTGGGTGGAGCAGGGGAAAAAGTGAGGGAGAATGAGGTGGAACTGAGTTCCACCACCTATAATGGTAGGGGTAACTGAGCTCCACCTCTACCACAGCCCTGAACAGTAATTCCAAAAGAAAAGCCTGTCCCAGTGGCTTCTTCTTCTGGCACGGCGTATGTGATGTCATGCCATCACTGCCAAAGAAGTGAAGAAGAGCCACTAAGAGGAGCAGGCTCTGTGCTTGCTGAAGACGGAGTGAGAGGGGGCTGGAGGAACTCACAGGTGGGGGAAGATGCTGGAGGGACACAGGGCATGGAGCTGCTGAGGGACATGGACAGTTAGCTGGAGTGACAGAGACAGATGTGTATAAGCAGCACAACTGTGAACATTGTGTGTATAAGTACTATGTGGTGTAAAATGAATCAAGGGCACTACATGCGGTGTAATGTGTATATGATTGTGCTACTGTGCAGTGGCGTAGCTACCATACGGCAGCCACCACGGCTGCTTGGGGGAGCAAGCGCCAGCGGGGCGTCGCCGGTGCTCATCAGGTGGCAGAAGCAGAGAGGATGGCAGGAGAGCCACCCGTGCCATCACCGCCGCAAATTCCTGGTCTGGCACCGCAGATATCCTCCTGGCTACGTCTCCTGCAGTTCTAATGAAAAATTACACGACAAAATGGCTGCCCCCATACAGCAGACAGTTTTTTAGGAATGTTAGAGGAGGCCACGGCATTAGGGGGCAGCCATTTTGTTGTGTAATTTTTCATTAGAACTGCAGGAGACAGAGCCAGGAGGATATCTGCGGTGCCGGACCAGGAATGCGGCGGCGGCATACGGCGGGGTAAGGGAGGTGCTTAACTTTACTCGGGCGGGCGGGTGGGGGGGGCTATGGGGAGGTGGTGATGTCAATATTGGCGAGGGGCGCAAAAATGTTAGTTACGCCACTGCTACTGTGTGTTGTAATTTTAATTGGAGTATTCTTTCTTGTGCGACCATTATCCCTTTATGGGAGGTAGGGCACAGATTTCCTGGCACTGGTCTAGACTCTAATGGGGCGGGAGGGGGGTGTCAGTGTCAGGGGAAAAGAGTTCGACCACCTACGGTTGCCACCTCATCCCTTTAAAACTGGAGACATATTATTTACACAGGTTCTGTGGCTGATTAAAAAAATACAGTTGGAATGAAGTCTGATGGCTGTTTAAAAAAAACAGTTGAAATTGAGTCTTGAAAGCCAGCCACAGAACCTGTGTAATTAATATGTCTCCAGTTTTAAAGGGATGAGGTGGCAACCCTGCCACCACCTCTCCAGGACCACTTTAAGCCCTGGGTTGGAGTGTTTATTACTGTTTCTTACTTGGAAGCAGCAATCATACAGAGAGACAAGTTAATGCAAAATGAGGTATCTGAGTCTTCCTGCATTCATCTGTGATCCATTGCTTAGTCCTAGGACAGAGCATCAGATCTCTTGTGCCTCAGTCAGCTGGCATGCTCCTACCAAGATGCCAGGAAATCTCCAATGGAAGATGGAGATCCTGACCTTGCCACCCTACAAAATGATGTGACACACCGAACCCTCTCCAAATGGCTGTAAACTGTCAATCACTTGATATCTGCAGCCATTTTGTTTCTGAATACTGCACATGCGTAGTACCGTTCCTCCACAAAGTACTGATACTTTGAGACACGCACAGCAGGACTGCTTATGCCACTACTGTGTGCTTCTCTCCCCTCGGGCTGTAAACACATGAGATCAGCCTGATCTGCGGATTTGCGTTATTTTTTTTTAAATGCCCCCCCCCCCCCCCAGCATAATCAGCCCCAGGCTCATTGAGCCGGTCCTGGTTCCCTAAATACGGGGGTAACAATCATGGTGAACCCCGTATTTAAGAAACCAGCACCACGCTCTTGGACCAGTACTGGTTCCAAAAATACGGGGGACATATTTTGGGACCAGCACTGGGTTCCAACACCCAGCGGCATTATGCCACAGCCGCGTTACACTTTTTATGCAAGGTCCCCCAGCCGAACCATGATCACCCTGGCTGGTCAGTCCTGGACAGAGTACCTTTCCAGGGCTGAAGCCCGGGGCTTTCTCCAGCCTCCCTGGATGGTGGCTGCCGGTTGATCCAGGGAGGCTGGAGATAGCCTCCCTGGATCAGCCCCCCCAGGCTTCCCTTTCCAGGGAGGCTGGAGATAGCCTCCCTGGAAACCCCCCCAGGCTTCCCTTTCCAGCCTCCCTGGATGGTGGGTCCCGGCTGATTAATTTGTGTAAAATAAAAGGGAATTTTAAAAAAACATTACTTTTTACAGTAGAACTACAAGGCATTAATGGGCCCCCTTCAGCTTGTAGTTAATTTGTAAAAAGAACATTAAAATAAACACTCACCTAGAAAACTAAAACTTTATTAGGCACACTAAACCCGCATTCACACATACTTACCTCATTCCCCCATAAAAGGGGCTCCGGGGCTGTCAGCAGAGTCTCTGTGACACAGGGAATCCCGCTGACCTCTGTGCCAGGGACCCTGCTCAGCCCTGATTGTCTGAAAGCATCTCCATGGAGATGCCTATTGCCATTCAGGGCTAAGCTCAGGCCTGATTGGCTGTAGGCATCTCCACGAAGATGCTGTCAGCCAATCAATGTTGTGCGGGCTCCCCGGCATAACGTCACAGGGGGTCCACTGACTGTCCCGCAGCCGCTCTTTCAGGGGAAAGAGGAAGGGTAAGGTTGTGTGAATGCAGGTATAGTGTGTCTCATAAAGTTTTACTTTTCTAGGTGTGTGTGTTTGTTTTACCATTTTTTACAGGTGAACTACAAGTCTAAGGGGGCCCATTAATGCCTATTTGTGGTATGACACAGTTTTTTGTCCCCCGTATTTTTGTAACTAGGGCCGGTCTAAGAGTCTGGTGCTGGTTTCTTAAATACAGGGATCCCCATGATTTTTCACCCCATATTTAGGGAACCAGGACCAGCTCAATGAGCCTGGAGTTGGTTCTGCTCAGAGGGTGGGGGGACCCCAAGCCTTTTTTTTAATTAAATTTAACTTTACAACTTTTTTTTTTAGAACACCATGCACATATCTCACTGATCTGTGCATGGTTCTGTCAAACTTCCCAGCCTAGACCTGGTCTTTTTGTTTAGCAGTTTTTGGTCTTTTAAGGTATTTGTAATTAAAAATTTACACCCGATTACATTTGCAATTTTTATGTTTTCTATGAGAAAACCTCTTGATGCGATTTTGAATGTGTTTTTTTTCTAACAGGTCAAAGTGTGCAAATGTTACACCCTTTTAAAGTACAAAACCTATGATTTCGGCCATTTTTTAACAAAATATTGCACATGCTAAAAAATCGCACCCTATTACATTTTGCCCAAGTTGTTATTACAGCATATTGGAATGCTCATAGTGAGAGTCTGTCCTGTGGCAGGTGCAGATTTTCTATCTGAGGATGGTCAGAGGGAATGCTTAGGTATGTGTGTATGCAAATACTTTAGTGCCACTACTGCTACACACCCATAAGACAAACAATCTCTGGGAATTGGTTTAGCAACCTTTGACTCACCATTCATGAACGGGTGCCGTATGACTGCCCGACAGGGGGGATCCCGATGGTCAGTATCCCCACGTCGGAATCCCGACTGCTGGTGTTCCGACAGGGGGTATCCCGACCCACAGTGGTCTTCTTCCTTGTGGGGGTCCATGACCCCCATAGAGCGTGGCGAGTTCAGCAAGCCCACAAGGGGCTTCTTTGCACTCGCCCCCTGTCAGAGCATTGGCAGTTGGGATTCCGACGTCGGGATACTGACTGTTGGGATCCCCCCTGTTGGACCGCCATACCACACCGATCAGGAAGACCCAGCCTATTTCTAAGATTTCTGACACCATACGTTAGACACAACAGCGCTTTAAATTTTTTTTTTTAAATTATGTAATACCTATTTTTATTTATGTCATATTATAGATGTGAACATCATGGGTTTTGGTTTTAAGTCCTCACTGAGTTTTGATTTTGGCAAAACGTCCCTCAAGTATTCTGGCTCAGATCTGTTTTTGTTTCGATTAAAAACACAATTCAAAATATTGATATTCATTGATGAAAAATTGATTTAAAAGATGGCTACAGTTTAATGGTGTGTACACACTTGTACAATGTGTATGAGATTTTGACTAGTCAAAATCTCATCTGGATCGCATGCAGATTGTATGGGTTTTAATTCTTGCGATCCCGATGCGCGCTCCTGTATCGCAGCCAGAAAGTCTTGGCTGCATAGACTATATAGTGCAGATCTGCACTATATAGTCTAAATTGTATGCAGATAGTCTAAATTGTATACATAGTCTAAATTGTAATCTAGTCTAAATTGTACATGTGTGTACACACCTTTAAACTACCCAACTGTCGGCCCGGCATACCACACCCGGTACTCTCATGTGTAGAATGAACAATGCATGAATTTGATGATTTTGTAAGAATTGTGTAACTTGCTTTACTATTCTGTAGTAAAAAAAAATCAAGAGATGACTTTGAGGCACTTTTATTTTAATATATCAATATAAAACGTATAACACCCCTCCCCCTATAAATAAAGAAAACTTGAAATGTGTGTATATATATATATATATATATATATATATATATATATATATATATATATATATATATATATATATATAAGTCTTTCTTTCAATTATTAAGCACCATTCCACCTTTCTGTGGGGTACTAGAGCATTTCTGTTGTATTACTACACCGCAGCCTAAAACTTTGTTGCTTTGTCACTAGATGTTAGTGAAGCGATAGGCTGCAGGATCATGTTTAGCCTACAATATGGCTGCCTCCACAGTGTGTATCCTGTATTCCATAGGCATCAGTAGTTTTTATATCACCTTAAATTATTAAAATATGAATTGTATAGTATTAAAGGAGATTCATTCACTGAATTCATTTGTTGGTTTAAAACACTTCAGAACTGCCAAAGATTTTCATATCTCTCTTGGTACTAATTTAATGTACTGATTGAAAGTTCTGTTAATTACAACATTGTCAACCTTCAGTTATATAAAGTAGGTACTCCCCATTGTGTTTGCTGATTGTTTAAGCTGTATTGAATATTTTCTAAAAGCTGTGTGCTCCAGAGGCTTCCTCTTATTTAATAGTGAAATCAATGAAGTAGCTTAATTTAACAGCAATAATAGCAGACCACCCCAGGATGCTGTTATCAAGATTTTCTGTACATGAAATACAGATGATCGATTAGAATTCCATTTACCTTCAGGGTTTTCATGGTGAATTTCTGCTTGTAACATGTGAAAATCTTTTCCACTGCAATCAAGTTATAATAATGATCGGGGTAGCGGTGTAGGTGTGTGTGTTACGGGGGGATGGGGGGGGGGGTTGTCACTGGGAAGTTTACCCAACATTACAAAACTTTACATGGTCACTATTTACCAGTAATAGCTAGTATGGTAAAGCCTGAAATAATGACATTACTGGGAGCAGTAACACATAAATAATAAATTGAAAATCATTTTTATTAATTCAATAATTTTCTATTACAGAACCACTAACTTACAGAAGTTAATTTAGGAAGCACAAAATATACAGGTAGATCATTGTATTTTTAGCAATTTGTACACATAATGTAAGTGCGCACACACGCACACTCTCTTCTGCAACCTTTAGTGGAATTGTTGGTACACATGAAAATCTGCCTGGGGGAAAGAGTAAAAATGTAATCCACACTAAAGGATAAAGAAATAGATATCGCTCAGAGAGGACTTTCTGACCAATATCTTTACTGGATCCTTTTGTATGTACACACAATATCATTAACAATAGGTGCTTCTGTGCAGGGGCATAACCAGAACTCTTTGCGCCCATTAGCAACATTTTGCTATGCCCCCCCCCCCCCCCCAACAATAGGTGCTTCTGTGCAGGGGCATAATTAGAACTCTTTGCGCCCCTTAGCAACATTTTGCTATGCCCCCCCCAACAATAGGCGCTTCTGTGCAGGGGAGTAACTAGAACTCTTTGCGCCCCATAGAAACATTTTGCTATGCCCTCCCAACAATAGGTTCTTCTGTGCAGGGGCATAACTAGAACTCTTTGCGCCCCATATAAACATTTTGCTACCCCCCCCCCCCATCCTGCTGAGAGACAAAAATGATGCTGGTGAGAGAGAGGTGGCCTGGAAAAGAGAAGGAATGTGAGAATAGAGGGAGAGGAGCAAGAGAGAAAGGGAGGGCTAATATTCACAAAATGTAAACATCTTCTTTAAAGGCAAAGCCTTTCCATTAAACTGTTCTTTGATGCTATTGTGCCACTGATTTAATCCCTAACACTAAGGCAGAGGTCGCCACCCTTAATTGGGGTGAGAGTTACTTAACAAAAATTAAACCTCCTGAAGAGCTACTAAAATAAAAAATCTAGTAATTTTTCAAGTGGTCTGCGTACCTATCCGATCGATTTCTAGCCTTTGGCTCAACACATTGATCTGACCACTACCCGCATGGAGGCTTTTCTGTGGATCCCCTTTCCAGTGATTACAATTTACCTTTCTGCTTACCGACACTGTGCAGTGTCACCTGTGCTGCTGTCTCCCACAGCGGTGTTGATATATGTTGGTCTCCACCTGTCTGTTTTAGGGAGCGGACATTGGATCACTTCCTCCTAACTATCTCAACAGTATTGCAGCTAGATGAGTTACCAAAATTATGACTTGCAAGCTACAGGGTGGAGACCACTGCACTAAGGGGTCAATCCAAATAGATGTGAAGGGTGTGAGTTGCGTGGCATTTCAACTTCGTCAATGAGACAACAATTTGCACTGCCTACAGCCCAAGTTTGCCAAAAAATGGTATGTATTGACATGCTGACGTACAAGATTGGCCCCTTGACCTGGGTACACTCTACATAATTTGTGTCCCCAGGAACATCACCTTGGGGGATTGATCGGCATCAGCAAGTGCATACATGTGACGGAGTGTTGGGGCCAGCCATACTGCATTCAGAGGATGTTGCTGGCAATGAGTGGGAGCATGCATTGCACTAGACGATGTGCCCCATCTAAAAACCCACTCTACCATTCCCAATCAGAGTCTACGTGGATGGCAAAGTATTAAAAAGTTCAGAAAAATAAAAAATAAACCAAAAGTCATGTCAATCTTTTCATGTGTCAACCATAGCCATCAACCTTTTGTATGTGTTGAATGACAACATCTGAAATAATCAGATAAAAATCAAATGGGCCATTGAGACTAGGGGTTAAATTAACTAAAGGTTGTTAAAGCATACACTATAACTGTACCTTTTTGGCAGGTACAGCACCATTTTTTTATGGTCTGTACCTTTTTTTTGGGGTCTCCAACTGCCCATTGTAAGTATAAGAAAGGGGACGTGGTCACGCCTCCTTTTTCTGAATCTGTACCATTTGTTGTTCTTCAGATGTTGGAGGCTATGTAAAAGGAGACACAAGCATGTGTCCCACCTGGCTGTAGTAAAATTGACATTAGAAGACTGGGATGCTCTGTACTTTTCTGAGGTGTGCATCTCAACACCTGACTGAAGGACCCAGCAGCTGAAAGCACAGGACCAACAGCAGCTTAGAAGGCCTAGGTTTTTCCTTATACTATTAAATCTCATATCATTGTCTGCTGGCAAGGTCATACAGATGTTCCACTTCCATTGTTCCCACATAATAATGCTGTATGACCTTGTTAAGACTCAGCTTGAGCCAGATACTGCATGATTATGTCCTGTACCAGGCCTGCACAAGCTGCTTAGGTTCTGCTTTTTTTTTTGTAACTGGCTTTTTTGTCAGTTTCTGGTAATAAATTGCAGGTTACTTTTCACAGGCACCTCATACAGGTCATGGGAGCCCTCATCGCCCACAGTAAAACCTACATCTGCTTTCCTAGCCAGGAGTCACAGTGGCATGTACAAAAGGGTAGCATTTTGGCATCTTGCAGGCATGCTTAATGTACTGGGAGCTATAGTCTACTCAGCACACACATAGGGCTAAGACCTCTTAGGAATAATGCTCATCTTTACACAGAAAAGGCACCAACCCTAGGCCATGAATGAGCAGGTTGTCTGTAATGCAAAACAAAAAAATGGTGTCCTAGCTAGCTACTAGCTATCCTGGTTATTGTCAGGTTGCTTACATCCTTAGGATCCTATTCCTCTATGCTATTTTTCATGCCTACCAAATGCCCATGGGATGGCTGCAGGATAGGTGAAGTACTGTATAATATTTTATATAAACTTACATTTGAAAATGATAGACTGTGGCTGTTGCTCTGATGTGCTAATCATTCATTTTTTTTAAAGCTCTGTTAGGTAAGAATAACTAGTGTTAGGCTTTGGCCAATAGGAAAGCAATACAAGGTTTTAAGGGAGCAGATTTATTAAGCCTAGAGAAGAGATAAACTGGAGATAAAGTGGAGATAAGGTAAAAGGAGATAACGCACCAGCCAATGAACAGTGTTTGAAAATGACAGTTGGAAGTTGATTGGCTGGTGCTTTTACCATATCTCCACTTTATCTCCAGTTTATCTCTTCTCCAGGCTTAATAAATCTGCCCCTAAGTCGGTTGTAGGCTGGTTTTAAGTCAAAATAGATGAACTTTGGAACACCAAAATTGACCAATGTTGACGAACGTTTACAGATGACATTTAGGGGTTGATTCTGGTTGACTTGATATGCTGCCTGATGAATACCCGGGTTCCGTCGCTACCATGTGAGGGAATATGTAACAAAGACACATCCCCTGGCATGCCGCCACTGCAGGAGAAATCATTTCATGGTCCACAACCATCAAATGATTTCTTCTGCCTTCACAAAGAGCCAGTGGAGACTGACTTTTATTTGCGGTTGCCGGGATGAAGACAGGGTGGGCAGGTGACGTCACATGATTTTGATTTCTCTCACTTTTGTCTGTACTCTATTCATTGCACCATTCATTGCTGCTGCTCCTTCATTGAGTGATTTTGATTTTCAGTTTTAGAATGATATCAAGCTGACCTAGAGGCTAGAATACACTCTGATATCACATTTGTATCTTGCACAGTTGGAATGAAGAAACCTGAAAACCTTATAACCGGGTTTCCGCTTTCTTCACAGTAACGAAGAACAAGCAAAATTTGGAAAGTATCTGGGTCTGTTGTCTCGTCTGCCATAACTCCAATAAATGTCACCTCTATAACATATTCCATGTACACATCTAGCATGCCTGCTAGCAAATCATTCTGGATAAATGTTGATGGCCATTTGCATATGAAAGAATCTCTCTAAATGAATAAATCAGCTTCACTTGTATATTTCACCAGCACCAGAAATGTTCTGAGATTCTCTGATTCCTTCCCTTCATAGTGCCAACTCATTTACTCCATAAAATGAAACACAATTTTTTTTTCGTGGAAACAACTTCACTGATCTTGCACTGAGCATTACAGCGCTCTATCATTTGTGCACATTGCAAATACTGCACATGCTCGTACATTGAGTGAACCTAAATCAGGACAGGAGGAATTATTTTGGCTGTACTAATGCATGACAGACTCACTCTAAAGTATTATATACACTTTTATTGGAATATACAATATAGCTCTCAAACACTGCATACTGTACATAGCAGCATCTACAGTATATGTATTCAAATCATGTATTTCCGGGGGGACATGCATTGTTCTATGGGCCTCATTCAGAGTTTATCGCTAATGTGAGGATTGCAGTGAACTGTGAGGAGTAAGCTGCCACCCAGCCAGAAAGAGTAACCGCCCTTTGCAAAATTGCGATAGAATTGCGAATGTATCGCTAATCAGCATCCAATTATAAATCCATATGCAAATCACGGATCATTGAAAACTTTTTCTCTCTGTGCAAATGTGAGTAAAGACCCATACACATGGGGCGACCCAGCACTTTTGCTGAGCAACGCGCTTCATCACAATCGCTCAGCACACATCATGGGTGTCCCGCAACTCTTTCTGGTGAGCGGGGCTTTGGCTATTTTTAGTAGGCAAAGCCCCACGATCTAGGGAAAGCGAGTGTAAGCACTGACTTGCAATGGGCATAGATCTATCTGTTCTCTGAATAGATCGCTTAGAAAAGGGGCTGAAATCGCCTGTGTGTATGCCCCTTAAGTCTGAGGCTTCCACTAATCTGCAACTGAGACATGCTTACATTGGTCATTGCTGACACCACAGACCCTCCTCAATAATTCCTGGGCATGCCTGTGTTTTTCTAACACACCTAGAAAACATCAGGTTTCTACTCCCCAGTGAGAGGATTGCATTTATGATCCATAAACATTTTCTGTCAGTAATTCCCCTCGCATATGCACAATTCAATCGGTATGCATGTGCAGTCATTTGATAATCACTCAATTTTCAAATTCTCTAAAATAGCAATCTGAATCAGGCCTCATATTTATTGTATAGTGAGGCCAAATATGTAATGCACAATGATTCATTGAGGTCCAAGATTTGGAACTTTAGCCATACACAGGAGTCAGGACCCATTCTGCTTGTGTGTGTGTGTGTGTGTGTGTGTTTGTGTGTGTGTGTGTGTGTGTGTGCAAATGGGTCCTGCGATGTTCTAAGCAGACCAGCATCAGTTTGATGGTGATTTGGGGGCGGCAGCCTCAATTTGTAAAAACGGAAGTCAGTTAAGTTACCACCTTTTAGTGGAAGGGACGAGGCTAGGGATTGCAGCCTCTGTGTCAGGTGGCTTACGTGGTTCCATGTTGCTGCAAGCCACCTAATGGTGCCAGGAAAGATCCATTACTGTATCCTTGGATACAGTTCAGATCAGTAATGCAGCAGGAGGCATACACCGCCGACTGCATTACCATTATAGTGCTGTCACTGCTGCTTCTATGTAAGGAGCAATAGCAAATCCAACCACTTCTAAACCACACTTATTCACACTGTGCCCTATGTTTTAAATAAACTGGTACAACAAAACTTGGCTATCTTGTTTTACTAAAAGAGGCAAAGAAATGTCATTTTTCATTAGGAGTTAAAGTATAATTCATAAAGATAACAATAGAGTAAAATACAATAAATGCATCACACATGCCATAATAATTACTGTATGTTTAGACAGAACATATAAAGAAATCAGTTCTGTGCTATATTGAAGGAGACATGATGACCACACAGATTTTGTATAGTTTATTAAACTATATGTTCAGCAGAATGCTGCTTTCACACCGCAAAACCTGCTTAGACCAGGTATTTAAAAGTTTTTTTTTAAAACAGGTCAGATCAAGTTTAACCCCTTTCACATCGCATGTAAATACCTGGTCTAAAGCAGGTTTGCGGTGTGAAAGCAGCTGACACATCCCGGAGATGCGCTGGGCAGTGACCTCTTGGAGGTATAGAGGGGATCAGGCACCAGTAGGGTTGCCACCTCAATCATCATGGATTCCTGGAGATTTCGCCACTTCATACTAATGCGGGCGTGCGTCCGGGAAAGTGGGCGTGGCCTCGTAAAATGGGCGGGTCTGTTTAAAAAGGGGAGAGGAGAAGGGAGAGAGGGAGGGGGGAGAGGGGGGGGGACCAGTCTGTGACAGGCTTCTTGTACATCCTAACTTACCACCCCCCACTCACATTGGCATAACTCTGCCCCTGCCCTCCTTACAGTAAAAAGATGTAAACCTTTTAATGTTGGGTCTCCTCAACAGCACCTCCAAAAGAGACCTGGTCCATGCTTCCAAGCCGCTGCCGCCGGGTCTTCTCCTCAGGGCCGCGTCTTCTGTTCTTGCTCTCCCCCTTCCCCCGCTGCTCATTGCCACTGCGGCTGCATCTTCTGCTCTCCACCCCGCAGCTCAGGGTTGCTGCGGCCGCGTCGTCTGCTCTCCCCCTCTCCCCGCAGCTTAGGGCTGCTTCTGCCATGTTGTCTGCTCTCCCTCTCCCCCCTGACGCTCAGGGCCGTGTCTTCTCCTCTTCCTCTCCCCTCAGTGCCGCTGCTGCGCTGGCGCGTCTTCTGCTCTCCCCCACAAAGACTCGCGAGATGATGACATCTGACATCATCATCATCATCATCTCGCAAGCATCTGGTGTGGAGGCAGGCGCATCGGCGGACGGGGGACGCGGTACTGGCCACTGGGGAGAAGATGGAGGGCTGGAGGCTTTTGCAGATACCTGGATTCCGGGAGAATCCCGGAATCCGGGAGACTGGAAAAGCCTCCTTGAGGGTTGCCACCCAAAACGGGAGAATCCCGGAAATCCGGGAGAGGTGGCAACCCTAGGCACCAGAGCCTGCACTGCAGGCAGGGAGGAGAGCTGCAGGATGCTGGAAGGGTAAGGGTAGGGGGTCTGACACTGAGCAATAGCTGGTCCCCTCTGAGCCAGCGCAGTGCATATTTAATGATCTGCCCACTTATTACATATGTGCATATGTAATGAGCGGCCGGTTCATTAAGTACGCACTGCGCTGAGGACCAATAGTGCTCACTGCTGCCTGGGTACCGTTTCAGACCCGTTCAGACAGCAAAAAAAAAAATGGGTCTGAAACGGGTAGGACCCTGCTTTTTTACAGTTTCCAAAAACCATTTTTTTGTAAATGCTAAAATCACTGCACCTTTCAGACCGCACATATTACCGTTTTAAAACGGTTAAAAAGCTGCAAAATACAGTTTTTTAGTGTGGTCTGAAAGGGGCATTAGTCTTTACCACAAAGTCTCAGGCACATTATGCTCACTCTATTGCCAAGTCATCTGCTGTAAGCAATAAATGTAATGCCAATACGAATAGCGCTTAACAGCATTAGAGAAAAGAGAGACAAAAAATCTGCATTACAGATGGAACACAGCAACCTGCCTAGTAAGTCTACAGCGCAGCTGCAACTGGCACAAAAAGCAAATAAGTTACATTGCCCTCCAGCTACTGTCAGACATTGATTTGCACTTAATGGAACAGTGATGATCTGGGGAAATGCATACAACTGCGTAAAGCGATGGCGATCCTCGGGGATCGTTCCAGAACATATATTACATACAAGATAACATGTATGTATATATGTGTTTAACGATTCCCCCCCCCCCCCTCCTCCCTTCCTGCACTTCCTGGCCAGTGCAGCAGAGCGGAGAAGTTTAGCAACCAACAGTAGTCTCCTACAGGTCATATGTTGGGCATTAGGTAACATGCATGTTGAGATTGGTAATGTGTTGTGATATCAATTCGTGATATCACTTGTAGAATCACATTAGTATGTTTCATAACATTAAAATGATATAAATCCAACCTATTACTATACTTCATATTCAGATTATGGGCTTTATTTTGATTAATTCGGTCCTCTGTGTGTACGGCGATTCCCTCTGCAGCGCTGACACTGCGGAGGGGGGTTAGAGCATACAGAAATGCGGTAAAAACCCTGATAACAGGGTTTTTACCGCATTTCTGTATTAGAGAATTGCCCCCAATGTCACAAAGCAATGTTGGTTCAGAAGGGTGGGAAGTGAAGAAATAAAAATAAGAGAGGATATGTTTGTACTGTACAGCGGGGATGTAGTTGTAACACATTCTAAAGGTTAAGTGGATGGGTCCGAAATTTGACAAGCTTGCGTGAAGAGGTGAGCTTTCAGGGAACGCTTAAAGATTTGGAGGCTAGAGGGCTGCACTCACAGAGTGGGTGCAGCCTAAAGAAAGTGCTTCAATCATGAATGGGAGAGAATAATGAGTGTTTATGATAGACATAGATGTTGTGAAGAGGATGGGTAGGGAGATATTCTGCGATAAGAAAAGAGATGTAGTTTGGTGGAAGGCCTTGTGTGTGAGTAGAGGTATTTTATATTGTATACGGTGGAATACAGGTGCAATACAGATAGTGACAAATCTTAGGAGGATAGGTAGCTTTGAGTATCACATACGTACAGATGATACTGGGAGGTAGACATATAAAGCAGTGATAAAAGCAGAGAAGTGTGCCAGTGGAGAAGTGTGCCATGGCAACCAAACAGCTGCTATGTACAACGTGCACTGTTGAGGACCAGGGTTGGGAACCACTGATTTAGATATAACTATCTGTGCCCAGCCCTGGATATCCTTAAAACTGAAACTGAAAAGTTTAGCAAACCCCTGCCCTAAAAAATCCAGCCTGATGCCGAACATGTTGACGCTGCTGGACATTATGGAATGGGAACCCATGCTTAGTATTCCCAGCCTGGCCTGTCACAAAGTCTAAGTGCTAGTTTTGGTTTTTATGGCAAGACCTCTTTTTGCTGCTAACAGCCCAGGCTTTGGGCACCATTGCTGGTGACACCTTTGGCAAAGGCACCTATGATGTGTGGGATTTAAAACTGGTAGAAATTGCCTAAACTTGGCTTCCAACCCAACCAATTCAATTTGATTTGAAGAGCAATTCATGAACCTGTATATCTACACTTCTATGATTGCTAAAATACTGGTTTCTGTTAAGGAAATGTAAAACAACAGCA
This sequence comes from Crinia signifera, assembly GCF_055691185.1. Taxonomy (NCBI): domain Eukaryota; kingdom Metazoa; phylum Chordata; class Amphibia; order Anura; family Myobatrachidae; genus Crinia; species Crinia signifera. The sequence goes on from NC_139222.1 coordinate 122,267,891, forward strand.
GGCAGTTAGAAATAGTGACATTATTAATCAGGAGAGTATCTAGAACAGGAGTGGGACCCATAGCAAAATCATTAAATGGTTCCCAATGAATTGCTAGGCTGCGTTCTTATGGAAGCTTCCAATGTGCATATAAAGTCTGCATTAACGGTCATTGTAATACTGAAAACATGCCTTCTGTAAGTAATTGCTGCTTCACTTGCAGATACGTCTGGTGATTGCAGAGAAAGGATTGCCGTGTGATGAACGAGATGTCAGCCTGCCACTTGCAGAACAAAAAGAACCATGGTTCATGCGCCTCAATCTTGGGGAAGAAGTACCAGTAGTCATCCATGGGGACAATATCATCAGTGACTATAACCAGATCATTGACTATATTGAAAGTAATTTTGTTGGAGGTAAATCTTGTTTATGAATATTTTCTGATGCAAGAATCTTTAAAAGAATTGTTCCATGAAATGATCATACATTTACAAAGCTGAGTGCATAGTCCATGTCTTCTCCGTAGGCCACATTTATGTTTTAGCCCATTAAATTATTATTAACTCACATAGACACTAAAACATAATGACTCTGACTACTAAAACAAAGAGATAAGCTGATGGAGAAGCTCCCAAACTATTTATTTTTCCGTTTATGGTCATAGTCATGGTAGTTAGTGAGCTCTAGGACACATCATACAGGGAATCAAAATAACATGACATCTGGATATCACAGAGAGCCGTAGATTTTGGTTTTAGTACTGTCACAAATGGCAGCTCTTCAAGGCATAATGGGGCAGATGTATGAAGCCTTAACAAGAGATAAATGCAAGGGTGATAAGGAGAGATAAACATCCAGCCAATCACCTGCTAACTGCCATGTTACAGGCTGTGTTTGAAAAAAGTCAGTAAGGAGCTGATTGGCTGAACGTTTATCTCTCTTTATTACCCTTGCAGTTATCTCTTGTTAAGGCTTAATACATCTGCCATAATGGCACATTCTGCCATAGAAGTTGTAATGCAGTTATCATTTTTTAACTAAATACTAGGGACTCTGTTTTTAGATTTTACCCCCAAGTACCTGCTCATTTGAAAACTGGGGTGTAAAACATAGCCCTTTACTAGGATGTTGTGGTAGAATTCTGCTGGGTACACATTAGACAATATTTTCAAATATCTTGCAGTTTCCGTCAGGTCGGAAAACAAAAACTAAATATCATCTAGTGTGTATGCTCTATGTCGCTAATGATGCGCGCTTCTGCACTTTAACAGCGCTATCTGTACAGAACCGGCCCTAACCAATTTGATGCCCTAGGCAAGATTTTAGCATATGCCCCCCCCCCCCCCCCCCCGCACCGCCACTAGTTCTGCCTCTGACCCAGCACCTATCAGCCAGTAAAACATAACACCCCTCAGCCATAGCTTTCAAAATCCACAGAGCCGCAAGTAGACATTTTGGTGCCCTGTGCCAGCAGGAGAATTGGCACCCCCTATATTTTAAATGGCACAACATGTGCCAAAGGAGCATATACTTGCTGGGAAGGGGAGTGATCACACAACAGTACCCCGCATCTACCACACTGTTCACAATGTTCCAAGAAACTGTCATGTAATTTAGGGTATTCCGACATTATGCTGACAGTGACCACAATTTTGATATATATGTGGTGATGTACAGTATAATCAGTGACCAATGATCCATATTACCAAAGTGAAGCAGATAGCTACACCTTCAAGATTGATGGAAGGAGTGGATCATATTATGGGGGGAGGGTGCACTGATGGACAGAAGGGAGGATGCATAGCTTGACAGACAGGAGGGGTAGGAGAGATAGACAGACAGAAAGACAGAGCATTATATGGGGGTGTAGACAGACAGAAGGGGGGGCACAGATAGACAGATAGCAAGGGGCACATATGGACAGACATAGCCCGGAACCTCTAACTATGTGTGTGCAGCTGCTATGAGGCCCGGTGGTTTAGGGGGAGTCCCAAAAGAAATCTCACTACACCCGCTAAAAATATATATTTGTATTTTTAATGACTGTAACACTGATGAGTTGATGGTGAATTGAGAGGGGAAAGGAAGGGATCAAGTCAGCACAGGAAATGGTAAGTTTTGGGGGGCACAGGGAGGGGTGAGGTGGGCACAGAAGGAGCTAATGGTGGCACAAGGAAGGCTAAGGGCGCTCTGAGGAGTAGGGGTATCTGTCAGGTGGAAGAAAGGATGCCCATCACTGAGAACAATCAATCCCCCTAGAATGAGGGGACAAACCCTGGTGCCCCATCATGGACAGCAGCATCACGCCATGCACTACTGACCACTGTGCATGTCGCAGATCCGGTGCTATGGGAGAGCCGAGTCCACCGCCAAGCTCCAAGCAGAGCATCACTAGCTTCTCCTCAAGCTGTATTCCAACTCCTCCCACTTGCTATAAGGGCCCGGGTGGCACTGCAGCAGCCGGAAGTTTCCCCATCCTCCTTGCACAACATCGGGTAACTGCCAGGATCGGGAGACAGTACCTGCTGGGGAGGGTCGGAGTTACACAAGAATGAGACAGCCTGTAGTGCTCAGGTATGCCGACGGCACTTTCTCTCCATTTCTACGGCTGCTTGCTGAGATTTCAGTTAATGCTCTTGTCAGGCAGCCGCAGGGGTGAGCCGGCCTAGTGGGGGTTTGGAAACGGCACAGCAGTCAAAGTGCCGGTATGACATATCGCTGCATACTGGCACTCATCGACCACTGGCCTCCCCCTCCATTACCTCCTCTGCAGAGCGGTAAAGCTACTGCAATTCCTACCAGCCCAGACCCCGCTGTCACTCTTGTATTATCGCCACAAAAGCAATGTACCGTCACACTGCACACTGCCTCTGGCCGTCCTTGTCCCGACGCTGCCTTCAATGCAGAGCTGACCCTAGGCTAGGCTTGGAAGGCATGCCCCTGGGTCTTCCAGATGCCCTAGGCATTTGCCTAGTTTGCCTATGCCACCGCCAGCATAACAGTTAGGCCCATTCTCCCCCGACTACTGTGTACCCACAATTACATTTCAGTTTGACTACAGTTATTCAATGGTTCCTCTATGGTTCTTTTTTTGTTGTATTGTATTTAATAAATAGTTGGAGTGTAAACAATATTATGTTTCTTTGACTCCTATGTAGTACCTAAAAGCACAAGAACATATAGTTGTCGACATTTCAATACAATTTCCAATGACACTGTCTGCTGAGCAGATGGCAACAAGACATAAGCAGTGGACATTATCAGATTGCATACTTCCCAACAGTACCTTTTTCCACAGGTCAGTGCAGGGGGTGTGGCCTTGTGATGTGGGGGTGTGGTCTAATGGTATGATGCCAGCCTGGCTGCAGCTTTTTTGGGTGTCACCTGTTGCAGCCTAAAATATAATTGGATGTTACTTGATATATTCCCTTCCAATATATAAAAGAAATGTCATTGTGAAGTTGACCAAACCTATCGGTGTGACTAGTAATGTAAAATTACAGAAAACTAAACAGTAACCAGTAGCAACTTGCAGGCATTACATTTATGTGCAATTGGTGGAAGGCTTTGTCTAGATATTCCCACCTGTTTGAAAGTGGTAGCGCTTACTGTAGGGGCACACCATGAACATGGCATTCGCACAGACAAACTGGTAATTAAAAATGTTACAACTGTGAAATGAAACACATAGAGGGAATGCAAAGAGCTCTGTTAACATGCATGAATACACAAGTTAGTCATAAGCAGGGGCAGAACTCTGGGAGGCAATGGAGTCATCTGCCATCGGGCTCCTGCTCCCAAGGGGGCACCTCTCCTCCCCTGCTGGTTCAAATCAGTTAATTGAAAGCCAATGATATCCCTTCTGTAGCTGAGTTCTGAAATATATATGTTCTCTCTCTCTCTCTCTATATATATATATATGTGTGTGTGTGTGTATAAAACACATATTTCAGAACAGACATATATTATATAAGGGTGTGTGTGTGTGGGGGTGGGGCACCAATATATATCTTGCCTCCGGGCAACTGTGACGAACTTACGCCACTGGTCATAAGAACACATGTTGTGAACCCAAAGCACATGACATGTACTGGTGGGGGTGTAGATCCCTTGCAGTCCCTGTATTTTGAACTCTAGGTGGACACACATGCTAGTGAAAGAGAGGTTATGTTCCTAGTGTGCAGCTAGATGATATATATGACACCAACATCCTATCTAAATTTTTTGCCCGGCTGTTTATCAGCTATAATATATTTTAAGCATCTTCACTCATTGCAATCAACATGAGTAACTAGAGCCTGGATTCTGTTATGTGCATTTCCTGTATTGTATGTGTCCGCTGAGAACTCTCTGATCACAGTTTAATTTCCATCTTAAAATGCCATCTGGGAGCAGTCAGCTGTTAAGACTGGTAAAGATTTAAATTACGCCTGCTTCTCAGCCTCATTAATTGTTTCAAACTTGTAAATGAATGGGATGGTGAGAAAGAAAGGTTATAGACTCAAGAGTGACAGCTTTAAAAATATTTTCAAATATGTTTGAGCCAGCGTAATTTAAACTGCAATATAAAATAAAGTTATACTTCATACAGTATATTTTCTGTATTTTAATGTAGTCAAGTGTTAATTGTCTACCCATCACCTGCACATAGCGGACCTCGTTAAACATCTTGGTAAATCAGAATAAATCTGCCCTGCTGCACTGTGCAAGCCTCACATTACAGTCCTAGATTTTGGGGAGGAAGGCCGTAGTGTTGGGATAAGTATAGTAAGGTGGAGGTTGACCAAGCATATGCCTGGTAAATAATATAATACAGTAAATAAATAAATAAAACCTCGAATCCTCCAGTACCCCAGCATGACCCAGTGTTAAGGCCCCCTTACATTAGAACGATTTTGCCTGATTTTGGCCAATTTCGATGTTTCAGGCTGATATATCGTCTGAAGAGCGCCACATCGTTTGTGTTTTCCCTCCGTTCCGACTTGCGGTCCCGTGAGAGTCGGATGGGAGGCTCTAGGTTGGTCGGACCGCACCTGTGATTTGTCGGAATCGGATGGAAAATGGAGTGCTTTTATCGTATGCGATATATTGCCTTTCTGCAATATATCGCACATATAGTACACATGCAATTTGGCCAGATAAATCTCATACAATTTATTTGAACAAATTGCATGCACAAAATAACACCAAAGAACCAAATTGGATGCAATCACTCCCGGGAAGGTCCAGGGGGAGTTCAAGGGAAATTGCATCCAATTTCAGCATCAGATATATCGTTCTAATGTAAGGGGCCCTTTAAAGAGCCCAGGCTGGTTTCTTCTAAGGTAGGCAGACCAATCACTGCCTGAATAGGGCCAAGTAGGCACCTCTCTGGGTGGAGCAGTTGAAAAACACAGTGTTTCTCTCCTAGTGGTTACTGTGTCCTTGCTGACAAAGCCCTATTCAATCCTCCTGGGCAGTGTGTACCAGTGTAAATAACATTTCAGGAGGATTTGCGGGAAAGTGTAGCGAGAATTTTTTTCTTCTTCACATTATTTCTTTGTATCTTGCAGGGGGGGGAGGGTTAATAGTGAGCATGACAAGCCCCTTAAATACAATTCTTACGAGGCAATATTGGGCCTTATTCTGGTTCACTCTCAGAGGCAGATTCCTTCTCAAATGGACAAAACCATGTGCAATGCAGGTGGGGCAGATGTTACTTATGCAGAGAGAATTAGATTTGGGTGGGGTTTTTCTTCAAAGTGAGATCTATATTGCAGTGTAGAAATAAAGCAATTAGTATTTTCCCTGCACAGAAACAAAATTACTCACCCAAATCTAATTCTCTCTGCACATGTTACATCTGCCCCCCCCCCCCCTGCAGTGCACATGGTTTTGTCCATTTGAGAAGTAATTTGCCTCTGAGAGTGAACCAGAATAAGACCCATTGTGTCAAAAGTTTTATTGGGACTGCAATAAGGTTTTTGTGTTCCTCATTAATAATGTTACTTTCCCTAAAATTCAACTTAGTTACATTGATGCATCTACCTCTACAGTTTTCTTTCAAAGTATATAGGTTTTATTTAGCAAGTTGACGCCATTTACGAACAAACCTGTTACACATCACAATTTATAATTAATTCGAACCATCGCATATAACCAGTACTCACCTACCTAGGCAATATGGAATCATAGAATTTGTAAAAATGCTTTATTAGAAGCCCTAGTTGGCCTTAGTATTTATTACTCTATGATAAATATTTCATAATTAATTACAAAACTGTTAAAGAAATAAGCAACCTCTTTTATAGCTTCTATGGACAGTCAAGAAAACCAAAATTGTAATTTTCGTGTTGCTTCCTAATGTAGGATGTGTTGGGCCTCAGACTACAAATGTTCGAGGCATGTGGTGTATTGCATCAAAGTTTTATATATTTGTATAACTTAACTGTATTTTCATTTCAGAACTTATTCCCCAGTTGATACCAGAAGCTGGAAGTCTTCTCCACTCAAGGGTTGTCCAGTATAGAGATGTTCTAGAGAGCCTTCCGATGGATGCTTACACTCATGGATGTATTCTTCACCCGGAACTTACCATCGATTCCTTGATCCCAAAATATGCCACCGCTGAGATCCGCCGTAAGTGGCCTCCTTGATTTTGCTAATAAGTGTGAAGAACAGTCTTATTATTGTCAGTTATCATTAGTAGAAAGAGAACTAGTAACGTTTTTATGTATCAGTAGTCCATAAAAACAAAACCACAGTTGCATGAGTGAACAATGCATTTTACACGTTTTTTGGTAGAAGTTTTAAATGACTATGTTCAGCTGTTCCTGATTCTTTCCATTCCTGATTCCTCCCATGTCCAATTGAGGACATGGTCCTCACTTGCAAAGTTGCACAAGTGTAGTCATCACACATCTTCAGCTGTTATGGTAATTACCATAATCTTATTGACTAAAGATTTTTCTATATCCCATCCCCTTCAAAACTGGGGACCCCACTTCAGACAAATCCTGAATGTATATGAGATAAAGTGCAAAAAAAAAGTCATTCAAATGTGTGCTTAGCACTAGCATATACTATGCCAGATACGTTATAAATAAAATAGCTTACAGGTGGATAGTTCTAATTAGTGAATGGTATGGAAAGTGTATAGGGATGTTAGAAACCTCTCTATGGTGGTTATTCAGAGCTAATTGCTACTGCAGTCACACGGCGATCGATTATCGAATGATTGCACATCCGTACAGATTGTAGCGTGCATGCATGAGGCCAAACAGTGGCATGACTGACTGGAAGCCGGCGTTTGGGGGTGGTAACCTGCCATTTTCTGGGAATGTCAGAATAAATGCAGGCATGCCCAGGCATTTTCAGGGAGCACCTGGGACATAAGCTCTGGCACCGCTCAGTCTGTTTCTATAGCACAGCATGCACGCACTGGAAAAATCATACAATGGCGAGTTGCGGATGGATTTACAGATGGACGACCATCTGCAATATTCTTGCAAGTCCTTTGCGGACTTGCACAGGGCAAGTTTTCACTCTGTCTGGGTGGCAACTATTTGATCGCAGTCCTCTGCACATTCGCACAACAGTGTTAAAGTCTGAATAACCTCCTATGTCAAAAGATGCTGCTTCTTATTGCACATAAATAAATATACTGTACAATGTAATCGTGTAAAAACATACGCAGACAAAATGTAACTCTTATGTCATGAGTAAACAACAGTAGACTAAATCACCATAGTATACTGTAAATTAAGGTTTCATAAAAGAGGCCCTACATTTGTTGAATTTTAAAGTTCACAAAAAGGGTATGAAACAAAGATGCAAGTGGTGTCTTATTCGGAGTTGGACACAACTTGGATGAAACGGTCTTTCGATGAAATAGGATGCTTTGAGTGAGGTACTGCCGGGCAGTTCCAAAGCATTTGCATGGACCGGCCCTGATTTGTTGCAGCGTTGTAGGTGTGCATAAACAGCTCCGTGAGTATGGACATGAAGATTGTATCTGATGGATCTTTTGCACCTATCATTGGACTGTCATAACAACCGGAGTAAATTCAATAGGCGGCACTGCTTTCCGTTTGCACATGCATAACCCCTGCATTAGTTAATCAGATACTTATATTAGCATGAAATGTAAAACAGGCTTCCATGGCTGTCCCCAACTACAGTACAGTCACTGTGCATACGACTCAGAATCAGCTTATCTTCCAACAAATAGTGTGATGACTATTCACAAATATGCGCTTAGCGACGCTAATGTTATTAATGCCTTCAGTATTGTTCTTACGCTTATGAAGCATGTTCAGGGATTTCATTACAATGATGTCATTAGTGGTCAGTTTTCTGCAGGTCATCACATTTTCTCTTCTCAATTTACAGAGCATAAACACTTTTCATTCAAAGAAGCAGAAATCTACCCTTTGATTAATTTAGGATCATGTGTATATTCTCCTTCAGTCAGGTCATTGATGTGAATGTAGGATTTGAATACTTGTCTTGGAAGCAACCTGATTAATACATGTAATGATAATAAATCCAAAGGCAGTACACAGTTTATCTATCTTTCTGCTCAAGTAATCTATTGCATAGGCAAGGAAATTACATAAAAACATACATGGGTAGTCTAAAAAAACAGAAATAAATATGAATAAGGACCATACCAGACAAATGGATTGAAAGATCAAACACATTCCTTGTGTTACATCAAGGGCGGATTGGCAGTAAAAGTCATTGGGAAGTTTCCCGGTGGGCTCACACGCCTGTGCCCAGGAGAGAGTTCAGGTTGGCAGCCTGGTGGTGTGGGTGTTTTAGAGGGTAAAGGGTGGCATAAATCTACCTATGACACCAGGGTAGGTCATTGTCATGGAATTAGCATAAAGTTGCAGATGCAACTGCAGGAAAAAACACAAAAATGGCATTTTAGGCATACACTAAGCTGAGTAAGCCACTGCATAGGTAAGAGCACCCTGGCTCTGCTACGTACCCAGCAACATGCTAGGCAGCAAGGGCTGGTGGGAGTTGTAGTTTATTTGGAGTTTCTGCTCTGTGTAGTGCAGTGCCAGACACAGACGCCAATAACACTTTGTAGCTGCTGTGGTTGGGCTTGGTAGGAACTACCCAGAAGGGCAGACAAGGTAATAACTGTATGGGAGACTTCAGCTGTGGTTATAAGTGTACAGTGTAGTACACTCTCCGCTTCAGTGATAAAATTCAGTCCAAACTTACTTTTATTTCTATCTGCCAAAGAGGGGGCATGCGATGACATCATGTGACATCAGCTGGCCGCCCCTAGCAGACATCGGCCTGCCTGCATTCTTAGGGGGAACACCCGGCGTTTTTATGAGGACACTTATAACACGCTGGGCGTTCCCCTGCTCCCTCCACGCAGTAAACGGCGCATCAGTGCTGAGGCCGAATTCAGATCTCAACTAGCGATCCTGAATTAGTCCCAATGTGTGCATTACAACTGGGCTTTTCCCATGAGACTACAGCCCATTAAGTTCTTCAGCATGCGCAAAAGTACGCAAAAAATGGAGCCACTGGCAGACCCTAGGACAGTATTGTTGTTTTTAAAGAAGGAGTAGGTTATAAATCAGCCTATATATTGTATTAAGTTCTGTTTCAAATAGATACATTTCATTTCTTATCACGCAGGACACCTGGCCAATGCCACCACCGAATTATTGAAACTAGATCATGAGGACCCTCAACTAATGGAACCATATCTTTCCAAACATAAAAAGCTCATGGTATGTAATCGTATCCTACTAGTTCTCATTTGTTACTTATTTTAGGTTATAAGAACTATAAAGTCTGAAAAAATCCATGAGGGATTGCTGCAAATATCCAGGGGGAGATGTACTAAGCCTTGGAGAGTGATAAAGTGAAAGGATAAAATACCATTAATCAATTCCGGTCATCTTTCATACACAGCCTATAACATGACAGTTAGGAGCTGATTGGCTGGTACTTTATCTCTCGCCCGCTTTATCACTTTGCAGGGTACTTTACGTAACTATATCTTATAACAACAACCAGTATTTGTAAAGTGTGGTACAGTATAGTGTAGTTTGACATTATACTTTTAACTATAACCCCAAATCAATTGTCAATATGCATTGTATAAAAAGTATACAAAATACTGGTTACTTCTTACCAACAACCAGTGTAAATCAAGTTAAAGCTCTAAAAGAAATGCCCAGCCTGATTTGAGCAAGATCTGTATATCACTCTGCGATGATGGAGGACCATGGAGACCTATAGTGTGTCAGAGTAGATTGCTGATGTGAGAATTTGCAATCTATTTGATTATTGAATAACTGCGCTTGCATACGGATCATAGCGCTCAGGGGCATGCCAAAATAGAGACAAAAATAGCGAAAGGATCTAATTGCAATCCCCTCGCAATATGACTGACAGGAAGTCAGCATTTGGGGTTGGTAACCTGCCGTTTTAAAGCAGGGTTTGTGAAGTCAGCACTGGCCTCGATCACCCTGTCCCTGAGTTGTGGAAGGATCAAATTTACTCACATTTTCACAGACTTTAAAAATGAATTGATGGTTTGTGAAATGTATATGGATGTGCGACAACATTAGGGATGCCAATCCCGGGGCATTGTTTCAATCCCAGAATTCAGGATTGAAAAATGCCTGACCCCGGGATTGGCTTCCCTGATAAAAAAATTAAAATCCGCCCGGCCACCCCGCATATTTACTTACATATGCGGTGTGGGTGGAAGCCGGGTGGGTGGGCGATGGAGCAAAAAAACGCGGCGGAGGGCAGAACGCCCATGACAAGGCGGGCTGTGCGGCCTGACCTCTGACCTCATTATGCCGCACAGAGCCGCGCTGCCGGGGATGGGAGAAGCCAGGCAGCGTCTGAGTGGGAGCTCAGGTACTGCCCGGCATTAGACTGCGCATGCGCAGTCTAATACCGAAATACCAGGATTGGAATCGCAGCGTTTTGGGGCCAAAATTGGTCATCCTAGACAGGATAGCAGAAAGTGGTATTTTCTCGCAGATTTGCACAGGGTGGGTTTTCTTTCTTTCCGAGCGGCGTCTCACTACTCAGTCATCTGCAAATGTACAGATAAGTGATCAGGTCTGTATAATATACATACCTTACATAAAAGGTAGTATTCTAAACATTGTAATGTATAAGTTGAAATCCAATGCTATTATCCATGTTCTTTCCTCCAGGCTAAAATTCTGGAACATGACAATGTAAACAACTTGAAAAAAATCCTAATTGAGTTATCCATGGTATTAGACCAGATAGAGGCTGAGCTGGAAAAGAGAAAAATTGAATATGAAGGTATGTGTGTACATGTACTTTCTAGAATAAAAATATATACTCCAGTGTAGAATTCACTCACACAAGTGTCTTGCAAGAATTTCCTTGGGTGAACGGCAGCATAAGAAAACTCCTATGACAACAATACAAACCGTGGATATAGCAAAACACAGAAAATGTTTGGTGCTTAACTAAGGGTTGCTCTGCTGATTTTATGAACAGTAGAGGTGTACAGGTACTGGAATCCATGGGGGAAATTTACTAAGATGGGAGTTCTATTATATATGGGATTTTGCTATGGGAAACCAATTAGATACGATTATCTTCTAGAAGGTGCTAAATAAATAGGAAGTAGATTCTGATTGGTTGCCAATAGCAACATCCCACCTGATATAGAACTCCCGTCTTAGTAAATAAATCCCACTATGTTTTATTATATGTTGTATTTCTTACTTAGGAGGTGTACACGAGGTTAGGTGGAATAAAACTCCTATCTTAGCAAATAAGAGAAAGAAAAAGTCCTTATTGTGCTACAGCTATTGTTAAAGGGGACGTCAACCCCTGGCTCAAGGAGTGTACACAAATAAAACACTTAATGGGTTGGGAGTAAAATTCCGACAGTTACCATTCCGACGGTCAAAATTGCAACTAATTCCACTAAGTCTTTTCCCCACCCCTCCCACAGCCTAACCCTGCACTTACCTTCCCGCAGTCTAACCCTATTCTCTGTACTAACCTTCAGAATCTATCGGTGTCTGACTGTTGGGATCCCGCTGTAAGTATTCTGTCTGTCGGAATGCCAACTGGCGGGATCCTTACCACATGACCGCTTACCTAGACATGGTATACCATTTAGAATGTAACCACGAGCATTGTCCCAGATTCTGGCAGAGAAATGGGTAAAATCGTCCCAAATCACGTGTATGACATCCAATCCAAAGTGCAGTCCCGTGTGCATCGGACCAGAGTCAGAGGTCGGTGTCAATGGCACATGGCGGTTGCTTTTTAGCCCCCACAATGTATTGTATCCTTTCTGCAGAGCAGGGAGCGTTGGGCAGGAGGTCGCAGCTGGTTGGATGGTAGTTTCTCTCTTTCCTTTAAAACACTCTCCAAGGTTTAGTACAGCTATTTGTATTGACACTTATCAAAGCAAAGTTTATAAATGTCAATAAAAATTAGTTTAGGGTTGCACCTAAGAATATTCTGCATGCCCATTGGAGTTCCCAGGAGCAGATTGCCAGATGCTGGCTGTTTGGGAATTCCTGCAAGGTTGTCTGTTTTTTTAAAGTGTAAATCATTTACACAGAAAAACCACATGCTCTTGGTTTGTAAATAAATATTACCCTGCGCTCTCTATAAATCAATTTGATTTCACTATGATTGTTTAAAAAAAAAAGTGTGGTATAGCTTGTTACCAGAAGAATTGTGATGGGGACTGTGATTGTGGGTTAATGGATGATGATTGTTTAAGTGTCCCAACGCGTTTCAGCCATTGACTGGCCTTTTTCAAGGATGTGTGATCTGAATTAATGCCACACCGGCAACTTACTATTACCTCATTAATTTTTATTTAACGATTGTATATACATTCGTATATTTATATGTTTACATGTGTACATGTTTTTATGTGTGGCATTTTGTACTCTTTATATGCTTATATGTGCTTTTTTAAATCATTTTATATATTTATCTATAAAACATTTTTTTTTTAAACAATCACAGTGAAATTACATTGATTTATAGAGAGCGCAAGGTAATATATTTATTTTGATATTGCTAACCCAGGAGTTTGGACAACTCTTTTACCTTAGCAGCACTCGCCCACAAGAGGTCTGAGCACAGGAACTATACCCCTTTAATAAAATTTGGTTTGTAAAGGATTGTAGCTTTAAAAAAAGCCTAGCAGAAATTCACAAACAGCGTGCACCTTATACACTATTACATTTTGTGTCCAGTGTTTGTTATTTGCATGCTAATCTAGCACACTGGGAGTGATCAGTATTTCTCCACCTTTCTTCTATTGCCATGTTTAGCTGCTGGTTGACACCAAAATAGATAGGATATATGTGTCTGTCCCATTCGTAGTGTATGTAAGGTAGTGCAGGATTTATCATCAGCTGTTTTGTATATAATGGCATCCTTGTTATAGAAAACACTAGCTACAGCTGTCTAGTGGTGGAGCTGGCTGAGGTTTTGTAGGGTAGGGCTCACACATTTCAGTTATTCATTATTTTTACACAGAGCTTTAGGGGACGTTTAGCATTTTGAGAGAATAGGGTGAGACCCAGTCTACACGAGTTTGCAAAAATGAAACCTTTATGTAGAGAACAAAGACTTGTGTTCCTCCCCCTCTGCCTATACTCCTTTTCCACTGCAATGTGTCCATTTCCACACTTGTAGTCACCACAGTGAAATTCTAAGCGCATTGAGTCTAAAGTAGTGCTTACAGTGGGCAATGCGTCCTTCATATGTGACCTCCAGCATCTGTTATATTGTCTGCATAGAAAATGTTTATGGCTTCACATAGTGTGGAATGCCAACGGCATTCATTTTATTGAACAACATTCAAAGGCTATGTTAATTAGTAAAGCTGTGGTTGGAAAAAAAAATCAATTTCCTGTTGGAAATATATATATATATATATATATATATATATATATATATATATATATATATATATATATATATATATATATATATATATATATATATATATATATATATATATATAAAATTGTTATATAAAGCAGATCTGTTTTGTTCAGCAATTACTGCTTAGGAAGTGTCAGACTTGGATGCTGAACTTCTGGAGTGTTCTTTTGACCATAGAATCTCTGGCACATGTCTGAAGATGTTCTGACAGACTCAATACCCATGAACTTAACTGAGCTTTTATTGGATAAAAGGTTAAAAACTCTGTGCTTGGTGTCATCAGCTCCCCCTTATTCTAATAATGTTGCTGCTGGAATATATCCTATGGGTATATATCTATACCCCGATATAAACATAAGGTGAAAAACAAGATGTGGAAATTATGCGTTTAACAACTTGAAGGAAAGCACACTACACTATGAATAACCCTAACCAAACAGATACTATCTTAACAACCAAATAATTTTATATTAGTTAAAGGCTAAGCAAACTTATGTTCCACTTATTAAAGCTGATTTGTTGTATACTGTATGATCCACTTACACCAGTCCAGGAACTAAGCCACTAGCAATCTCCTCATTAATAGGGTATTACAACAACAAAAGAAAATTCGTAAAACACATCCATATCATTAAAATACTTTTAAGTTGATGTTTTAACACAAATATTTGTATTCTTACTTAGGCCGGAAATGTGATCTCTGGCTTTGTGGACACACCTTCACCTTAGCGGACATACTTCTGGGAGCTACGTTGCATCGACTCAAGTTCCTAGGACTTTCAAAAATACAATGGGAAGATGGGAGCCGGCCAAACTTACAGTCATACTTTGAGAGAATACAGAAGCGCTATGCATTTCGGAGAGTACTTGGAGACATCCACACTACTCTCCTGTCAGCAGTTTTACCCAATGCATTCCGTCTGGTCAAACGAAAACCACCATCTTTCTTTGGGGCATCTTTCCTCATGGGTTCCTTAGGGGGAATGGGTTATTTTGCGTACTGGTACTTAAAGAAAAAATACATCTAACGTCTAGCTGGTCTTAGTTTGATGTCTCTGTGCAATGTGGTATTATTAAACCTAGTAAACAGAAACCTGAACAAACTTCACCATAAAACCAATATCTTTAATGCTAATGTAAACATTCCACAATAGAACACTTAGATCTTATATTGCAATAAAAGTACTAAATTTACTTTTGTATGTAAAGCAAATTAAATCTATAATGTTGCAGTATTAATGATCAATCTATCACAAACTTGTTGAATTGTGGCCTTTCCCCAGTTACAAATTTGTTATCATTTAAAGTAAACCCATCAATATACATATTAGAGAAATTCATTTTGACAGTTTTTCAATTTAATAGGAGCTTGTATCATCTCTGAGCTCATGACTCACCTGTGTCCACTTGCTCCAATGGAGGTCACTGGCTCCAAGCAACTTAATAAATGGACATATTTAGTCAGTCCACAAAATAGCTGCTTCCACTGTTGCAACAGGTACACTTAAGGCCAGCAAAATGGTGGTCAAATAACCACTCAAAAAACTTATGACCAAAATAAAAAGCCATTATCTTTGTAAACTCACTGTTTCTTCCTACATATTATTTTCTAAGCTTATAAAATAAGAGCACAGAATGAAATCCCCTGACACACAATGCTGGAGACAAAGGAATGAAACTGCGCGTTAATGTATCTATGTTTTAATTTCAATGTAGATTTATTTTCTTTGAATGAAATATTTTTAGATTGAGCTGTTTTTAGAATGTACAAGACTTGGATGCCTTTGGATTTATTCTAAACAGCTGCTTTTACTTTTAAAATCCTGTGACCCTCTTTTGTTGCCTAAATCTCATGGGTACATATTTTTTTTACTGCATAGAGAACTTGTAACACTAAGAAAAAAAAATGTGGGCATTTAAAGGCCCGTTTCATATGAAAGTCTGTGATATCTGTCTGTTTGTGCACATCCTCATAATTAATCACAGGGTTCCAAACTTTCTTGTGCCTTTTGTATGTCAGAAAGAGCAAAATTAAGTTCTTAAAACAAGAAAGTATTATGGATCAATAAACTTTTGGTGGGAAAATAGAGGTTTCCTTTCTATTTTATCTTACAAAAAAAACTCCTCATCAATCAAGGAGTGTGGGGACGCGGATTACTTCACATGTATTCCGCGTACGCTCGCCACGCTTCGGGCTTGGTGCGCTCGCCACACTATCTAAAATCAACTCCACGCCGACGTGGATAGTGGGGGTATGAAAAGGGCGGAGGACGCGTACCGCTGCGCTCGCCACGCTTCGGGTTGGCATTGATAGGGGGGGTGGCGTTAACAATAGGGGTGCATTTAACATAGTAATCACCCATCAGGGTGCTTGTACAATTAAAAATCACATTGCATGCCATTTTAATGGCATGCGATGCAATATTTTATTGTAAAGTGCGGGTCTTTGGACCCGAAAATCAGGTCCCATCGCATCCCTTAATTAGTGGTATGCGATGCGATAGGATGGGCGCCGTGATAATACACAAGTACCGAATTTTTTACACAAAAATGTGGCATTATTGACCACCATGGGTTTTGAAGCACTTTCATAGGTTGAGTATCCCCTATCCGAAATGCTCGGGACCACGAGCATTCCGGATAGGGGAATTTTCCGGTTTTTGGAATAAATTTTTGTAGCCATACTTACCTGTCCCCTGATGGTGTCCGGTGGTCCCTCGGCGTCCGCGCAGTCCCCGGGCATCCACAGCAGGCCTCCGGCATCTTCTCCTGGTCTCCAGCGGTCCCAGGAATGCATTGCGCGAGTGTGCGCGTGCACCGGTGACGTCACCGGCGCGCGCGCACACTCGCGCAATGCATTCCTGGGACCGCTGGAGACCCTGGAGAAGATGCCGGAGGCCTGCTGTGGACGCCCTGGGACTTGGTAAGTATGAAAAGAGGGTTAGGGGGGTTAAAAAAATAATAAAATTCAATTGATTCCAAAAACCACGGTTTTTGGAATAATTCGGATAGGGGATGCACGGATAGGGGATACTCAACCTTTAGTAACATTTTGAAAAGTCTGGGAAAAATTTATTAGAACATATGCACACCTTTATAACCTATATGTAATTTTTCAGCTGTAAGCGTTTATAACATAATTTTTCTCTACACCAAATATGGAACATTATACATGGGATTTTGTCACACCATTTATTTCAAAAGTATTTTCTTCCACTGGGATGTCTGCAACAGATAATGGATCGCTAGAGGAGAATCGCTGGTCTATCACTCAACAGCAATATCTGAAGAATATTCATGGGAACATATTTGAAGCAATTTTTAAAGTGCCCGAGCAATCACCAAGGTAGTAATTATAGTTTCTTAAGACCTGTGCAGGAAGCTCCGCACCCCACTGACATTTGTATTGCTTTAGCCACTAATCAGGTCTTTGCAAGGCAAAGCATAATCAGAACACTGCTTGTTCCCAAATTAAATTATCAGTACAAATGCATGTGGGATAGTCAAGGGATTTTATTCATGCCATGTCCTTTGGTAAACAGGAAAACTATTTTCATCCACACCCAAGTATTCATAATACTGGAATAGTTCTCTTACTGAACAACATTGAAATAATAACGAATCAGGATTATAAAACTTCTGGGAAATTGCATTAACATAACCACCCGTCCTTTAGTCAATGCTCTAACTATTGGATAATTAGAGCATGAGCCTTTGGGTAACCCCCCCCCCCCCCAAGTTCCCCCTCACGCATGCGAATGGATGTTAAGCATAAACATCCATTTGCAGCCTTGGGTGTGGGGGTGAAATCATTCGATGGCCGTCGACGATCGAATGATTTCTACAGCGCTCGCAGATCTAAGACACCGAACTGGTGTAAATGCAAACGTGAGCAATTAAATCAGAACCACCCCCCAAAGTGTGAATAGTTTGACTGCAGTCAATAGGGATTATTAAATGTATAGACCAATAGTTCTCACACTCTGTGGGTCTCCTTGACCTACAGAATGTGACAATTGGTCATAAACCTGTGCCTCTACTAGCATGACATAAAAAAGGTAAACGGTTTTTCCAGTCCACTGTAGCGCGTTTACTCAGAAATCCTTACGTTGATAAATGCTGAGTATGAGTGAGATATAGATTATGAGAATATATATATAAATAAATAAATAAACAGGATAAAGGCGGCACTCTTACAGTCTCTTTTTGCAGAATAAAAGTCCTATATTTAGCGGTCCTACGCCTTTACAAAGTTACCTCCATCATCAGGGACACAAAGCATATAACACACAGGTAATAAATACCTAACATAGTAACATAAACACACCCCCCATGTCCCACCCGATTGGCTAGCCTCTCACCCCCCAGGTAAAGAACCCGCCACACACCTGTATAACAGACCCACATCAGACGCAGGACGCCCGGAACACAGCGAGCAGGGGCACCAGTCACTCTCACTGACCTGCGCTTCCGCCCACGTGACCGGCAGATCCCGCCGTCTGATAGGCCTGACCAGATGCGCGTCATCGCCCTGCACCAGGAAACGAAAGAGCCGAGGCAAGCGGTTTCCATGGAAACGAAAAACATAATAAAAACATGATATATACATCCATAAAAACATTTAAAATCAATTGAATGTCAAGCACTGCATCTCATTACCATATCATACTCAATTAACATTAATTTTAAGTTATGATGTTGATGATGTTATATGATGTTATAGATTCATGAAATAACATTTTCAGACACCAACTTATAATATAGTCTAGTCTATTTAACCGTGCAGTTATATAGATGTCCCTGAACAACAATATGGCATGAGTATTGGCCTGATATACAAAATACAATATACAGTATACAATCTAAACACGATATGCAATGCACAAGCATAACCCTTAGTCTAAGCATGATGGGGGAACAAGCAGAAAATTAAAATATTTATAATCTGGTAACATGTCCCTGTCAGTCAAACAAAACACTGGAGCCCCAGCGTTTCATTTAGGCCACCAGGGGACATGGTTCCCAATAAAAAAAAAACAACGACTTTCTTTCTGAAGTAATATCTTGTTCCTGTTGCCCCCTCTGATTGGTGGTGGTATATGATCTATGATCATAGTACGGATACTAGCCACATTATGTTTGAAAATTGAACAGTGGCGAGCCACGGGCTGATCACTATGACCACTAGACAGGGCCTGATGGATGGCTGACCTATGCTGGGCCATGCGCTCCTTAAAGGAGCGCTGGGTCTTCCCAACATAGGTCAGTCCACAGGGGCAGGTTAAAGTGTAAATAATGTACACTGATGTGCATGTCAAGGGAAATTTTATAAAGATTGTATTCCCCTTATGTGGATGGGTAAAAAAATTCCCTACTGCCATGGACCTGCACGTGGTACAGCACAAGAACCTGAAACATCCATTTTTCCTGGAGAGGAAATTTTGGCTAGAGTTTGCTTTTTCCCAACCAGTGATGTCATATTTAACAACCCTGTTTGTGATACTACGTCCCCTAGTATAACTTGGGAGTACCCTGGAGTTCTGTAACAGGGGTAGATCACTGTCAGAAGACAACATAGGCCATAAAGCCTTAACCTTCCTTGTTCTATTTTCTGAACCAATGGCATAACGATTAAGCCAGGGAACCCGTTTTTCGAGTTTGTTATTAGTGGGTCCTACCTTAGGGTTTAGCAACTGTTCGCGGGGCATTTGCATGACCTTTATTTTCAAAGCCTCCAGTTCATTTCTGGGATAACCCCTCAACACAAATTTCTCTACCATGGTCTGGAGGGCCCCAGGTAGTTCATCCAATTCAGATGTGATTCTCCTCACCAGCAACAATTGCGAGTAAGGGAGTCCTTTATGTAGGGGTGTAGGAAACTTTCATTTCTTAGGAGTGTGTTCCTGTCCGTCGCCTTCACAAAGAGGGATGTGCTAATGGCAGCACCCCTCCTTGCGATTACGACGTCCAGGAACTCCACTTTGTCTGTACTCATGGTGTGAGTGAATCCGACCACACTGCCACTGTGGCCGTGATCCACAAACACCTGTTCGAGGCTAGATTTATCACTACCCCAGAAAATCAGTAGGTCATCAATATAGCGTTTATACAATAACACCTCCGACCTAAGGGTGCCATGTCTGAAAAAAAGACTCTGTTCGATGTGGTGCATGAAGGCGTTGGCATATGCCGGGGCCACTGCGGACCCCATGGCACAGTCTGCCACTTGAAGGTAGTATTTACCTTCAAAAAGAAAGTAATTCTTAGTTAAAATGAAAGACAGCAAAACCATGAAAAATTCCACTGGAGGGCCCTTGTAATCCTTGTCATTAGTGATTAGTGCACACACAGCCTCCACACCTGCATCGTGAGGAATACAGGTGTAGAGGCTTGTGACGTCCGCTGTGCACATAATCCAATCACCCTCAAGGACCTCTTGTCCCAAGAGGTTAGCAAGAATGGACAACAAGGATGTAGTGTCCCTCAGGTAAGTACTCAATCTCTGTATACAAGGATTTAGAATAGTATCCAAATATACCGCTACCGGGTGCATCAAGGACCCCCTTGATGATATGATGGGGCGCCCCGGAGGGTGCACCGGCTCCTTGTGCACCTTCGGTAGGGTATAAAACAAAGGCACCACAGGGTGCTCTACCATTAATGCTTGTTTCAACTCAACCTCAATAACTCCGTCTCTTACAGCTGAATTAAGAACGCAATCCAATTCCTGTTTAAACATCACAGTTGGATTCTTATTAAGTAACATGTAGGTTTTAACATCACTCAGTTGTTTTAAGCATTCAGTTCTATAGTCCTTAAAATCCTGAACTATAACCGCACCCCCCTTATCCACATTATGAATTATAATGTCCCTCCTTTTAGACAGGCTATCTAAAGCAAGTTGTTTAATACTGGAAAGATTATACCTTGTGCCAACAGGAACGGACTCATCCTTTCCCAATTGGTCCACCATCCTCGTAAATGTCCTTATGGAGGGATTTATAGAGGGGGGGGGGGTCAAACCTCGAGCGGGGTACAATTTTCTTTAACTGCTCAGGTAGGGAGACTTTTCCCACAGACTGGACAGGGGGAGGAGTTTTCCCAAAATGTTCTTTTAGGCGCAAAGTTCGATGGAGTTTATACGTGTCAACCTTCCACTGGAAGGCATCCGCCTTTACAGTTGGGACGAAAGACAAACCCTTTGCAAGGACTTCTATTTCAGTTGCAGACAACGGGGTACTTGAGAGGTTAAAAACTAAGCGTTCACTTTCCTCGGTGGGCGAGTGCTTGCTCTGGCGGCGGTTTTGGCCTGCCCGCCGCGTCCTCTTCCGCCGCGTCTGTTGCCCGCAGCCATATCAGGTACCCCTAAAGGGATCCCTGCAGCATTTGTATTGGAGCAAGACGATTCACCCTCACTCTGAGATGTACTAGATCCATGATTGGACTGTTGAAACCTGTGAGGCTTTCGACGTCCATACTGGGGACATGTTCCATCTTGCTGATTACCAGCATTCAACCACGGGTAGACCCTCCTCTGGTCATAGTCAAGCTGTACTTTCTTAACTTTTTCCTTTTTAAAAGAAATTAAATCATGCTTGTATTTCTCCATCTGTGCATTTATTTTATCAAGCCAATATATATATATATATATATATATATATATATATATATATATATATATATATATATATATATATATATATATATAAAAATAAAATCTCACAATCAGAGGACTAATAAAGTACCTAATACTGCATTTCCAGTCAGTCTTCTGTCCTGAACAGGTTGTGTATTTAAATGTAAAATAAATAGTTATGTGTGAAAAGCAATCACTCCGACAATTTTATTTATTGGAGATAGCCAGCCTATTCCAGTGCTATTGTCAGCAAATTTGTAGCATGTAGCTTCACAACACTATTGATACAGTAGCATTTCAGGTTCCCTACAGGACTAGCTCATCTCTCATGCAATGGTGTGATGTAGGAAATCCTATCCTCAGTCCTCAAATCACACTACCAGTGCAGGTTTAAGTGATATACATGCTTGAGCACAAGTGGCTTAACTAACTCCTTAGTTATTTAGATTTAACGAAACCCCGCACAGCCAAGTATTATTTATTTATTAACAGTTTCTTATATAGCGCACACATATCACGCAGCGCTTTACAGAGCATAGTTATGAGCAAAGACACATAACGAATTACAGTACAAGACAGTTTAGGACAAGTACATTGTAAATATGGATAGTTGCATCAGGGGACAGGAAAACTGAAGCAATCATCAGGGTGACAGAGGTTTATATATTCTAAGAAAGGCACATGAGGAGAGGGCCCTGCTCGTGAGAGCTTACATTCTAAAAGGGAGCCGTACCATGCACAGAAGGTTACAATGGTCGGGATGGCCACAACCCCGGCAGTCATCCTTTCTAGGCAGCCATCCTTTCCAGTGGTGACAGCCGGCAGGTTTGGTCGTGTTTGTTTTCGCCGTCCGGCGTCAGCCAGAGCGTGTGAAAAAGTCCTGTGTGTGCCTTGAGGCCCGAGGTTGGGAATGTCTGGTCTGATGCATTGTTGAGAATTGCACAATACAAGTGTAGCTTTTCCCATATGAAAGAACACAAGTAGCAGCCTATAGTTCCCTATGACCACATGCTTCACACTCCTTGGCACTATTCCTAGTACATGAATATATAAGAAGTGGTAAAATCACGCTGAGCACAATGATGGAGGACACGTATTTAAATTAAAACGTTTTATATAGACAAATAATAATAGTATAGATGGGTAAAAAACAGAAATTGGAATGTAATCAACACACAACAGCTTGAAAAAGTCTCCAGTCGCTTAGGAGACGAAACGCGTTGCCCCACTTCCGCCAGTGCCTACCGCAGACTTGGATCAGACTTCGGCCCTTACACTCAGAGACCTTGCCACATCTACATCCGGCCGAAGTTCCGCCTCCACTGCTGCCGTGTATCCCGGCATCTGCAACTACACGTGAAGCCGCCCGCAGTGTGGAACCCTCCGGTAACGGATCTCTATCAGCCCGCAGAGGTGCCGCCCAAATATCCCTCAAGCCAGTGAGTTATACCATTACCCGCATCCATCATTGGTTAATCGGGACTCCTGCTTTTTGGGCTCACTACTAACTTTGCCTTTTCTGCTCATACTAACACACAGGCTTCAGCAGCTCAATATATATATTTGTCAATACCTGCATGGAACACATTGCTTGTCAGCCTACTTGCTAACCCAGGTCCTTTGGCTTACTAATCAATCTGCTGCTTCAGGCTATTAACTGTTTGTCACATCCAGCGGCCATTCTGAGTGCATCACTGATATAGATCATTACCTTTTTGTTTTTGCTGGGACGCCAGCAGACATTCTGTCAGGAATCGTGCCAAGTCTGCTTTTAAACATGCAAAGTTTGTTATTGTCTCATATATAAGAGTATTATATATTGTATGTTTGTGTGTTGATTACATTCCAATTTCTGTTTTTTACCCACCTATACTATTATTATATTATTTGTCTATATAAAACGTTTTAATTTAAATACAGCGTGTCCTCCATCATTGTGCTCAGCGTGATTTTACCACTTCTTATATATTCATTTATTTTCCTTATTGACAGCGCAGTGTGTATTCCCCAAACAAAACATTTGTCAGAACAAAATTATTTCTTCTTTTTGGAGTTTTTGCAGACTCCTTACACCTGCAGCAGCCATTTATGGTGGGTGCCGGACGGGTTCCCGACAGTCGGGATCTCGACAGTCGTTTACCCGACGTCGGGATCCCGACTGTCAAAATGCTGATAACCGGGTGCCCGACGGACACCCGCTATTTTCCCTCGTGGGGGTCCACGACCCCCATAGAGGGAGAATAGAATAGGTGGCTCGCTTAGCGAGCCACCGTGCCCACAGCGTGGCGAGTGCGAGCCCGCAAGGGGCTTTTTTGCGCTCGCCATGCTGTCTGACTCCGGGCAGTTGGGATAATGACTGTCGGGATCCCGACTGTCTGAGTCCCGTACCACATCCATTTAAGGTTTATATTACACACAAGAACCATCTTTATCTGCATCCTTTATATATACCCACTAGCGCCGGGGCCCTTGAGACAGTGGGATATCCTCTCCCTCTCAAGGAAAAAAACCTCCACTATTCCTAGTACAGACCAAACTTTATTATACAGTGCCCAGAAACTGACATTATGCAGTCTTTTAACATCATTAGTAAGAAATTCTGAGAATATCGGGAATCTGTATAAACCACTTTCACTAACTACAAAACTACTATTAACACTGAAATATAAAAATTCAGTTTAACTTAATAATACTAATTATCTAGGCCTATCCATTTAAAATTCAAACAACTGAACTTGCCATAGCACTATTTCATTAATAAAGTCAAAAGGCACTGTATTGGCTGTTATCCAAACTGAACACGGAGGAACCCATCACTGCACCAATCAGTAGAACAGGAGTCCGAATAAAAATAAACTATATATATTTGCGATGCCCATAATATGGTCTCTAGGAATTTTACAATTAAAATTCAAAAATGATATTACATTTGTCCACCATAACTGTGAAATAGATTACCATTTACTTCAGGCCTGTTTAGACACTGCAGGAGGAAGGCCAGGAGAACATGGCATTAAATACCACCACCTGTAGGTTATGTACCACCCCAGGATCCCAAAGATGAATCCTATCATTTTTTGTAAGATATCATGAAAATAAACAGCTGTACAAACAAACATGAAAGCCCAAATGAGAGCCAGCAGAATTAGGAAACAAAATAATAAATAAATAATTATTTTCCGATGTCCCTCGAGGCGAATACTATGTATAATGACTATTTCTTCCAAAATCATCAGAAAGCAATATGGCAGCAAAAATGAATGACCGGATATATCGAATCCATGCCAGTGACCACCATCGTTTAAACAGGCTCTCTTCTCAGTGTACTCTGCTTTAACCTCCAGAAGTATCGACGACTCGTAACAACTGCTAGTAGCATTTTCAATGTATGCAAAAATACTTGTACAGGTAAACCAAAACACTGTTCCGACCAGCAGGGAACTCAGACGGCGTAAACTTGCACTTATGCTCTTATTAATAGTGTAACTGGTCAAGGCAATGAAGAGAAAAAGGAAGCAGAATGTCCAACCCCAGGAAAATTTGACGAAATATCTGCAAAGAGAAAAAAAACATTGCTTCTAACAAATGTAAATCAATCCAGTAAATCATGAAAATGGAAAACATGGGATTTAGAATAATGTAAAAAATTAAGCTCTAGTAAAATATTTACACTGATGCAAAGTGAGATTTTAGTTAAAAATGTGTAAATAAATAAATAAAAAGTATAATAATTAGGACTGTATACAGTTAGCCATGGTAATTTACTCACCTCAATGATGATACTTTCGGGGATCCCCGATAACTAAGCATTTGCTTTTTACATACACACACACACCATGGAAATAAAATATATACTATAGTTGACTGACTATGCAATCAGCAACAGAATATGCCAGGCATGGAAAGATTATGGGCCCGATTCATGTTGGCTCGCTAAGAACTGAATTTAGTCTGGGGACCAGTGGTGAGGCTCTGCACATGCATATAGGTGAATATGCACATGTGCAGGAATGCTGTGCAAACAGTGGGTGCGTACAAAAAAAAAACCGCTGGGTGCACCCATGCAAACTCAAATATGCCGAAGACTGCACGGGGCAGGCAGCTGACGTCACATGATGTCATTGCCCGCACCGTACTCTGACATTTCCGAAGCAAATAAAAGTCAGTTTAGACTGACTTTTATTTGCGAACTGGGGAAAATGATTTAATGGTCAGCGGCCATCAAATTACCTCTCCCCTGTACACTCACATGCAAATGGATGTGTAAAGGTGCACATCTATACACACAGTGGTGGATGCGGCAGGGGCGGGTGTCGCTAGCCTGCTCGCTAAGATTCAAAAGACTGCTGCTTAGCTAATTAACTCAGGCCCTATGGCCATTAGCCAACTTGACTTCTGTAAAAACCTATAAAAGCGGTGCACCCAGTACAAAACATATGAACATTGGAGACGTAAATAGCCAATTTGGTAATTTCCAAATTACGCAATGTTCCATTGGAAAGCTTGTGGTGAGCCCAATGGTCTTTCTGAACAAGCTTATTGGCTGTTGCATATTAGCTTGACATGAGACTACTGACATGGTTAAAACGTTGATTTTGAAGAAGTTGTTATGTTCACTATATTAACATTAACCATGTTGGCATTCAGCAGGTTATCGTTTTTTCTACCCATTTTGTGTACCATAAAGAACATCTGGAAATTATGAGAATGTCAACATTGTGCAGATTCTGTGACTATTGACCTTGTGATTGGGGAAATTCTGGCTGCATACAGTAATATCTGATTAGAAGGAAAGGTTCAGCTTGGTCAAAGATATCTTAAGCAACAAATATGTGTAAAATGAACATTTCAATATGCAGAGCACAGTCTTGGGGAGAGAGAGACACGATGTTTATCTTAAATTATCAATATTCTGAAGGACTACTAGGGGGTCAAGGAGTTGACTCAGAGACACCATTGCATAAGGCTCGATGTCTGATGGAACTAGAAGAGCTGCAAGTAGGTGAGGTGTGAGAGACAAAGGGCATAGTCGAGATTGGGCAGTTGTATAATGACGAGGGTCTTAGAACATTCCAATCACTAAAAATTGAAATTTTCCTTACCGACAATTATCTGTTTAGATATTTCCAGATAAGACATGCCCTTGAGGGTTAAGGCCCCCATACATCCTAAGGACAAGTCGGACCTGATTTCTCCCTGCAGCTCCCCGGGAGGGGGACACACGATTTGGCACTTGATGTGCCAAGTTTTGCAAATGATACATCGCATGCGATCATTTGCAACTCGCGGGGAGCTGCAATGTGGAGCGAGCAGGGGGGCCGGGGACATCGAGGTGGCGGGCGGGGGATGCTGCAAGGCGGCTGGGGGGACGGACGCACGCTGCTAGTAGTGCGGACGCTGCGGGGGACACAGGCGGCAGTAACATAGAGCCGGGAGCTGTCAGTACTGAAAAAAAAAGCCCATACAATGAATGGGCAGCCTGTGATTGGCTGAGCGCTCTCTCAGCCAATTGCTGACAGGCTGAGAGAGCGCTCAGCCAATCACAGGCTGCCCATTCATTGTATGGTCTTTTTTTTTTTTCAGTGCTGACAGCTCCCGGCTCCCCCCGCCCGGCTCTATGTCACTGCCGCCTGTGTCCCCCGCAGCGTCCGCACTACTAGCGGCGTGTGTCCCCCCCCTACCCGGATGGAGCATGACAGCTCCCTGCTCCGTCTCCCCCTGCCGCCCCCCTCCCTCGCCGGCGTCTCCCGCCCCCCCTCCCTCGCCGGCGTCCTCAGAGTCCCCACGGCTGCACATAAGATTTATCTTATGTGCAGCCGGTTCGACGTCCCGACTCTGACCCGATGCGCACGGGACCGCGCATCGGGTCGGACCGGGTGTCAAAACCTGCGATTTGGTCCGATTTCACTGCCCGATCCATCTGGATCGGGTGAAATCGGGGCCAAATCGCATAGTGGATGGCGGCCTTTAGTTTGATAGAGAAAAAACCGGTACTTGTTTCGTTTCACGGTGGCAGCATGGCCGCGTGTCTGAGTCCCCGCTGCGCTCGCCCACGCTACGGGCTCGGTGGCTCGCTACACTATCTAAAATCAACTCCATGCCAACGTGGATAGTGGGGATATGAACTATCCACATTGGCATGGAGTTTTTTTTAGAAAGTTTGCCGAACGCCGAACCCAGAAGTAGCGCGCAACCATGCTACCGCCGTGACACTAAACAAGTACTGAAAAAACTAATTTGATTAATTGACTAATTAAGATTTTTTAACTAAAAAAATGCTTAGAAGATCCCCGACTGGACATGAGGTCTCCTGTTTCTATAGGATTCTTATCTAGACACAACATAAAACAATGGATTAGTGGGATTAAAAACTAAATAGTGGGGGAGATAACAGGGGATGATTGGAAAGAAGCCTTGGTAAACATATGAAATGCATCATACAAGCAAGGTTTCAACAGGTCCAACTTTATATAATACATAGGATTTATATAACACCTGAGCGCATGATTAAATTTGGAGGCAGAGCCAACACCAGCTGTCCGAAGTGTTCGGCTGATAGCGGATCATTTATTATGGTCATCTTAAAAGTGTCTGTATTTTGGACATCAGTGATAGAAGTATTGACATCTATGGGTATCCCCAAAAATAACTGCACCCCGAGGGTGTGTGTTCTATCAATGGTTTTGATTTAAAAATCTAAGGTAAAACTTGTATAATGGACAGAAATGGGGACATTCGTTAACCTAGGGAGGGTTCAGAAGGAATGATGTCCAGCATGTACAGTAGCTAATGAGAAAAGTTAGTACAAGATGTTAAAGAGGGAATTATATTTGTTTCACTTAACAAGGAGATGTGACCTAGCATTGTTTTAAGAATTCCTAACTGCATGATATTTAGGAACAAGGAGGATGAGACCTGTAAGCATACAACTAACACCCCTTCCCACACAGACTCACCGCTATACAGAACACCTATCCCGGTAGACTGGACCCGTTGTGAGCTCACCCCCACTGGATACTTGGAGACTCCATTACCCCCCACCCTTCTCCTAGTGTCCAACTGGAGGGAGAGTGGAACCAGACTGCAGACACTGCAGTGCAGCGGTGCTCTCCCCCCTCTTCTCCCCTCACAGCAGCAGCAGTGACCGAAAGCTTTGGTTACAGAACAGTTTGTAGTAATACACTGTCCCATACCAATAAATTCTTCTTGCTTCACATATACCCACTCAGATTTGCATTTTTTACCGCCGACACAAAACACCAACCCCCAATAGCTGGGGACACCATTGTAGAGCTAGTGCGCTGGTCATTATTTATTTATTTGCACTTTCTGAGCCTGGACAACTCGACCAAGCTGCCAGCACACAGGTTGAGCGCCACTATCTACCAGTACTTCCCATCATTACGGTGTTTGGTATAACGTATATTACAGTGTTTGGTATAATATATTACAAACACTGTTTTGGCATAATATGGGCATTACGGTGTTTTAATATAACGTTTAATGGGCATTATAGTGTTTGGTATAACATGTAATGGGCATTACGGTGTTTGGTATAACGTGTAATGGGCATTACGGTGTTTAATATAATGTATAATGGGCATTACGGTGTTTAATATAACGTGTAATGGGCATTACAGTATTTGGTATAAGGTGTAATGGGAATTATGGCGTGTGGTATAATGTGTAATACGTGTGTGATGTGTAATAGGCATTACTGTGTACATTTTTGATGCGCGCACTCTCTCTATTTTTAGTTTGTCTGGCTCCAACATTTTAAAAATATTTTCCAAGCCCTGGCATAACGTGTAATGGGCATGTGTGGCATAATGGGCATCACGGTGTATGGCAAAATGAGTAAGTGGCATTATGGTGTGCAAAATAATAAATAGAATTGTAGCAAAGGTTTAAAAAAAAAAGTGATAAGGCAGGTCAAGAGACGGGGCTGGGGGCGGATCAATGGGTTGATCAAGGGGCTGGCCACTGTCTGGGAATCTCTCAACAAAAAGGTGGTAACCCTACCTAGTTAATTGAAAAGAAAGGCGTTTCACCAAAGGTGATGGCAATCATACATTACCAGGGAGGTCCAGGAACAGAGCATTTTCTCCCTCATGGCGAGGGTCAGGTATGCAAGTATGGTATAGACCAGAGGTGGGCAACAGGTGGCCCGTGAGACGCTCTGGTCTGGACCACCGCACTGACCTCTGTCACTATGACAAGCGGCCCGACTAGCAGTAGCCGCTTGTCATTTTAACTGGAAGCCGCAGGGCTAAAAGAAGTGCAGTGCCACCACCCGACTGCGCCCGCCCCGCACAGTCGTGTGGGAGGGGACACAGAGCTGCCTCCCCGTCATTGGTTGGTGGGGCAGCCGCTTGACCGCGTCCCCTCCCACACTCCCAGCAATGCTGTGTGGGGCGGTCGCATTTGGGTTTTTGCGGACGCATGACTCCCCTGGCTTCCCCTCGCTCAGGCACCACGGCCCTGAAAAATAATGGTGTATACTCTGCCCAGTGCAGCCCCTCCACTCCCCATAACGTGAATTTGGGCTCAATTCAGGTGACATAACGTCACTTTGGGCTCAATCTGGGAGGCACAACGTGAATTTTGGCTTAATCCCAGTTTCGTAACGTGCATTTTGGCTTATTCCGTGTGTCATAATGTGAATTTTAACTTCCTCTGTGTGGAATAATGTGTAAGAGGCAAGTATAAAAGGGTCTACTATGGTGTTGCATAATGTGTATAAGGGGTATATGGTGTGGTACACTACACTCAAGGACACCCCCATTTGCGTGACCACACAACCTTTTGTATGGCCACACCCACTTTTCCTGAGCACAGCCCTCGAACATTTACTGGAAGTGTTAAGCAGCCCCCCTGCTGAAGTTATTGCTTAACCCTAGTATAGACAAACCATGGGGACTGCAATGCAATGCTCTCAGGAGGCGCCTCTGGTTGTGATGGACAAGTGACATATGCCAGCTGTGACCTAGCCTGGAGGACAATGACAAGGAGCCTATGAGCATAGCCACGCCCCCTTACTCACACATTCAGGACGTTTCTCTTGTTATTCAGATAAGAGTCCGGCATCGGCCACAGCTCCTTCACCAGTGAGCCGCACAGCATCAGCCCGCACAGCACCGCTGCGCAGTATCCCGGCACCGTCTCAGAGGAAAACTGCCTCGTGTTGCGATTCCTCCGCTCCATGCTGAAGCTGAGCCCTGGCCGTGCTGGTTCGTCACAGCCTGTGTGACTCATTGCAACTGTGGGCATGGAGGAAAACTCCAGCATGGCGTCCATTGACTCAACACGCAAAGATGTGCGCTGGCCGCTGGGGAATGTGTCAGCCAATGGGAGCGTCGCTTTGTAGCATGTGACTTGGAACTCGATTCCAAGTCCCATGCTACACTCGCGCCGCTAATCCCTCCAATTCGTGTCACAGTCACGCTGCATTAATATAGCTATCGGCCATGAACCATCGATTGTCAATGGCCATCCTATTCGTAATCGTTTTAAACTCTGCGCTGCGTTTATGTAAAGTTAGGAGTCTAAAACTCCAGTATTTCCAAGTGTACGAGTAACTACATGTAACTATATATTTAGCAGCTACTGCTGGTTTATATTGTAACCAGTGGTGTAGCTTGGTCCCACGCCACGCCGGTGCCCGGAGCAAGGGCATGACTGTCCGTCCCCCGGCCCCCACACACAATAAAAATACACCACAGGCTGCTCCCCCTGTATAATAAAAGGACACCACAGGCTGCTTCCCCTGTTAATAATAATAACAGGACTCCACAGATTGCTCCCCCTGTATAATAATAAGGCTGCTCCCCTGTATAATAATAGGACCCCACCCCACAGTGCTCACCCCTTGACCCCTGGATATGGTCTCCGGTGCCAGGGATGTGGCGCCATGATGTTGATGCCCGCTGTGCCCGGCATCAGTCAGTGGGGAAAGTTAAAACTCGGCGAGCGCTCTGACATCGCGCATGCGCTGGATTGGGACGCCAGAGGCAGGGATGCGGCACCATGACGTGACATCATCGTACCACATCCCCAGTGCAGACTGATGCCGGGCACAGCGGGGAGCGGGAGAGCAACGCAGGGGAGCCGGCAGCAGAGCTCCAGCGCCAGGTAACATGTCGGTGCCCGGAGCTGTTGCTCCGCCCTAGCTATACCTCTGATTGTAGCTATGCTAGTACTGTTTATGGTGATATTGTTATAGTTAGCTTTACTTAATGGGTTGTCATATTTAAGAATATGCATTAATTGATACATTCTAAATTATTAATATATATTTAAAAACATACCCTCCAACATGACCCATTCCATTAGGTACAAAATGCTCTGTTTCTGGACTTCTTTCTTAATTGACAATTGCAGTCACCTGTGTTGAACTAGTCCAGCGATAATAAAGGTGTTCCAGCAAAGGTGAAGGCAATCCTAAATTAAGGAAGAAGTCCAGAAACAGAGCATTTTGTACATAATGGAATGGGTGAAGTTGGAGGGTATGTAATATGTGAAGAATACTGCCCTCCTGTCACATTTGTTATTATTAGCATTAGCTATTGACCCACCCACTTTCCTGCCCTAACAGATCTCATCCAAATATCTGTCGGCACTCAGCAGCGTATGTACCTTGTATGCTCATATATTCACTTTCCAAGCCAATGATTAGAACTTTACTATAGCTATCACCAGGGACATGGGGAAGGGGAGATTACAACCTCCCTGTGTGGTCCGGACCGTACGGTTTTTGCTACATGTCTGGACCATACAGGGAGGCTTTATTCTCCCCCTCCTCCTCTTCTGGTGACAGGTGTCACAGGCAGCCCCCGGACAGGACACCCCCGGGGTCTTGTCCTGGTCCGGTTTTTACCCCTACCCGCTTCAGTCTCTTTCAGTGCTATGTTTTCAAAATATAGGCAATGATGATACTACCGACAAAGGGTACTGACATAAGGGTATGCCTGTTATTTTAACCTGCCAGGTGTGCACCCATAGCAGTGACAGCTCTGGGAGCTGGCATGTGGAGGCTGTTTTTTTTAGCCTGTCCAGGGGCAGTTGAGTTTATGGGGGTGGCCCACATGTTATTTTAGCATGCATGGGGGGGCATGTATTACCCTGCCCTGCTGGGAAAGGGTGTTATTACTCATCCTAGGGTGTTGGCATGCCAATTTTTATAAAGGCTACTATCCTGTTGGCCTTGGTGGCTGCCCAATGACACTGAGCGCTGCACCCCAGTTTGTTGTCAATTTGGACTTTTGAGATCCGGGAACATCCGGATCTGCACTTCTCTAATTCTAATCACCCTACACAGTTTAGTGTAATGCATCCTCTATATCAGTGGTAGCTAACCCTAGCCCTCGAGACCTACCAACAGTTCACATTTTCCAGACAACCTAGCTGCTGCACAGCTGCACTCATTAATCACTGACACTTTTTAAAAGATACACAGATGGAGCTAATTAGCTCACTTGTGATTCTGTGAGGAGACCTGCAAAACATGCACTTTTGGTAGCTCTCGAGGACTAGGGTTGGCTACCCCAGCTCTATATCATTAATGAATATGTTAAATAGAAAAGGCCACAACACTGAACCCTCTGGTACTCCACTTAGTACTGTTATCCAGCCTGTAAAAATGCACCGTTTACAACCACCCTCTGTTCTTTATCCTGCAGCCAGTTTCTTATACCCCTTTCACATTGCAGCTTTAACACGGTATATTGCCATTTTTTTTACCGTTTTAAAACAGGTACAGCTGCAGTGTGAAAGCTCCATTGTCAATTTAGCGGTTACAGAATACCGGTATTTTGAAACGTGTTAAAAGCAGGATCCTACACGTTTCTGAGCCGTTTTCCCTGCAGTCTGAACAGCTCAGAAACGGTATTTGCTACAAATGATAACCACACAAGGGTGATAGATTATCTCCCTGCATTAGGGTTACCACCTAGTCCCTTTAATTCCGGACACATATTAATTACACAGGTTCTGTGGCTGGCTGACTTCAAGACTCCACTTCACCTGATTTTAAACTGCCACAGAACCTGTGTAAGTAACATGTGTCCGGAATTAAAGGGACTAGGTGGTAACCCTACCCTGCATGATCCCCACCCACAAGCAGGAAAAGGCCATTTAAAATGACATTGTATGGCTTTCTATGGGTGAATCGGGTTGAATCTGAAAGGTACAAAAACGGTATTGAAACTGCAATATGAAAGGGGTTTAACTGGCTTTTGAGACACGTTTACAAAAACGGGTTGAAAGCAGGTTTGCAATGTGAAACCAGAGGCGTTGCTAGGGTGGAGCTGGCGGAGCACAAGCTTTGGGCGCCAACATGTCACCTGGCGCCGGAGCTCTGCCGCCGGCTCCCCTGCCCTGCTCACCAGCTCCCCGCTGTGCCGTAACGAGTGCTCGGCAGCCCTAGCAGTGGCTGGGGGGAGCCGGTGCCTTTGGGGCGCCTCAGAGTCACGGCGCTCTCAGCCGGAGGCAGGCGTTCGTCTTGCTCTGCAGCAGCAGGAAGTCAATAACATAACAGTAACTTCTCCGCTTCTGGCTGTCTGTGTGAGGACGCTCAGTGACCCAGCCCATGATCCACCCATGGGGCAGGTCACTGAACCTCCTACACAGACACCCAGAGCTCCCCCTTCCACTCTGCCTGCTTCCCGCCCGCCCCTTCCATCCACTGTGGCCGCGTCTCCTCCTTCTGCACTGCGTGCTGGGGAGAGCCGTCCCGGCCCTGACAAAGTCCAAAGCTAGCCGCCCAGCTGCTCACTGCTCAGCCCCCCAGCTCTGCTTCCCTGGGCACTCTGCACCCCGCTTTGCTGCCCCTATAATTACTGACATCTGTCAGTCTGCAGTTCCAGTGTCCGTAGCCCGGCCCCCTAGTGGCTTTTTGCCGTGATTAGCGGGTAGGCGGCGAGGGGTGGAGCAAATATGACACTACTTGTCATGCAATTGTGTCATTTTGGCCCCACCTTCTCACCGCGAATCGCGGGATTATGCCATGGAGGGTTTAAAGAGGAAAAGTGCTGCTGGCCAGACTTGGCAGCAAAGACTGCTGTTGTGGCATCCTCACTCAGCCTCCCTCAACATGTCAGTGTAAGTGCATTATGGGCCTTATTCTGCTTGGTACGGTGGGACCGTATACGGGCGGATCTGGCTTTTTTTCATCTGCGCATGCGTAGCTTTCGCTATGCGCATATGCGGCGACCTCACACCGCTCACGGATGGGTCTCTCCGTCCGAAAAAACCTGTCCGCAAGAGTACGGTCATTGTGGGCGACATGGGGGTGTTTTTAGTGGAGCGGCCGGAATAATGAGGAAAACTGGGCGTAAACATGGGCGTACACGGGGGTGTGCACCAAAAATGTCGATCGGCGAACGCACCGTGCATTTTGGGCCAAAAACAGGCGGTCGCAGAAGATAGCTCCAGACCACCCCTAGAGATACCATATGAGAGCGGACGCCTGGGTCTGCTAATTAACGCTGATTACTACACCTGAATGTAATAAGCAATGCTGCAGCCTATTAAGTGAAAATCATGATTTCACTACCTGCAAGCCACACACAGACCTCAAACACATTGGAAGCATATCTTTCTACACTTCTCTTCATGTAAAGGTTGGTTTCATTTTAGGTAAGATTCATTCTAAGACCTGCTTATATATGTAAAGGTAGTTATTTTATAACCATCTACACCCATTCAGTAAGTGTTTTTGTATATTTAAAAAGCAGGACACTCAATTCACAGAAGTCAACATGTGTCAACTTTTTCACTGTAACACCAACATAACTTTATTTAAAAGTAAAACCAATGTGGGGACACATAGATAGTGATTAAAATGCAACATTAGAACATAATAAATATACATGTAATGAGGGTTAAAATGTTGTTTTATTAGGGTTTATTAAGGTACACAATTGAGTTAATAGAAAACAATTATAGAATAACAGTTAGAATAATTAATTAATTGACTTAATTATAGTTGAAAGGCAAGATTTACAGTGCCATATATGTGAAGGGTATGCCACCGTGCACGGACATGTGCTCACTCTCACGATCGGTGACACACGCTGAGTTTTCCATTGAGAAAAGGCGAGACCCGTCCGTGCAATGTGGCGTAC
Source organism: Crinia signifera (assembly GCF_055691185.1). Classification (NCBI taxonomy): domain Eukaryota; kingdom Metazoa; phylum Chordata; class Amphibia; order Anura; family Myobatrachidae; genus Crinia; species Crinia signifera. The sequence continues at coordinate 122,303,564 of NC_139222.1, forward strand.
GTACGTTCAGATATACGGAAGATGTCAGTGTGAAAACGGACGAGACCCGTCCGTATACGGTGGCGTACGCTCTGTTGTACGCCAGTTAACGTTGTCTAAGAGGAGACCCGTCCGTATACGGTGGCGTACGCTCAAGTGTACGCCACTCCCCATTGTCTGTGTTTGTGACCGTTCGTATGCGGCTGTTCTGTGGGCGGACTGGAAACGAACGGTGAAACGGACCGTACGTCCGTTTCACCGACCTAACCAGAATAAGGCCCTATATGTGATGTGTATGTCTGTGTTCTATACATGTGTATATGCAATGGTGTAATTATAGTGCCGCAGACCCCTCCGCCAGCTTGGACTAGCCAGCACCGGCGGGGTCTGCGGCGGGCGCACTGCAAATTAAGAGATTAGCTGCTGCAGGGAGAGGCAGGCATTACATGCAGGGCCATTTTTACAGGGGTATCGTCCCACTAATATTGCCGCCGGATGACTGGTCCTCATCCACTGGCTGCCCACCCCGTATGTGCTGCTGCTGCTGCGACTGAATGAAGTAGAGTTGCTGACCCTGATTAAGCCACGCTGCAGTGCCGGAGTATAGTGGAAGCTGATAAGCGCGGTGGGGTGCTTTCCATTTAAAAAAAAAAAGAGGAGCCAGCCCAGGATAAGCAGGAAGGGAGAGGGGACTGCAGCTGCTAATGGTCCGAGCCATCCTCTGCTGCTCACATTGTAGCCAGGTGCCCATGCTCACAGCTGGCTCCTGGGGAATAGATAGCGGTGGCTGCTGCTGCTGTCTGGTGTTCCAGTAACTTCTCCAGGCTATAATTGTGTGTGCTGGGCATCACGTGTGGCCTTATGTGTAATTGGCATTACGGCATGTGATTTTATGTGTTTTACAAAGTTCGCTAAAATGTGCAATGGGCATTACGGTGTGTGGTATAATGTTAGGCCGCACCCCCTTTTCGCTGCGCAAGGGTCCCACCTACTACAAATCGGGACTTTACAAGTCCAAGTAGAGAACATCTACAGCATTGCCAATGTCTATGTTTGTGCTAACCTCCTCATAGAAAACTTATTTAGGTTAGTTTGGCAGGATCAATTCTTTACAAACCCATGCTGATTAACGCTAATTATATTATTCCTCACTAAGGATGGTGATTCTTATTGACTCGGTAAGCTGTGAAGTGCGACGGGAGCTACTCCATCTGTATATCTCCAAATGAGAAGGCAGAGAGCACTCACCAGACTAGTAAAAATGAATTGTGTATTTGAACGGGTGTGGATCGTTTGATCTACACTGCAACTAGGTCGACAAGCATTGGATCGACACCACTAGGTTGACAGGCAGCAAGATCGACATGGGTCACGGTCGACTTTGGGTCTAGGTCGACACCACATTAGGTCGACATGGGCAAGGTCGACAGTCAAAAGGTCGACATGGGGTTTTTCACAGTTTTTTACCTGTATGTCAACACTGTCAACATGGACACAGTTTTAAGTTCACCGCATCCCCTCGCATCGCTGGCAATGCTTCGGGCACGGTGCCTTGCTACGCTCGGCACATTATTTTATTTTCCCACCACGCATGGAACACCTAGGGCATGAAACACCGCCTGTCGGCACATGTCGGCTCAAAAAACAGTGAAATCTCCATGTCAACCTTTTGACTGTTGACATTGTGCATGTCGACCTAATGACCTGTTGATCTAGACCCATGTCGACCTTGACCCATGTCGACCTTAACCCATATCGACCTTGTTGCCTGTTGACCTAGTGGTGTCGACCCAATGCTTGTCGACCTAGTTGCTGTAGACATAATGACTGTATCCCATTTGGCATTTGAACATCCTTAATATCAGGGTATCAGCAGACATTTCGGTTCTCTGGGGAACCTTTGTCAAGACTCCAGGAACAGAAGAACCATATACAGTATACTGTTCCTGGAGTCTTGACAAAGGTTCCCCAGAGAACCAAAATGTCGGCTGATACCCTGATATTAAGGATGTTCAAATACACTAATGGATTTTTACACGTCTGGTGAGTGCTCTCTGCCTTCTCGTTTGAATATACATGGAGCAGACCTTATTGGATAGCCTCTGAGATTTGTCAATCCAGCATTCTGACATCATGGAAAATGTGCGAGTGCAGCTTATACAAGAACTTTATACAGTATATAATACAAAACAAGAAAGACCGGCACTCTGATGCCTATCTGTGGGTTGATACAACCTTGCCTGGGTGCCTTCTCACGTGACGCCATTCACCAGGAATAGAGCTTCACACCAGGGCTTATGAAAACAATATAATTTATTTGGGTCTACGCCATTTCGAGCTGAGGCTCGACTTCAGGACTCAAACATATATAATACATAAAGCATTGAAATAATGTGTAGGAGCTCAGGCATCCCCCGTCCATCCTCCCCACCCCCTGGTGCATGCGACTTCTGGGCGGAAATGACATCTTGCCAATACTGGAGGCCAGGCGGTGATGTCAGAGCATTGGAAACGCAAAAAGTGATAAAGCAAAAACAGTGCTGTGAAAGATGAAACCAATACATCCTCAAGTGCTTAATGTATTTGTAAATTTTTTTGTATATAGTGTCAGCCATACTCCAAGCAATTTGTTATAAAAACATTGTGATGACCAGTGTTGTAATAATATAAAACTGCCACTAGATGTCACTCTCCGGCAGATCTCTAAATTATGTGACAAGTGATATTCAAATGTAAATAAAACCTCTATTATTATTTTTTTTTACATTTATTAACAGTTTCTTATATAGCGCACACACATTCCAAACATATTGGTTTAAATTTAAGATTTAATATTCAATGCTCTCTTTTTATATATTTGTAGTATTATTGATCACTGTTCACCATTTGCGCTGTTATGTTGTACACGATAGTTTTTTCACGTTTTTTTTCTTTGAAGTCCGGGAGTGTGACATACATCGATACACCCAGTAAGGGGTGGGTCTTGAGCATCCGGATCCCGGAAGTCCCTGGCCTCCTAACGCCGGCTTGGTTTGTCACACTGCACAATATATGAGTCTCCCGTGAGGTAAGATTCTTTTATACGCTTTTTCTTATTTTTCACTTATACTTGCACCAACCTGATGAAAAGGCCATTGAGGTCTTGAAAGTTTGTCATCTTCTTCTGTAATGCAGTAATTTAATACAAAAAATTTAAAAAGTCTGTTGAGTGCCGCCTTCTTCGTCCTGCAAAAGCTCTTCTATTGTTGGTAAATGGATATATTGATCTACAGTGGAGGGCACCTCGGCAAGTATTTACCAGTATTTATCCTGAGTGCCGGACATAACAACACATATATATTTTTTGGATTGTACATTGTACTTTCTAGCAGGCCTTGACAAAAATGCAGTCAAGGCATTGAAACGTCGGCCATTCTAGCAGGTGCCGGACGGGGTCCCGACAGTTACTCGATGTCGGGATCCCGACTGTTAAAACACAGACAGACGGGTTCCCGATGGCCACCGGCTATTCTCCCTCATGGGGGCTTAATAAAAAGATCACATGAGACACTGCAGTGGCTTTACAAAGCTATTAAGCACAAGACTTGGTGAGTGCTGTGTTTCTCAGACTGTGTATGTATGCATTACACATGCTTCATTGCAGCACTACATTTAAAGGAGGGTGCATACTAGTCGTGCTATAGAGAGATAGATATGAAAGCTGGTTCCCCTGCCAGGAAGTAGACTCAACACTGCACCTGGATATTAAGAAAGGTTTATTTCTGTTACTTTTCGGGGGTACACCCCCCCCCCCCCCACCCCGTCATCAGGAGGACAAGAACAAGCCAACGCAGAGCGATGTCATCGGTTATCGCTATGCTTTCCCCAGTGGTTGTCATAGTAACAGATTCGCGCTGGACTCATGTTTACCTACTGCGCATGCACATATTCGCATGTGCAGAGCTTCTTCGTGGCGTTCGCATAGGGGGGACAGGATGGAGGCGGGCCAGGGGCGTTCACCAGCAGCCCTATTCTTGGTTGGTGGCCTTCTAATGATTTCAGTTATGGTAATTTAGATCTACAATGTCTAGGTCTACAGTGATAAGTTCAACCACTATAGGTCTATGGGATCAAAAGGTTGACAGTCAAAAGGTTGACAAGATCAAACGGTCAACATGAAAAAAGGTCGACAGGAAAAAGGTCAACATGGAAAAAGATGAGTTGTTCATGTTTTTTGGTGTCTGTGTCGACATAGGTCAGTGTGGACACGTCTAAGTGTACTGCGTCCCCCCACATGGCTTGCTACATTCCAGGGACGTGGCTCCAGGGCAGAGCCTCCCCTGTCATTAATGGTTAAAAAAAATAATACAATGAAGATACTTATGACTACTTATTCTAGTTCACTCTTTCTGACAAAATCCTTCTTAGATGGACAAAACCATGTGCACTGCAGGGGGGCAGATGTTACTTGTGCAGAGAGAATTAGATTTGGGTGAGTTATTTTGTTTCTGTGCAGGGTAAATACTGGCTGCTTTATTTTTACACTGCAATATAGATCTTACTTTGAAGTAAAACCCCACCCAAATCTAATTCTCTCTGCACATGTTACATCTGCCCCACCTGCAGTGCACATGGTTTTGTCCATCTAAGAAGGATTTTGTCAGAAAGAGTGAACTAGAATAACCCCCTCAGTCTGTGTCATAAGTATTTTCTTTATGTTAATCCTTCTCATTGTTGCTTGATTTTTTATGTAATTTCGGAGGCACCGAAAGCGGTGCCTCCAGCTGCCCCTTACAAAAGGCTGGAAGCAGGGGGTGGGCATGGGGTGGGGACATGCAGAGGGCTGTAAAAGCCCATTTAAAAAACTAGTCGAAGCGGCACCACTACAAGTGCCGCAGTGACAGGGGCCTGCATTCAGCCAATATGAAAGCATGCCCATATACACTGAAGCCATCGGAAAGCGCCCCCCCCCCTCCCCTCTCCCCTTGCTGTGGGCACCCGCCTTGCACTGCCCTCACCCACCTCTACCAGTTCGGTGGTGGCACCGGTACAAGCAGGCCAGGAGGGTCGGGACACAGGAGCGTCTGTGTCCGGCGGAGCCTGCTCATCAATGTGGGCATGATGCGCTACCTTAGACCGGACGCGTTCATGGTGATCGTCTGGCTCCTGGGTGCTGAGAAGCTGCGGCTGCTGTAGAACTTTGCTACTGTAGCATTGAGGAGTCCTGGCTGGAGCGCTGCTGTGAAGGCTGTTCCAGTGGCGGCCTGGGGAGAAGAGAAGTCCCCGGGGCAGGAGCAGCGGTGTCCTGAAGCCCTCCACCCGACTGGCTCACTGCATGGCTTGCCATTGGCTGCCCTGCTGGACATGGTGGAGAGGCCACAGTCCAGGCTGGCGACGAAGGTCTTCACCTGTCAATCAATCAACTTGTGTGTCATCACCATGCTGGAGCTGCAGGCCTAGGAGGACAGAGTGGGTATGCACTAATGCCTCTTGTCATCAAATTGTACTCAGTGTCAGCCAGCCATAACCCCCATGGCATCGAGCATGTAAACCCCATGGCAACAAGCATGTAACCCCCATGGAAATGAGCATGTAACCTCCATAGCAACGAGCATGTAGGACGTTAATTCCTACTAAAGGCATTCATTTAAGGAACAATAGTGGGGCATTATGCATCTACACCACACTACAGGGGGCATTATGCATCTATACCACACTGCAGGGGGCATTATGCATCTACCCCACACTGCAGGGGGCATCATGCATTTAAGCGACACTAATATTCCATGAAAGGGCCCAAAATTTATTATTACACCATTGCGTGTGTAGTAATACCCGGAAGTGCTGCTGGGAGAAGATGCAGAAAGCTGCATCTTTTGCCAAGAAACTCAGCGCAGTGAGTAATTAGAAGCCTTACTATTGGGGCATAATTTGCTAGAGGCATTTTTGTGTGTGGGACATAAAAAGGGTGTCAGCGGCATACCTGTGTGTGGCATAATGTCCAAATGGGCATTACGGTGTATGGCATAATGTGTCATTGGCATTACGCTGTGTGGCATATTCTGTCATTGCCATTACAGTGTGTGGCACAATATGTAATGGGCATTGCAGTGTGGCATAATATGTAATGTCGCGTTGTGTAATATGCAATAGGCATTACAGTGTGTGGTGTAATATGTAATGGGCATTGCAGTGTGGCATAATATGTAATGTTGTGTTGTGTAATATGCAATAGGCATTACAGTGTGTGGTGTAATATGTAATGGGCATTATGTAGAGTGGTATTATATGTACTGGGTATTACCTTGTGTGACATAATGTGTTGTGGGTATTACAGTGTGTGTCATAATGTTTAAGGGGCATTACTGTGTTTGTCATAATGTGACCATGCCACTATTGTTATGAAACTTGACCACAACCATTTTTGGTACCACCTAAGAAAAAAATTGTACTTGCACCACTGCTTACAGACCAGTGCCTCACCAGCCACTGACCTCACTGCACGTCACTGCTTCAATCACCATGTTCCGGGCACACTATTATTTTCTCACTCCATGCCATAGTGGATGGTAGGGCATGAAACACCGCCTGTTACCACATGTCGGCTAAATTAAAAAAAAAAAACAACCTCTTGTCGACCTTTTGACTTTCGACCTTTTAACTGTTGACTGTCGACCAATAGTGGTCAACCTTATGACTGTCGACCTAGAGTCAATCTATCTTGAGTCTGGATGCCAATGGTTTTGGCCCTGTACGCTACCCTGCTAATGGCTATATATTTATATATATATATATATATATATATATATAATATATATATATGCAAACATCCATTTGCAAAGCAGCAGGGATGTGTGGGGTGGGCATTCGTGTGGGTGGCATTGGAGGGCTAAAATCGCTGCTTAACGAGTCGATTGGAATCAGGCCCTTAGTGTTCTACTGGCCATATGGTCTACATTTTAAACTTTGATACCTTCAAAATGTCAATTGCTAAAAGTACCTGAGTTATTGCCAGAGGTGACACGGGTACTGGCTCAGGGGTAAATGTATGAAGTAGTGATAAGGGAGGAGAAGTGAGCTAGAGGAGAAGTGCCCCATGGTAATGAAAAAAATCTGAAGCCCTGTTTTCAACCCATATTCAGTATTCCTGGATGGATCAGATTTGGGGCTTCATTATGAAAGGGTATAAGTCTTATCTGCAACTAGTAATATATCCGGAGCAGATACTGTCCAGACAATACTTAGCCACACCCCCACACAAGATACAATTTTTATAGTTTGGATTGTTTCTATATCTACTGAAATAGATTGCACATATTTATATAAATATTTATAAATAACTATAAAGGGGTGTACACACACTTCGATTTTGACAGGATTATAGAAGCAAAATTGAGTTGAAATCAAATGGTTTTTAAGATGCTTTTAATCTGCATTCGATTCGATGCGCGCTCCCGTTTTCTCTATATTGAAAAGAAAAATAGACTGTGCAGGCAAGGAAATATTGAATTTGATCCAGTAAATCGAATGTGTATACTGTACCTTGAATGTAAATCGAATTCGGTACCGAAATCAATATCGAATGCAAAAGTGCACATTGAATGTGATATCGAATGTGAAAGCAAAGGCCAAATCGAAAGGGGGTGGAATAGGGGAAATCGAAAGCAAATAGAATCAAAAGTAAATCGATACATGTGTAAAAACCTTAACTTTTAAGGAATGCTACTGAAGAAGTTTTAGATAACATTTATTTCCTCATGTTGTAGTTTTCCATGAGTACCACAAGATGATGCTATATATTTAACATGGATATCTGTTATAGCTGACAAAAGGAAAAAATATCTTTAACATTTAGAAAATACTGTCATTTGTTTATAGAAAAATAGGTACTTGTTTCCTAGCACGGCCACAAATCGCGGCCATCGGGGGTAATTTTAGTGGCCTGCGACGCGACCGACGCGATGCCCCCGATTTTTCCATTGAAATGCATTGAAAACAGTGAAAAATCGGGTCGGTCGCGTCGTGTGCGCCTAAAAATGCTTAAATGGTCCACCCGCGATGGCCGCGATTTCCCCATAGGGAACAATGTTAAATGCCTCAATTTACCCGCGATTACCCCGATTTCCCATAGGAAACAATGTTAAATGGGTCAATTTACCCAAATCATCATAGGGAAGAATGGTAAATGGACCAGAAACCCCCCCAAAAAAACCCTGAGCAGTGAAATGTCCCCCCAAAAGTAGTTTACACCACCCCGCGATCAACGTTAACCCAAAGCGTGGCGAGCGCAGCGAGCCCGCGAGGGGCGGCGGTACGCGTCCTCCGACCTTTTCATACCCCCACTATCCACGTTGGCATGGAGTTGAGAATAGAATAGTGTGGCGAGCGCAGCGAGCCCCGCGAGGGGACGCGGATACCTTCACAGGTAAACGCGTCCCTTCGCGGGCTTCACAGGTGTCCGCGTCGCCATGGACACCTGGGAAGCCCGCGAGGGGACGCGTATAACTGTGAACGTATCCGCGTCCCCACGCGGGGCTCGCTGCGCTCGCCACGCTTCGGGCTCGGTGGCTCGCTGCGCTCGCCGCACTATTCTATTCTCAACTCCACGCCGACGTGGATAGTGGGGGTATGAAAAGGTCGGAGGACGCGTACCGCCGCCCCTCGTGGGCTCGCTGCGCTCGCCACGCTTCGGGTTCACGTTGATCGCGGGGTGGCGTATAGTACTTTTGGGGGGACATTTTAATGTTCTGGGGTGTTTTTGGGCCATTTACCATTGTTCCCTATGATAATTTGGGTAAATAGATCCATTTCACATTGCTTCCTATGGGAAATCTGGGTCATAGCGGGTAAATTGAGGCATTTAACATTGTTCTCTATGGGGAAATCGCGGGCATCGCGTCTGGCCCATCGCACCCGATTTTTTTGCGCATGCGATGCCCGCGATGGCCCCGATTTTACCCCCCGATGACCGCGATTATGATCGTTGTGGCCGTGCTAGGAAACAAGTACCGAAAAATATATTGTTTTTGAACCTTAAATGTATAAACTTGTGTACACCTCCTAAGTAAGAAATACAACATATAATAAAACATAGTGGGGTTTATTTACTAATACCCCTTTTACACCTAAATCCCAGATCCGACCCGGCATTTGGAACATGGATCCAAGCCAGGTCTGATCTGGGATTTGCACCGTTTACACTGCGGTGCCTTCCCACAGTGCAAACAGGAGCGGCGCTTGTTACATAGGGCCTTATTCTAGTTCACTCTTTCTGACAAAATCCTTATTAGATGGACAAAACCATGTGCAGTGCAGGTGGGGCAGATGTTACTTGTGCAGAGAGAATTAGATTTGGGTCGGGTTTTACTTCAAAGTGAGCTCTATGTTGCAGTGTAAAAATAAAGCAGCCAGTATTTACCCTGCACAGAAACAAAATAACTCACCCAAATCTAATTCTCTCTGCACATTTTACAGCTGCCCCCCTGCAGTGCACATGGTTTTGTCCATCTAAGAAGGATTTTGTCAGAAAGAGTGAACTAGAAAAGGCCCATAGTTACATAGTAGGTGAGGCTGAATAAAGACTTGCGTCCATCTAGTTCAACCTATGCTTGGAGACAACATCATCTCCAAGTGCTGCTGGGCTTTCTCCAGCCCCGTTCACCCCCCCTCTCCCCCCAGTCCCTGTCCGCGAAGTGCATGGATGCTGCACTAAGGCATACAATTAACTCCTCCCTGCCTCCGCTGCTGTCTGCACAATACAACAGACAGCAGCGGAGGCTGTGTGCACCCCCCACACCCCCAACCTCCATATGGACCGCAGGATGCTGCGGTCGGAGGTTGGGCTCCCCCATTGGTGTAAACGGGAGCCGGGCCAAATGACCCGGTGTACCCGTTTACACTGCCTTCTACCCAGGTCCTGCCCATGTTCTACCCTGGTCAGGACATGGGTTGAAGTCCCGGGTAAAGGGACATGGGTTAACTACTCAGTATCTACTTCTTATTTATTTAGCACCTTCTAGAAGATAATAGAATGTGATTGGTTGCCCATGAAGCAGAATTCCCATCTTAGTAAATAAACCCCAGAATATTATTTTAACCAGCTATCACACAATAAAACACTAAAATAGTCATTAGATCTATACTATTGAACATTGTGGAGCCACCAAGGATATGATACAGTATATTTAGTGGAACCACAGATATACCGCTTTCACAATGCAAATGTCGGGTCGCATCTGGGATTTGGACATGGGTCCAATTTTCACCGCAGCTTGTCTCATCGTGGTAAGCTACTGTATGTTAGGGACAACCATGATTTGCCTGGCTCATTGCTACATATATGTACATGACATTGTTGCATGTACTGTATGTAGATATGTGAGGACCTGGGACATACCTGCATCATGAAGGCAAGCAGCAGGAACTCTGGGAGAATACCGTCCCTGCACTTTTTACAGGAGGTGCAGCACACTCTCAGTGTACTAGGGGCCTGATTCTGGTTTGCTCAGTAAGCTGTGAAACTCGCAGCTTACCAAGCACCAGAGACGCCGCCCCAATGAATATCTGCCCCCCCCCACTGATTCCCCTGGATAACATGCAAGGGGATGTGTAAAGAAGACACATGCCTCCGCTGCAGGAAAAATCATTCAATGGTCACTGACCCTCTAATGATTTCTCCTGCCTATGCAAATAGTAATAAGTCTGAACTGACTTTTATTTGCGCGTGCCTGACCAAAGACAGTGACGTCAGCCGCCCGCCCCTGGCAGGCATTGGCCTGCCCGCATACCCATGGGAACGCCCAGCATTTTCATGGGGATTTCCATAAAACGTTGTGCATCCCCATGGGCGATCCCTGTCCACGCCGCCATCCACCCCCGGCCCTCCCTCCAGGCTTCGAACGGCCTGACGAGTGTGTAACTCACCGTAGCCGTTCACTGTCGGGGTTTGCACATGCACAGAAATGTGCATGTGCGCAAACCTCAACCATCGGGGCAGGGGCCGAATTCAGATCACTGTGTGTGTTCCAGAATTGTCCCCTAGGTTTTGTAGGGCTTGTAGAAGGCATTGGCCATGGCCAGGTGTGGAGCGGAAAAGATGGCTACAGGCCAGAGCTGCCAATCACAGAGCCAGGCACTATGCTGCTCACATGCACAGTTTAATCAGTGATGGATTGCTACTGTGTCGAGAGAGTGGGGTCTAATGGGGTTAGTAAAGCAAGGATTGAGACACCAGGAGCAACGTGCACCAGACATGGATCTGCTGCTACAACCAGGAGACGCTGGCAGGCAGCAAGTCAGCGGTGCAGTCTGGGAACAGGAAATGCTGGTGAGCAGCAAAAGCTGCGGGTGACACATACGGGTCTGACTCAGCACAGCAAAGGCAGGAGACAGCACCCTTAGAGCTTGGCACTGTTCATGGCTGCTTAGCTTCCTTTATTTGCTGGTGGGCCTTGGCTGTGGGTAAGGCTCCTGGCAGCAACCACACTGTGCCCTTTCAGGCTTTTGGAGCCTGGAGCTCATGCTCCAATGGGACCACCGCCCCTAAACTCCTGCCAGCAGATAGAAAGGTTAATAAAGCAGTAGTTGTATGCTGAAAATAAAGCAACAAATATTGACAATCTATAATTCTACATATAGGCCCTTATTCAGATCTGATCGCAGTACAATTTTGTTCTCAAAATGGGCAAAACCATGTGTACTGCAGGTGGGGCAGATGTAACATGTATAGAGAGAGTTAGATTTCTGTGAGTTATTTTGGTTCTGTGCAGGATTGCTGGGGTCCAATGAAGCTCCGGTAGCAGCAGGAATTACAGCCAGGCTCACTCATGTAGGCGCCCGGTGGGACTCCAGAGGTGGCAAAGATCACAACTGGGTGCATCAGGCAGGCTCCAGTGGCACTTTGGAGGGAATCAGTAACGGGGATTACTGTGTTGCATACTGCAAGCTCAAGCAGCAGTGGAGAGGGGACCAGCGGCGGCTCCAATGGCGACGGGTCTTACAGCCGGGTGGCTGTCACAGTGCAGTGGAGAGGGGTCAGCGGTGGTGGGGATTACAGCTGGGTGCACATGGCGAGCTTCAGTCTAAGCGGAGATGACAGCTAGATGCACTGTGAAGGGATCAGGATCGTCACAAAATCACAAAGCAGAGGCGCGGTCCTATCAGTGCAAAAGGCTGGTCACTGCCCCTGCCTCCTGCTGCACAGTACTAGAGCTGCGCACTTTTATTTAATAAAAAAAAAAACACTTCCACATCAGGGGAAATAAGGGCCGGTATGCCATACCAACTCATACCGGCTCATACTGGCAAACTTCCACCACTGGAACAGTCTATGTATTTCCTAGGCCAGGATCCCTAACTGTGGCAGCGTTTGCAAGACTCTATTTCCAGCATCATTAATCAGTCTATGAGCAAGTTTCCAATTTTAATATGACACCTTAAGTAAAGAAACTGGAAAGAGTTTGGTTATGGAATAAAAAGTATTCAACAATAACAAAAGGCTGATAAGTTTGAAATTTTCCATAAAACTATAAACCAAACATTTTTACATTTCCAGGAACAAGTTTTTAAGTTTTTGAAAAATGAATGTACATGTATAGACCACTTTTTATGTGTTACATCTTGTAACACATAAGATAAATAATAGCTTGTACACTAAGGGGCAGATTTATCACAATCCGCAGCTGAGGATTTAATATTCACATTTCAGGAAAGCTCTGTTCCAGTGAACAGTTCTCTGTTCCAGTTCTCTGCAGCCTTATTAGTGTGTTTTTCATGGAAATACCCTGCATGCTGCACATGCGCCGTTGACATTGCTGTACCTATTGCCGCCACCGGGCATCCCACCACCACACACGAATATACCCAGGGATATTGATAAGTGCTCCAGAAGGACTGCCAGGCTTCAGGTCAGGTATTGGGACATACTTGCCTACTTTCTGGCCAGGGCCGTCTTAACAGCAGTGTGGGCCCCTGGGCAAAGCAATGCACTGGGGCCCTTACCCATTCTCCCCTCCTAGGGGTTGGGGGTGGTATCAGCAGCAGCTTTGATGTCCCATGGGTGGCAGGGGGTGCTCTATCTTCCACTCAACATGTAGGACCTGGAGTAGTAACTTCTGCTAATTACTCCTTTACTGCACAGGTGGTGGGAGGGTGAAAACTAATGTGTGGAAGGGGGCACTGAGCTGTATGAAGGGTCCCTTGTAAATGACTTCCAGGGAGGTAGGGGGTGTTTTAAACGCAGAGGAGGGTTGGATAATGGAGTGGGCTTAATATTCGTCATTTTTTGGTGGAAGGGCAGCTTGTTTGACTGCAGATATCGCCATTATCTGGAAATAGATTTCTTAGCCTTCAATAGTATAAAAACCTAGAGTCCCAACTTTCAGGAGGTGCTGGGGACTTGGGGATCAGAGATCAGGAGCCAGAGCAATCCATTGACAAAAATATAATACTGTACACCAGACGTTTAGAGCTGGAGCAGGGACCGGCTGCTGGACGGCTGATATCTCTGGTTCTGGGCATGATAGAGACAAGTCGCTAGTGTCGACAGAAAGGGGAGAGTCCCAGCTTTTGGAATATAGTCTCTGAAAAACTCTAAATCAGAGAGAACCTGAGAAATATGACTGGGTTTTGCAATTAATAGGTCAGATGTGGACTGCTGCTTTGAAGTTGGATATCTCCAGTTCTCCAGGGCCGATTTTCAAAATTCTGGTATCCCTTGAAAAAGGGGATCCTCAGCTATCAGAATAGGGCAAGTGTCCATTAAGCCCATATGAAAAGACAATCCTGTTTCTGGCTGTCAGAGTTTCGGAAAGATGGGAGGGAGGCGCCGGCAGAACGTAAAAGGAGATGACGCTTGTGGGGAGTACTGCATTGAGGGAATGACCAGTGTGATTGTGTCATCATGGCCACACCACCACCATGCAAAGCTAGTATTACAGACATTGCACAGCGGGGGGTGGTGTTACCATGCTACGGGTTGCGTCATTTGATCCCCATGAACCCCTTGCAGCGGGGGGGGGGGGGCTTTGGGAGACTTACAGCCATGCAGTAGACTTGTCCACCTTTCTGGGGGGGGGGGGGGGGCTGAGAGGCAGCCATTCTGGGAGGGTAGGTGGTAAGTATGTGTTGGGACCACTAGTGTTGTATAGTGAGCTGGCTGCTTTGCATCATTTTTTTTACTTTTTTTTCACAGTGATTAGCTTGTGTGCCGGGCCCCTGGAAAAAGGAGGGGGTGACCACGCCCCTGTGAAAAAAGAAACAAGAGGGAGTGAGGTTACAGGCTGCTGCTGCAGTTGTCTCTCTCCCCCAGCTCACATGGCACTGAGCAGCATGTGCTGAGCTGGGGAGAGAAGCTGTGCTGCTGTGGCAGCCTCTCACCTCTTTCCCCAATGCCCGGCTCCCTGCAATGAGGGAAGGGGGGAGCAAGACCCTGAACCCTCCAGTAGACGCAGGCCCGGGTAAAAAGTACCCCCCCCCCCCTCTTGATGGCACTGAAGACACACGTAGCTGATCACACTGGCCGATGCCCAGCACAGCTTCCTCTGTCAGTAGCCAAAAAAGCTGTGCAGGAGGCAGGATTCGCAGGGATTTATTTACTAAGATAGGGATGTCCTCACTTGCAATTTGATTGCAATCAATCTCTGGATGGGTGCTGAATGTTTTGTTGATAGGATCCGTTGTGTGCTGCATTGTTGCTGCTGGGCCTCTGTATGGGAGTGTCCAGGCTGTCACTCCAAACTCAACTGCGAGTGATCACATTCGATGATCACGTCGCAGGTGTTCAAATGCACTGTGATTGTAATAGATATTCATGGCAGCCAGTGAGATCTGTGATTAAGTTGCGATGCACACGGGTTCCCACATGGCTTCACAATCGCTCGAAAAGCACCTGCGATGTGCCAGTTAGTACGCCCAGTGCAGTACTATCCACCGCATAACATATTGTCCCAAACAATAATGTCCAGTGTGTAAGTTATCACTGTAGATGGGGGAACCTAGACCAATCATAGCAGCTTCTTGACACTACCATAGCTTAGTGGCAAATTTAGATCTCTCAAAGTGCAAGAGCGGGGTGAATCAACTGGGCATCAGATGATTCAGCTATCTACAGATGAGCAAGGGGCGGAGCTTAGAAAGGCATGGTGGGGGGGCTTTGGTGACCTGGGAGACCTCAGCTATGGATGGACCAGGGTGGAATATCACATCATGGGGGCCAAGCTTTGGGCACACGGAGGGTTCTATGGCATGTCTCTGCTCTGCTGCAGCAGATATCAGAGCATGACTGGGTGCAGGGGAAGAAGTGGGCCCTAGAAACAGCTAGGGCCCCATAGCAGCCACACCCTCGATAGTTACACCACTGATCTCCTGTATGTTCCTCCTAGAGATCAGAAGAAAATATGGTGCTGCTTGCATGTGGCATTAATCTTCTGTCCATCTCTGAATTAGTCCCCATGTGTCGTGTAACAGTGACTAAAGATTATAACAGCGATGGTCTAATCAGATTACAAACACGTGTTTCTCTGTTCTCTGTCACTGTTTATTACTTCAGCAAAATATCACAATATTGCAGTTAACAGAGGTTTAGGACATGTACCAAAAGTGTAAATGTCTGATTAAAATCCAACTTCATACCCATGTAGCAGCACAGGTTTTTACAATGTAAACTTTTATTTTATTCAAGTAACTGTTTGGTTTAGCCTTATATATGCTGTTAATAACTCATTTACCCTCACAGTTTAACATGGAGGTGCAAGTCCAATTTAAATGGGGCAGATGGGGGTGGTGAAGTCGCTGGTCCATGGGAACACCCAGCATTTTATGGGCATAACCATAAAAATGCTGGGCGTTCCCATGGGTATGCTGGCGGGTCGATGCCTGCTGGGGCCTGTCGGCTTACTTCACAGAACTTCAGCTGCCCGTCTTCGTCGAGGTGCGCAGAAGTAAAAATCAATTTTCACTGACTTCTATTTGCGAAGGCAGGAAAAATCATTAGATGGTGAAGCGGCCATCGAATGATTTCCCCTGTTAGCGGAGGCATGCGAGGAGATGTGTTCGACTTGCATGGTAACAAGGGTATTCATTGGCAGGGGCGGGTATTCCACAAAGCGGCATCTCAGGTGCTCAGTAAGCTTACCAACTAGGCAAACCTGAACCAGAGCTATAATTTCTTTATCGCCTAGCAATGCCTAGACCTGCGGGAGAGAGAGATAAGCTGTGGTGGTTGGCTTGTCGCAATAGCAGCCTTCAGTTCATTAATGGTCCTTGAGCAATGTTTGTTCACTTCAGATGGCCATGTTGGCTGTGTTGTCTGCTTGTTGTCATACCCAGACAAATAAAAGTGAAATTCATCAAGATTACGAGCACAGAGCGGTGAGTGCATGGAAAGACCTGTGTGGGAGACACCTTGTTCCTTTCTACCCCACAGTGTACATGGCCTATCCTTTGTGCCCACCCAGTGTATGACACTCTGTACCCTCTACTCCTGTGTGTATGACGACCCCATGTGGGAAACGCGATACTCTCTATACCCATGTGCATGTGTGGGAAACCCTGTACTCCATTACCCCTTACATATGACAGTATAACTCCTTACTCCTGTTTATGGTGCTGTGTACATCCATGCGACTATATCTCCGTGTGAGAGGGTGTGTGTGTGTCACCCTATATCCTCCCCTCTTTTGAAAATTCTGGGCCACAAAATTCTTATTACGCCTTCTTATTACCCACTGGGTGACAGGGGCGGTCGCCCCGTCGCCCCAACACATTGTAGGGCCCCCACATCCGCCACCCCACTGCTGCGGCGGTGGCTGGTGGGTGCCAGGCAGTGGGGCGGGCAGCGGGTGTGTGCCAGGCAATGGGGCGGGCAGCGTGTCCCTGCGGTGTATGTGAGGTCCCCGCAGTGGTGGTGGAGTGGAGTGTGTGTGGAGGGGGGTCCACAAACCTTGTGTTGTCCAGGGCCCCCAAAAACCTTAATCCGGCCCTGGCTCTTCCCATCCCTACCAGTAACTAGCACACACAGCCTGCTTCCTCCAGCCACCCCCCCCCCACCACCACACACACACACACAGCCTATTCCCCCCTCTCTCTACACACAAGCATACACACACAAACACAAAGGTTACCTCCAAGTCAAGTGAGCCAGCCAGCTGCAGAAGGAGCAGCAGGCAGCGCCCCCACAGTCCGCCCAGGCAAAGTCAGGGGTATATCCTAATCATGGTTCTTTGGCCATGTCTAGTTTTGTGTAACAAAAAACTTTGTTGTCATGTAGCAGCATACTTGCCTACTTTTGAAAACTAATTTCAGGGAGATTATAGTTGGTAATATAATTTTTGCAAAGTGCCCCAATTGAGGGGGCGTGTCATGCTTCACCCTAAGGGCGTATCTATTTCCATATATGGAGAGATTGTGAAAAGAGATTCTGAATGTGGCACCTAGAAACGTGGGAGTGTATTTTAAAATTAATTATATCCAAATGTATATGAGCCCCAAAGCATTTAGTAAGAGCTGGAAAATGGTGCTGATGATTCAATGTAAATGTACAGGTATCTATCTCTCATTCCTTTCTTCCCAAAAAATGTAACCGTGTAATGTGGGCTAGGTGAAATGAGGGAGATTGCTAGACTAATGAGGGAGAGAGGGAGATTGCTGCTATTTCAGGGAGTCTCCTGCAGAATGCAGGAGGGTAGGCAACTATGTGTAGCAGTTAGTGCACTGCGAGCCAGCACTAGGCTTGCATTCCTCTAGGCCAGGCATGTCCAAAGTCCGGCCAATTGCGGCCCGTGATGTCACTTCAAGCGGCCCGCAGCCTCCAGCCAGAAGCTGGAGGCTGATATGGGACGCACAGCACAGGACTCTAGAGGTGGGACCCTGGCGAGAGCACCTTTACCTTGCTGACTTGCTATCTGCATTGGTGAGGGGGTGCCAGCTGCCACTCTGAGACGTGTTTGCCATCTTTCATGTGTCCAACTCCTGCCGCAAATATATATCACCCTTCACCGCGATCACAGTGACAGCAGTGTGCGGGGAGGGGGGGAGCAGCTTGCTCCCGTAATATGCGGAGTGGAGAAGGAAGCCCAAGCATCTGTCTCCTGCGGGGGAATATACAGTGAAGGGTGGCAGTATGTGGTACATTAAGAGAAGGGTGGGCAGGCTGGGAGACATAGTGAAAGGGGGCAGAGTCAGGGGCATACAGTGAATGGGGTACATACAGCGAAGGAGAGGCAGTTTATGGGAATATACAGTGAAAGGGGCAGGCTGGGGGACATACAGTTAATGGGGGCCGGCTGGGGGACATACAGTGAATGAGGGCAAGCTGGGGGACATACAGTGAATGGGGTACATACAGCGAAGGAGGGGCAGTTTATTTATTTATTTAACAGTTTCTTATATAGCGCATACATATTCCGCAGCGCTTTACAGAGAATATTTGAACACTCACATCAATCCCTGCCCCAGTGGAGTTTACAATCTATATTCCCTACCACATGTGCACGCACACACAGACATTCTAGGGTTAATTTGTTCGGAGCCAATTAACCTACCAGTATATTTTTGGATTGAGGGAGGAAACTGGAGTACCCGGAGGAAACCCACGCAAGTACGGGGAGAATATACAAACTCCGCACAGTTACGGCCATGTTGGGAATCAAACCCATGACCTCAGTGCTGTGAGGCAGTAATGCCAACCATTACACCATCCGTACTGCCCCAAACCATCCGTACTATACAGTGAAAGTAGCAGAGTGGGGGACATACAGTGAATGAGGGCTCGCTGGGGGACATACAGTGAATGGGGGCATGCTGGGGGACATACAGTGAATGGGGGCATGCTGGGTGACATACAGTGAATTAGGGCATGCTGGGGGAAATACAGAGAAAGGGAGTCAGGCAGGGGAATATACAGTGAAGGAGGGGCATGCTGGGGGACATGCAGTGAATGGGGGCAGAGTGGGGGGCATACAGTGAATGGGGCAGAGTGGGGGACCTTTCTGATGTGATTATTGGTTCAAAGAATGTCAGGCTGAATGGTCGGCCCCCACACATTTTCACGTCACCATATCTGGCCCTCTTTGCAAAAAGTTTGGACACCCCTGATCTAGGCATTTGCCTATGCCCGGCTGTGCCATAAACCATACACCTTGGCAAAATTTTCACAAAGTGTGATCGATTGTGGCTCCAAAGCAGCTTTAACATTCTGAAACAGAAATTTTGGGCCTTATTCTAGTTCACTCTTTCTGACAAAATCCTTCTTAGATGGACAAAACCATTTGCACTGCAGGTGGGGCAGATGTTACTTGTGCAGAGAGAATTAGATTTGGGTGGGGTTTTACTTCAAGGTGAGATCATTTTTGCAGTGTAAAAATAAAGCAGCCAGTATTTACCCTGCACAGAAACAAAATAACTCACCCAAATCTAATTCTCTCTGCACATGTTACATCTTCCCCCCTGCAGTGCACATGGTTTTGTCCATCTAAGAAGGATTTTGTCAGAAAGAGTGAACTAGAATAAGGCCCTTTGTGCTTTGTAAATGACCTCAACTCATTCCCAGGATATTATTGTATGTGGATTTTTACATGCATATTTTATCATGCGATCAAGCCAGTCACCTGGGATTTTGCTTTTTGAGAGGGGAAAAAGTTCAGCTGGATTCATTAAGTTACAGTGTTATGATTTACTCAGCTGCACTGATGTCTGTTTACTGACAGCTCCAGAACAAATATGCCTCCATCAGCAGAACGAGGCACTAAATGTAAGATCTCCTGGAACAGTGCTGCTAAAGAATATTAAGTAAGACTTCAGGATAGAAGTGGCTGATCCAAAGCATAGCTAAATTTACTTAAGTAATCAACCAGTAATCAACCAGTACCCCACAGAGATTAGCAGGTGACAATTATGTGTGCATAAGCTAAGCAATTTGTCCATGCTAAGCAATTTGCAAGTTCCTGCGGAGCGGGATTTCACTCTAGCAGGACAGCCTATACCTGATCTCCGAAAATTAGCAGCCGTGTGATCAGGCCGGAATCAGACCGTAGATCATAAGAGCCCTTCTAAGTGATTTCTTTGGAAACATCAGGTTTGTACACTCAGTATAGTTAATGATGCACACTCGTTAAAAAAAATCCTGTCCCGGAGATGAACTGAAAAGGAGGCAACTTTGGACATATCAGGTTGCACTGCAGGGGTTAAAAATACATAATTTTTGTATGTAGGGTAAATATGGTCTGCTTTTGCATGTCGTCTTCGAAAGCTGGACAGCTTTACTTGTACATTGCAATATAAATTTCAGTTTGGATACATCCCTCCCAAATCTAAGTCTCTCAACATTTTAATTATTCCCCCAAATACTGTTGTAACTGTTTTAGTGCCTTTTACCATAGACTATATGCTAGGGCTAGTATCAGACCTTCCCCTTGTGTCCCAGCATGCATCTGAGTGTGCAAGTACTGAGGCCCCTGCTTTCAGCATCTTCATACACTATAATACCACTTGGTGTGTGGTTCATCAGCTGCACCATTGAAGCTTGCAGCAGCCCTATGATATGTGCAGATTTCCCTTTCAGTAGATCCTCCAGTGTAAGCAATTATGGGGCCCATTTATCAATGATCGCATTTACAGTGCGATCTGGGCAGAATATTACCACCCAGGATCGCACTGTAAAATGTGATCCAAGTGCTGGGATGTATCATCCCCTGCTCACAGGGACAGGGCTCCAAAAGGAGCCTGTCCCTGCGATGTGCTGAGCCAGGCACCAGGGGGTCTGCACCAGAGATGGGCAAAGTGACTCACTAAAAAGAGCGAGATCAAAAGAGCGCTCAGTGAAAATATCCGGTTCTTTTGGGTGTGTTACTTGCTCGCTTTGAAAAAAAATGCTTATTTATGGTTTGAGTGTACTAAGTTTAGTATCTGTTCATTTTATTTACATTTCAATTGATTCTTAAGGCCCCCATACACTACGCGATTTGGCCCCGATTTCACCCGATTCTGGAGGATTGGGCCGAGAAATCAGGTAAATTGGGCAAATTGCGTAGGGTATGACATCTTATCTGATCCGATGCGCGGTCCCGTGCGCATCGAATCAGATCCGGATGTCGGGCGGTCTGCACATAAGATAAATCATGTGCAGTCGTCTGGGGGAGTGGCAGGAGCAGGCTGGGATTGGGGACCTGTCCGGGGGAGCAGCACGAGATGTAGCAGCAGGCAGGGAGCGGGGACCGCGGCGCAGATGCAGAGCAGAGAGACCGGGGGCGCGGCGGGAGAATAGAAAGAAATCCTATTCAAAAGACTGGGCGGCCGCTGATTGGCTGGGAACTCAGCCAATCAGCGGCCGCCCAGTCTTTTGAATAGGATGGTTTCTATTCTCCCGCTCGCCGTGGGGACCGCAAATGCGATGCCTTGCTCCCCGATGTTCATACATCGGGCAGCTTCGCATCCCCCAAACCTATAGGGGAGGCGGCTAGTGGTGGTGCAGGAGGGATCGCACCAGGGATCGGATATTCCTCCTGCAGTCCCCCCCCCGATGCATTTGGGGGGATACTTAATATTTAATGTACTTAATATTTGTGACTAACCCCAAAAAAGGGTGTTTTCGTGGATTTAGCCGCAAATATAGAATGATAAATGGGCCCCTAAGCCTCTATATGCAACCATTTCAGAGACATGTCCACAACACTCCTATAACACCGCTCATACATAGACCATTTCCATTTGTCTGAATAGCCACCCACCAGCCATTGTCCAGGAATGCCCAGTTCATTTCCAATACCTTTCTGATACTGTGCATCAGAAAAGGATGGGAAATTAAACCTAGGCATTTATAGCACCTATTGGTCACCTAGCAGCTCCTAGCAGCCAATCAGGAGCTGCTAGGAGCAAATAATTCAGGCTATTCATCCCTGTGCTCATCCCAATCTGTAACCTCTCTTTCTCTACTGGTGCCTTCCCTTCATTGTTCAAACCCGCAGTTATTACTATGATTCTGAAAAAACAGAATTCTGATCCAAGCTCTCTCTCAAACTACCGTCCCATTTCTCAACTTCCATGCACCTCCAAACTACTTGAAAGACTTGCCTACACTCGCCTCACACACTTTCTTAACTCACACAACTTAATGGACCCACATCAGTCAGGCTTTCGTACCCAACACTCCACAGAGACAGCACTGACTAAAGTTGTGAATGATCTGGTCACTGATAAGTCTAAAGGCCACTATTCACTTCTAATTCTTCTAGATCTCTCTGCTGCTTTTGACAACGTTAACCACACACTTCTCATACAAACACTACAATCCCTAGGTCTTAAAGACATAGCCCTCTCTTGGTTCTATACCTTATCTCTTGGCAAACTAATCAGCTCTTTTGGATTTCAGTATCATCTGTATGTGGATGATACTCAGCTCTACCTATCCTCCCCGGACCTATCCCCATCTGTATTGAGCCGTGTTTCTGAATGCCTTTCTGCTGTTTCATCCTGGATGTCATCTAGCCACCTTAAACTTATTTATATTTCCGCCAATAAATAATAGTTACCAACCTGATATCTCTATTGCTGTTGAGAAGATGACAATCACTCCTACCTCTCAAGCTCGCTGCCTAGGTGTTATCCTTGACTCAGAACTTTCCTTTGTACCCCACATTCAATCTGTCTCAAAATCATGCCATATGCACCTTAAAAACATATTTAAAATTTGCCCTTACCTTACACAAGACACTGCAAAACCTCTAATCCATGCTCACATCATCTCACGCATTGATTATTGCAATAGTCTCCTTATTGGCCTTCCCCAATACCGACTCTCACTACTACAGTCCATTATGAATGCAGCTGCAAGGCTAATCTTCCTAGGCAGACGTTCATCATCTGCAAAGCTACTCTGTATTAATAGAACCTAGTCCAAGACAGAAAACTCTAGTGCCAAAACATACAAAGAAGGGCCCCATTCTTTATTTGAGCCTGAGACTCCAGTCAGTGCAGCCCTCCCCCCAATGGCAGTTAGAAGCTGATTGGCTGGATGTTTATCACTCATTGAAACTTGATACATCCGACCCAGAATAAGGCAAAACAAAATCTCTAGTCCATCAATTGCCAACGTAGACTCAAAAGAAAAAAAAAAACTACCTGAACCCAAACATGGTGGTTGGATATACACCCTGGTTCTATTACCCCATGATTTATTCTATTCTATGTAAGAAAAGCATCTTAATACATCCATATAAGGAATTCTACAGTTTAACCCCTTCAGTGGTGGGGTTTTTTTTTTTGGGGGGGGGGGGGGGGGGCGCTCCCCACTGGGTGAGTTTTTATGGGGAGAGCTCCCTTAAAAAAAACCACCACTGCCTCCCTGGGTCTGGGCAGCGCCGCTGAACTGTCAATCAGCTGCTGCCTGGACCTGCGCACCCGCACCCCGTCCCTGTCCCCGGCAGTCAGCTTGTCATAAGCCGGCGCCTGGGATTTCAATAAAAAACCTGGAGGGGAGGAGGGATGAGGAGGGAGACCCCTTCTTTTGCTAATGGTAAAACTTTCATTCTTTCCTTCACAAGTAAAAGGCCTGTCAGGCACATCTTTGTATTAATATCAGACATATCTATACAATTTATTTACGCCACATTTAACCCCATCAGTGGCACTCCCGAAAATTTTCCATTCTATGCTCCAGTGCCCAGACTGACAAACCCAGAAAAATTCTCAGGATTGGCACTGTCTGCGCTGCTTAGTACCCGGCCCCACCTCCTTCCCCCAGTTGTGTGCGGCATGACCTTGCTAACATCATGCCACACACAGCCGGGTTGCCCTGTGAGACAGAGTGGTGGGGTTTTTCAGGAAGCGCTTCTCAAAAAAACTCACCCAGTGGAGAGCGCTCCCTAAAAAAAACACCACTTAAGGCCCCTCTTTTCAAACAATCCTAGGTTTTTTTTTTTTAAACTCTCTTTATAATTTGGCCTGCCTATTTTTTTATCATTGAGGTTGCCCACATTGCAATCCTCTCTTGAATTGTCTCTCTTAATTTGAGGTGCTCAGACCTGTACTCTGAATTTAAGATGTGGTCTGACTAGTAACTTACATAATGGTAATACATTTACCTCAGAATACATGTAACCAACTTTGTAGGGATCCCAGGATTTGAAGTGGCTCAACATGTCTATTAGTCAGTGGTGGCTCCTGCTATAGGGCAGTAGCCCCTCCAGTTGAAATCAGACTGTGTAAACTTGAGCTCCAATGCTTCCTCCCTGCAGAGACACAAACAGCCAGCAATAGAGCTCTGGAGGTATCATGAACCCAGTGCGATTGTGGGTGATGAGCACGTTTATGTGTGGGGGGGGGGGGATGGCGCTACCTCCGCTGCTCTGGTGCTGGCTGTCTGTGTCTCTCCTCTCACCAGGCTCCATGTGTCTTGAGTCTCTCTTCTCACCAGGCTCCATGTGTAACCTTCTCTCCTGCGGGGAGGAGTTCAGCATGTAGTATCTTCCTATTGGAAGCTGCTACTGCTCATCATACACAGGACTGGAAACCCCTCTTGGGTGCCTGAACATGATGTAATGACAGCAATACTGTAGCTCCCATTCTGTGCACATATCCAGAGCTACAGTGCTTTTATGGGCTGCTGCTTGTGCAGCCCAGAAGCAATTCCTCTGCAGTGAGCATGCCCAGACTTCAGTGAGTCACTCAGTGATGCAGCTAAAGGAAAGAATGCATTGCACAAGATAATTGAGCCACTGTAAATAATATTTTTTTAAACTGTTATTTGTGTGTAGATCTTTATTAACAGTATAATGTACTTTACTTAATATTAAAGTTATTAAAAGTGTGTATTTTGCTCTGTACCTGTGTTTGTGTGAATATGAGTACATCATGTATTTATAGTAAATGCACACAAACACTGGTACAGAGCAAATCAAACTAATACCCTGCAAATATATAATGTTCTTTTGCAACGAGCAGCACACAGAAAATTGCAGCCCCCCTAAAGTCTAAAGGCAGGAGCCGCCACTGCTATTAGTGGTCACCTGTCTGCAACTTTATGCAATACACTTTGTGGTGTATATTTGTGCATCTGAATGTGCAAGGACTGAGATGAACCTTGGTCAGCGCCTCTTATCTGCTGAAATAATTCTCGGTGTGTCTTTAGATGCACCATCAGATGCACCATCAAACTTGCACCTACCCTGAGGCAGGTCAATTTTCTCCAACCCTCTATGAGCTCCTGTGTGAACGGTTTCACAAAACCCCACATTCCCAGCAAGATTCCCAGAAGTCAGACCATGGAGCGTTTGGCCACCTCACAGTCACTACCCCAGAATGGCGAGATTTTTTTCCAGGATATTCTGATACAGTGGGGGAAATTTGCTAAGAATATGAATACGAAAATTCATATTTGTATTCTTAATACAAATGCATACGTATGGCACTTCCGAATTCGTATTCTGGAGGAAAATTTACTAATCAGTCATATTTGACTGATTCCTATTTTCCGATGGCGTATGGATTTGTATTTTTCCGATACGATTCGTATTTTAAATATTAAGTAATTCATATATTTAAATACTAATTCATATATTTAAATACTAATTCATATATTTAAATACTAATTCATATATTTAAATACAAATTTGTATTTTAAATACGAATTTGTATCGGCTGCAGTGTTAATATAAATAAATAATTTGAAAAAAAAAACAACAGTTTGGGGTTCCCCCCCATGGCTGTAACCAGCCCCAGTCTGTGGAGAACCACAAGTCCCAGCATGCAGGCCATTAAAGGACCCACTGGAACTTGTAGTTCCACAGCAATAGAAATAGGTAAATAAACACACTTACACACCAGAAAAATAAAAGTTTATTCCATACACATCCCTTTTTATACTGATACTTACCTATGTTGAGCCCGTAGGTAGGTCGCCGTCCATCCGTCCGCACATCCTGAAGAAATCCTTTGGGTAACTCTGGAAGGAAACCATACTCACCAGATCTTCTGGCATAGATCAAGTCCTCTTTGTTCCAAAGTAGCATCCCCGGGAATTGGCAAAAAAAAAAAAATATGCTAAACCAGGCACCAAACCGGACTGTATATAAATACAAATGTGCCATGAATACGAATACAAATAAATGTATGCATTTTTCAGATAGTACATCCCGAAAATACGAATATATATAATTTAGGCGTATTTTTGTATACGAATACGCCTATTTCATCTTTTTCCCCCAGTGTGTGTCACATGTCCTCACATTTATCTATCTACCATTACTTGCCATGTCACAATCCAGTTCATAAAATGACTTTTGTAACATATACTGTAACACTGTTGTTTCTTTCCCTATACTTACAACTCTCATTTCATGCATCTGACTTTTAGGGGAAAATGTACTAAGATGTGAGTTCTTTTTCTGCAGACAGGACAGATTATAAATACAAATACCGGCTACCAATCATTTTCTTGACTTCCATAAAATTGTTACCTCAAGATTTTGCACAGGGAGAGACCAATATAATCCTATCCTATTGCTCAAGGTGAGTTCACTTGAACTATTAATTATCGGGACTAGTAGCTGCTGTAAATATTCTTAAAGGATTATGTGTTGTGTTTTTTTTATATTTATTTTTATCATAAGTCTGTAACAAGGGTATAGTTTTTATATCATATGTATGTACCAATAAATGTAGGGCAGTATTCAATGTGAAATATCGCCGTGTGCAACGAATCCTGTTTGGGATTCGCTGCACACTCGCTGTGTTCTGGAGGGCTGGCTGCCACTCGCTCTCCCTGTATTCAATGTCGGAGGGGCGAGTTGCCCCTCGCGGCGAATCTTAACCCCTGCAGCGGACGCTCGTCCGCTGCAGGGAGCCGTGGGACGGTGGCAGGCAGGGAGATGGAAGTCTCCCTGCCTGCCCCAGAACGTATGTGGGGGGGAGGTGGGCTCCCCGGGACCCAGGCAGCACAAGCTGCCCCCCCACAGAGCCAGCAGGGGACCGGGTATATTCACTGCTCCCGATCATGCATATGTAATGATCGGGTGCAGTGAATATATGAATATCTAATGAGCGGCTCGGCTCCCGGCTCCCTGCTGGCTGCTATGTGTAAAAAAAAAAAAATATATATATATATATATATATATATTTTTTTTTTTAATTAAAATATATATTCATGTGCTATAAGCACATGAATAAAAATAGCATGCCCCTTCACAGAATAAAATTCCTGATTTTTTGACGCCAAAATTAAAACAAAAAAACTTTTATTTTAATAGTTCACATTCCACTTCTCCATGAAAAGATGGAGAATTGCTACACGGAGAGACACGGCGAAAATCACTCAGAAAGACGGCGAGAAGTGCACATTGAATAGGGTTGCTCGCTTTTTGAGAGCAAAAGTCTCCGTCCAACGCGAGAAAAGCACAAACTCGCCATAAAACACGGCAAATTTTTCTCATTGAATACTGCCCTAAATGTAAAAACATTTTGAACGATTTCCAATTGTTTGGCGCTCTCTGGATGTATATGTTTATTCACACACATCCTTTTTTTCATCTTTCTTTTTCACATGGGATATTGGTATGGGCAACCAATCAGATACTATTATCTTCTAGAACAGTGATTTTCAACCTTTTTACGCTCGCGGCACACCGGACAAGACTTTAAAATTGCCAAGGCACACTAACAGTTTTTTAATCAAATATAATACATATAATAACAAATATTGACCTATATGTAAAATATATGTTGATATCTGTTATTATTTCTCTTAAAATTAGTAGAAATAAATAGGTTTTATTTACATAAAAATTAGAAATTCCCCACACAAATGCCCCTCTGTAATTCAAAGCACCAGCTCCCCCTTAGAAATTCCCCACACAAATGCCTCCCACTTAGATATTAAAAGCACCAGCTCCACCTTAGAAATTCCCCACACAAATGCCCCTTGGTAATTCAAAGCACCAGCTCCCCTTTAGAAATTCCCCACACAAATGCCTCCCACTTAGATATTAAAAGCACCAGCTCCACCTTTTAAATTCCACACAAATGCCCCTCCTTAGCAATTACGCACACAAATGCCCCTTAGTTATTCCATGCACCTGCCCCATAGGTAGTCAAAACACTGCACAAGCCTTGTAAGATGGCGCCGGCAGAAGCCCCACCGTCCATGGGGGCCTTTTGCGCATGTGCCGGGATGCGCCTGCAACGCACAGGCTGATCTGACATGCCTGGCGCCTTTTACGCGTAGGGGTGTCCTGACGTCCGCTCCACAGACAGCGCACGCAAGCCCCCGCATGAGCCCGAGCCGCCCGCCGCCTGTATGTCACTACACACAGTGACAGCGCTGCCGCCGATGATTTGGTCACCGTGACCCGCGGCCTGGCGGCACACCTGTCAACTGACCACGACACACTAGTGTGCCACGGCACACCAGTTGAAAAAGACTGTTTTAGAAGGTGCTAAATAAATAAGAAGTCGATTCTGATTGGTTGACCATAGCAACCTACTATGTGAAATAGAACTCCCACACATCTAAATGCATCCAAAAAATTGAACTAGGTTACAAGATCAAGTTTGAAACTAATCTTCAAAAAACTAATTACATTTGTTAGGCATGACCGGGCCATTCATGAAACTATGTTGACATTGTCATAATATTATTTTATACTTTTTTTTTTATACATCTGAAATCCATTAAATAATTTCCACAGAACAGATTTAGAGGTCATTATTTTCCTGGCTCTGATTTTATTGCCTTTGTAATAGACATCAGGGCCGAAATGTAATAGGTGGGGACTTTTGGTCACGTTTAAAAATCGCACCAAATCGCACTATTAAAAATCAAGTTTTTTTGCAGCGAATTCACATTTGTAATGAGATGGGAATTTGCGGCAAAAATGTGCGATATGGTGCGATTTAGTGCAATTTTTAGACTTGAAAATATGTGCATTTTCCAACATGCGATTTTGTGTAAAAAAAAAAAGGTACTTGTGTATTATCACAGTGCCCATCGCATCGCATACCACTAATTAAGGTATGCGATGGCATGCGATGGGACCGATTTGAGGCTTTTCCCGGGCAGAGTATACAATTTTATTATCGCGTCGCATCATAATGGCATGATTTTGAATTGTATCCCCACCCTGATGGGTAATAAGTATGTTAAATGCCCCCCCCCCCCCCCATTGTTAACGCCACCCCACTATCTGTACGCGTCCTCTGACCTTTTCAAACCCCCACTATCCACGTCGGCATTGAGTTGATTTTATATAGTGTGGCGAGCATAGCGAGCCACCGAGCCCGAAGCGTGGCGAGCGGATGCGCATAACTTCACAAGTATTACGCGTCCGCTCGCCATGCTTCGGGCTCAGTGGCTCGCTGCGCTCGCCACACTATATTAAGTCAACTCCACGCCGACGTGGATAGTGGGGGTATGAAATGGTCGGAGGACGCGTACCGCCGCCCCTCACGGGCTCACTGCGCTCGCCACGATTCGGGTTGGCGTTGATAGTGGGGTGGTGTTAACAATGGGGGGGCATTTCACATAGTCATTACCCATCAGGGTGGGTGTACAATCTAAAATCAGGTCTGGGGGGCATTTAACATAGGAATTAGGCATCTGGGTGCGATCATGGGTGCGATCATATCGCTTGCGATGTGATGCGATGCAATTTTTGGTTGTACAATGACCTGCGATGGAAATCGGGGGCGCAGTGATAATACAAAAGTACCAAAGAAAATGGAGTGGGGTCCCCCCTCCTGAGCATAACCAGCCCCAGGCTCAAAGAGCCGGTCCTGGTTTCATAAAATCACAGGGAAAAACAAGTTGGGGTCCCCAGGATTTTATAAAACCAGCACCAGGCTCAAGGTCCAGTCCTGGTTCCCAAAATACGGGAGACAAAATGACTAGGGGTTCCCCATATTTCAAGAACCAGCATTGGGCCCAACCAATAATATAATATACAATAATACAATATAATAATGTAATGTAATGCCACAGCTGGGGGGAGACTTTTATACAAGTCCCCCCGGCCAAAGCATTTATCCCTCTGACCGGTCAACATGGGCAGGGGTCCTGGGGAAGTGGGAACCCCCCCCCCCAATGAAGGGTTCCCCCTCCAGAACTTATCTGCCCATGTTGAGACCCGGGGCTGTCCTCGATGCCCCTGAGTGGTGGGCATCAAGCTGATTATAGTGTAAAAAAAGGATAAACCATTGTGTATTGCCAGCACCGCATGCAGGGACTTGGAGAACCACAAGTCCCAGCATGTGGGACAATAAAGGGCCTGCTGGGACTAGTAGTGCCCCAGCAGTACACATAGTTAAAAAAAACACACAGACACACTTACAGTATAACTTTATTACACACGGATCCATACATTCCCACTCACCTAACTTGATAGAGTCATGGGGGAAAATGGGGGAAAACCCCCATGCCGGACCATGATTGGCTGGCGGGTGGGGCTAAGTCCTGGTCTGGAGGCGGAGCTCCGGATGTAAACAAACTCGCCCCCAGATACCGCAGAACATTGCAGAGAAGCCCTGAAGATTCCAGAGAAGCCCTGAAGATCAGCGTAGTGAGTATATTTTGCTACAGGTACCCCACTATGGATTTTACTGGAGAAGGGGACCGATCTTCTATCGAGTCTTCTATTAAAAATCGCCACCTCAAAATGTGCAATTTTGCTGCGATTTTTTTACCGTGAATTGCACCCTATTTTACCAAAAATTGCACATGTCTAAAAAGTCGATCCCTATTACATTTCGCCCCTGCTTTCCACCGGTCATGTAATACTTATCTGGTTTACCTGTGAAGGTATCCGCGTCCCCGCGCGGGGCTCGCTGCGCTCGCCACGCTTCGGGCTCGGTGGCTCGCTGCGCTCGCCACACTATTCTATTCTCAACTCCACGCCGACGTGGATAGTGGGGGTAAGAAAAAGTCGGAGGACGCGTACCGCCGCCCCTCGCGGGGCTCGCTGCGCTCGCCACGCTTCGGGATCACGTGGATAGTGGTGGTGTCGTTGGTAATGGGGCGGTAAATTGCCATTATCAGTCCACTAAAAATTAAATCGGATCGCATCGCATTGCATCGTTCAATATCGTGTATGTGCATTTGTGGTATCCGATGCGATGCGATCCGATTTTTATACGGAGAATAGCATGGTGCGCAATTAACTTAGCGGGCGCCCAGATAGGAAACAAGTACCATAATTTATTACATTTTACAAGTTGTCACCCTAAAGGAACAATTTATGGCCTCCCTCATTCCCAATTATTACGAGTTAAACGTATCAATTCTAATCCCCAGGTAGCAGAAACTCAATGTTATCTGTGATTGAAAAAATTTGTAGAACGGGAATGACCGATGACAGATCCCAACTATTGCAGGTAAAGGAACATGTGTTGTCATTGTATAGACAGACATTACTTTCCCCCGAAAATTAAAAAAAAGTGGACGATCAAGCCATCTTACCATGGGTTAGCACCAGTCCAGTTCTAACATTCCTAAAATTCTAACCAAAAATTTGGCCTATAGTGAGATTGGACCCAGACTTAAAACTGGAAAATACAAGGTTAATGCCTTGTTATAGACGATCAAAAAATGTACGTGATGGCATGGTCAAAATGTATACTCTTGCTAAAACAATAGTTACCAGAGGGAGAATAATGTGGTGTATGAGATGTTCTTGTGTAAGATGTAGATTCCTTATACCAGAGGCAACATTCTACCACCCGCAGTCGGGCAAACCGCTAACTTATCGACATATGTTTACTTGTAATACAAGATTTACAGAATATCAAATTATTTGTCCTTGTGGCTTGAGCTACATAGGAAAAATGGAATGTTTATTTAAGGAGCAAATGACAGCCCACTGTCAGCGATAAAGTCAGTGATTGAGTCTGGTACCAGTCAACAACCTGTGTCTTGCCACTTTGTGACAGTGGGCCATAGTGTGTCAGCTATTAAGTATCGCATAATTGACCATGTTGTGTCATCAGTGCCAGGTGGCGGCAGGGGACGTTTATCACAATGTGAAGCAAGGTGGATCTTGCGTTTGAACACCATTTCCCCACGGGGCTTAAATAAAGCTTCAGGATTGGGTGTATTAATTAATTGAAGATATATAAGATAATAGAAATACTAGGATTATAACAATAGACTTAAAGATATAGTAGTATCATGTATGTGACGGCTGTGAACAATATATGATTTCAGGTTTAAGTTTCCTTTTTAGATTTTTTTTATTTCTTATTACTTTTTGTCTTATAATGTTAATTGTTCTTAGATTTATCTTAATGTATAATAGATTTGTAGATACCACAAAATTGTGTGTTTGTATATCACCATAGTTACAGGATTAAAATCTCATGTTGCGCCATGGTGTGGCGCTGTGTAGATGACGTCACTTGTTAGTGTCACTCGAGCGGCGTGCACGCCTATGGGAGACAGACACAGGTTGAAGATATATAAGGTATGTCATTTATCTATGTTGTTAGCCTGAGGAAAATACTAACTATGTTGACAATATAGCAATCAAGGGGTATCCGGCAGTCTAAGGGTAAAACATCAGCTGTTCCCGGTGACCATGTCATAAATAATGTACATCCATAGAGATGTATAAATCTTTTCTTTGACACGTATCAGTAAGCCAATACAGGCGAATTACGCATATTTTTTCAAAGAATATATAAATATTTAAGATCATCATCCGTATCAAGTCCGGTTGGATTCTTCCCAAGCTTAAAATAAGCACTACCCTTCTCAGCCCCAACTGCCTATATTTGAAACTCTATTTGACACATAATTTTCAATTGTCTTTTCACTGTAATGTGTAATATGTATATTGTATGTCTTATATTTTAACCTCTTCCATTTTGCAATCATAGTGGGTGCATCCTAAATCCGTATAATTAATAAAGATTAATAGGATTCCCCACTTTTAGAGAATAATTCCAAAAACAGTCCTCTGAAACGTTGACCACACGTTATATGTGTTGAAAGCTTACTTTATTTACAAGTCTCCATGAGTGCCGGTCATGACCGCTGGGTCTCTTTGGTTGTATACATATATTTTTTTAAATATATAAATATATATATATATATATATATATAGATATATATCTATATATAGATATATATCTATATATAGATATATATATATATATATATATATCTATATATATATATATATATATATATATATATATATATATATATATCAACGTGCTTTTCACATATTTCTGCCCCTCTATGCACAAGTCATGTAGTGATAAGTAGTACTAGAGAAAGTATTTTACGAATGTCACTCTTTATAGCTCCACTTTAAATGGATAGCCTTTATACTGTATGATTGGAATTGACTAAATAAAACATTATGGCTCTGAGCCTAACATAAACATTTACCTGATTTTTTTTTTAAGTGGAACAGGTCAGATTAGCTTTGTGTGATCATATTTTTGGACATACAGTATCAATTTAAATCCTGAACAAACATTTGGAAAATACTTCCAAATTCTCATATCTATTTAATTAAATGCAGCCCCCAACATTTCTTTTTTCTTCTCAAATGGTATTATCTCTGCCAATCACTAGATTTGCTATGGAAGATTGTTATCAGAACTATAACAAAACTTTCCTTTTAAAGTCCGATCTGACAGCTGCAGTGACCATGGAATATAATCCAAGAAGAAGATTTTATTATTCTTACAGTATATTTTAATAACATCAAATGTCAATGCAATTGGATTGCTTTGAAAAAGAGGTAATAAATGCTTTATTACTGGGGTTTAATTCAGTTACTTATAAAGAATGTTTGGTATCAATGTTTCAATGGAATTGGATTAAAAACTACATGCAGAGCAGATACATGTAGATAATAACAATATAGATTATAGTAGTAATAACAACAATACTACTACTACTACTACTAATAATAATAATAATATTGTAATATGCCAACAAACTCTGAAGAACGACATGACTATGTTTTCCTTTGATATAGCTGCTATTAGGTAACAGACTAATGATAATGGTTGGTTCATCATTGCCACTTACCCTGAATTGAGTGGTATTTACTGCTCAAAATAATCTCTTGAATAAAATAAAAAATTGCTAATGTTTAATTTTCAGAAAAACCTGGACAAATGAGGAGTTGTCTTATTTTGTCCTAATTCTGTGTATTAAGGCCCCCATACACTATGCTGATGTATCGCATGCAGCTAGGGTTACGAGCCTTTCGGGATTATGGGCAACTACCTGCCTATCTCTAGATACTGTATAGTCCAGAAACGTTCTTCTGTTCTGATCTTAATTAGCGGACTCTCCTGAGGTATTGCTAATATAAATGTACACACCCCACTTTGCTACCATTTTATGCTGTTTTTTCTGTGCATTGGAAGGGGTAATCCAGCCCCTGCCTCTTTGATCAAGCCAAGTTGATTCACAATTTGTGTCAGTCAAGTCAACCTGGATCTTTTTACATTTTACTCATAGTGGCAGGCCCCAGCCAGCGCCGGGGAGCACCAGAATGTCCCCACTAGCGATCGCCAGGGGAGAGGTGCTCCATCTGACTGAGACGTGCAAGCTTCTCATGTCCCAGTCAGATGGAGTCCCAGTTTTTGGGCGGCGGGGGACAGGAACCCTGCTTGTCTCCACTTCAGGGAGACAGGAAAGGGTTAGGAGGGGTGCGGGGAGATGGCGGGGACCATCAGACAGTGACTGGGAGGCGGTTGGGAACTCCATTGGAAGGAGACACGCGAGCATCTGATGCACACACGTCCCCTTCCAGCAGCTGGTGGGGGCTACCGGTTGCTGATCCGACTGCTAGACCCCCGCTAAATGAGTTCGGCTCCATCTGTAGGTGTTCTCAGTACTCTTTACACACACTACTAGGGTGTATTTGGGCTTAATCAACTAACTCTTGATCAAGGTTCACTTCTTGAAAGGGCAGTTTCAGGGGATGGTGGAAGAATGACTAGAAGGTATGTTTGCATATAACTGAGCTTATTTTTATTTAATCCTTATTTTACTTAAGGTTAGGAGGGGGGGGGGATGTGCTCCAGTTGCCGCTGGAGAGGGATGTATCATCACTGCCACCAGGGAGTCAGGTATCCATAGGCAAATTAAGAGAAAGATGATCCAACCGTCTCAAACTCCTGGTCCAAATGAAACACAGCTGCTCCGCTCCGACGCGTTTCGGACACCAAATGTGTCCTTTTTCAAGGAGTATCCTTGAAAAAGGACACATTTGGTGTCCGAAACGTGTCGGAGCGGAGCAGCTGCATTTCATTTGGACCAGGAGTTTGAGACGGTTGGATCCATACAACTAAGACTATAGCGGTGGTTGACCCGGGAAAAACATCTCACCATACCTTATGCCTACTTGAGAGCCATATCCATCTGGTTCTCCAGCTTGTCTGGTAAATTCCACCCTTTTCATCTCCTGGATTCTTTTGTTTTGTTTTATACATGTCATTGTAATAAAGAGGTTTTGCACTATTATGCCATTTCTCTTCCTTGAGGGAATTATTGAAAAAGTGGACCGGACAGATGATGACCTGACTGGTGCCTGGTTTTCTCATTAAGTGATTCTATGTTTGGAGAAGAGGAGACGCCACCATTCTCCATTCTCTAAGGGAGGTGTGGTTCATAATTTTAAGTCAGCACTGGTGTTGAGGATCGACCCCAAAATCTGGTATCTCCGGACACCTACCCATACACTAGATTTCTATTCACTGCCACAGGAAAGGCAGTATTTGGGATCGGACCTCCTCCTAGCAGCTTGCCCATATTGTGCGCACATTTTGTTGCGCAGGACTTTGAGTTTTTGTTGGGAATCTTTCTGGTGTGAAGTACACTCTCTTTGTGTCAGGTATTATGGTTTCCTCCTACAGTCCATAAATGTACTGTACTTGTAGGCTAATTGGCTTCCAACAAATTAACCCTAGAATTTCTTTGCGCTGCAGAATATATGTGCGCTAGATAAGAAACTTTTAATAATAAAATAATATATTCATTATTTCTTGGAATGGGCACACAAATAATATAAAACCTGACATAACCTGTGTATCAGTCTTAGGGATGCCAATCCCGGGGCATTTTTTCAATCCCGAGATCCGGGATTGAAAAATGCTCAATCCCAGGATTCCCGGGATCCCGGGATTGGCATCCCCACCAAAAATCACATTATTATCACTAAACCCACACTGGCCGACCCGCACATTTACTTACATTAGGGAGCGGGCGGGCGGCCGGGAGTGGGTTTGGAGGTGCACGGTGCCTCCCGGCAAGTGCACCTCCTTAGAAGACAGCAGGCGGGCGGAGGCAGGCCGTCGGGCAGGCAGGTCAGCGGAAAAGAGGCGGGCAGGCGGGCGGAGAAGAGACGGGCGGGAGGAGAAGAGGCAGGCGGTGACCGGTGACATGTGGCCTGCGCAGCGTGACATCTACTGTCACGCTACGCAGGTCTCACGCCGGGGTCAGGTTACGGGAACAGCCGGGCAGCATCTGAGCGAGTGCTCAGACGCTGCCCGGCATTAGAATGCGCATGCTCTGTCTAATCCCGATATCCCGGGATTGGATACTCCAATCCCGGGATTGAAATCCCGGACTTTTTTAGGTTAAATCCTGGGATGATGACGATCCCACACTAATAAGGATATCCCAGCATTGGTCATTTCAGGATTTCTGTCTGTGGGACAAGTCACATATGAATTCATACTGTATTGACAGGATTAATAACACCCTGGGGGCTATTACACACACTGTTTTAACGGGAAGGCAGAAAGCCGGAAAAACTTTGCACATGCACCGGCTCACATGTAAATTTGAGGGTAGGAACTACAGTGAAGTCAGTTTGGGGGCCCGGGGGGAGATAAAACTACACACCAAACAACTGGTGTGTGAAAGACCCCCATCGTCCTCAGCACACACTGATCTGTTAGGACGGCCACGGCAGCCATCCTTTTCAGTGGTTAGATTCAGCTGCAACCCGACAGCTGAGCCATGACCGTCCCATGTGAAAGGACACTATGCTGTCCATTGTTAACTTCTATGTACAACATGACTTTCAGCATAATGAATGATGAGGTGCCTTGAACAAATGAGAAGCTGGCACTGTACTGTTTAGTATTACAGGTTCCCAGGACTGACAGAACTAATCAAGAAAAAGAGAACAGCAAATGAACACACTAAGCACCAGGAACACTGATAGTCAAAATCATTTATAAACTCTCACAATTAACATGACGTATAGGTGAAGTTCTTAGCTAAATTTGTCCACAAATGTGTGCCCATACAACACGTCCAGGTGAACCTCATTAGATGGGTCCTTAACATCCCTAATGCTACTATATTGGGGTCAATCTAATTAGGTCCTTTAGCCTGCTAAATTAAAGGTCAACCACAACCACACTTTTGGCTTCCTTTGTTCCTGGTGGACGAATCTGTGCATGACTGGGTGCAGGGGGAGCTGAGGGCCCTCGAGGCAGCTGAGCCCCAAAGCAACTGCATCCCATGTTAGTTATGATACTGTATACAGTATGTGTGTGTGTGTGTCTCTCTTTCTCTCTCTCTCTCGCTATATATATATATATATATATATATATATATATATATATATTAGGGTATCAACTAGACACTGCTTGTGAACAATCGTATGTTAATACAGCTCGATTCAATTCAGTTGGTCGATGAGGTTGAAAACAAGGATCCCAACGCGTTTCGTCATATGACTTCATCAGGGGCAGAATATGCAACCGACGGAAACTGCAAGTCATAACAATACAGATTGAGTGATCAATTCACTATCATAAAAATAACAATACAGAGATGGTGAAACCGAGATCACGTCCACCGACCAAACGCGCTGCCTCGGTGTCATCATTGACTCCTCTCTCTCTTTCACCCCCCACATTGGTGCTCTCTCACAGTCTTGCCGCTTTCACCTACGCAACATCTCACGCATCAGACCATTCCTCTCCACTGACGCGACCAAAATTCTCATTCACTCTCTTGTCATCTCCCGCCTTGACTACTGCAACATCCTTCTCTCTGGGCAACCTCTCACCCGCCTCGCACCTCTCCAATCCATTCTTAACGCTGCTGCTAGGCTCATCTTCCTCTCCCGCCGCTCTACCTCCGCCTCCCCCCTCTGTTTATCTCTTCACTGGCTCCCCATTCCTTTCAGAGTTCTCTTTAAACTCCTCACCACCACCTACAAGGCTCTCTCCTCCTCCACAGCTCCCTACCTCTCTTCACTGATCTCTATCCACACTCCCTCCCGTCCTCTTCGCTCCATCGCTGACCGCCGACTGACCTCTCACCTAATCACCTCCTCCCACTCCCGTGTCCAAGATTTCTCTCGCGTTGCCCCCCTGCACTGGAACAACCTCCCGCCACCCATCAGGCTATCTGATTCCCTTACCTCCTTCAAGCGCTCCCTCAAAACCCACTTTTTTCGACTAGCCTATCCCTCCTCCTAACCTCTTTTGATCCTCCTATCCTGCCTCCGTTCCCCTCCGTTCCTACTTATCCTATTGTATTTTGTTCGTCCATCCACCTATTTTTAGTATGTTAACTCTTATGAGCAGGGCCCTCCTTCCTCACGTACTCACCCTACCTCATTACCTCACCTGTGCTCCTGTCCTGTTCTTCCCTTCCTCTACTTCATCTTCAGTCTCCTTGACAATTTTGACACCTACTTCTAAACTGATGCTGATTTTAGTTCAACCAGCTATACCCCTATTTATACTGTATCTTTCAACACACCCTGTACGTTACCTTGTAATTTGTTTTTTTTTTGTTTGCTATGTACGGCGCTGCGGACACTTTGCGGCGCCTTATAAATAAACGTACTACTACTACTACTATGGAGATGGAGGAGAAGAACAATAACCAAGATGGATTTAACACCTATGGAAAATACAGGGTAACCCGAAACACCACTTAGTGGTATATAATTAAACACATACCTATGTTTGTCCTATAAAAGAATATCCGTAGATGGGCAATTCAAAATTTGTCCGATAAAATTCTATACATAAATTTGAAATATAATCAGAATTTGACCAGTATATGATCACACTTCATAAAAGATTTTTTACATACCGGGGTAACACAAGGTATTTGAGATGGAGGAAGATGATAATGACTATTATGGTTATCTTAATTCCCTGGAAAAACTGGCCACCAAAGAACTTAAAGGGTGGTACGATATAATCACACTTGAAAAATACCTCAAGGTAGGAACGATTCCTCGGGCCTTCGGTTGCAAAAAATCCCGACCTACGGCAACGACAATGCTAATTTCCTAAAAATATGGAACACCACTCTGGATGAATGCTCCAACAAATTAATCAATGTAATAATTAATGAAAGGAAAAAAAGATTTGGTTAATATAGAGAATGAAATGGGAAAAATAGAATCCTCCCTTACCAAATTTGATGGGAGTGAAGAATTTAAAAGGGATATTGTAGACCTTCAGTCGAAAATGGACCACCTGGAGAAAGAAATTATACAGAGGAAACAGAAAAAATTCTCTCGTGATAAAAAGGATTATGTAAGTGGCCAAATACATATCTGGCCCAACGAGCCCAGGAATCGTGCTCCACCGTACAATACAACATATACCGAACCCTTTCACAATAAGGACCAATTTCGACCATATGAAAATACAAGGTTGAACAACTATCGTCCTAATTATGGGACTGAACGGCCATATTGGCACCGAGACAACTATAGAAGATTTGAACAAAGGGGCCGTAAGGACAGCCATCACCTTCAAGAGTGGAGGAACTATAGAGGTAGACTCCCATCACATCGAGATCACCATTATAGAAACAGATATGACTCGTATCGGTCCCCCTCCCCACATAGGGTACAACAGTGTCATCATTTTTTAGACGAGAGACGAAACATAGACCCTCCCCATCGGTCCACAAGCGAAGAACTACACATTCGCCTAGAATCCCCCCATGGACAAAAACGGAAGTACAACGGCGAAGTAGAGGAACAAGAGGCGGGAAACAAATCTCCAAAAAAGATAAAGTTGCCCCAACCATCGCCTCTGGATCAGGAATCATCAATATTTCCGAGAAAAAACTATCTACAGCCGAGACCGCGATATTGAACAGGGGGCTAAAATTTGCACCTGATAGCCATCGTAATTCCTTCGATTTATTTAGAGATTTGAACAAATACATTAGAAACCTCACTGTCCAATGACACTTTTTGAAAAACCAAGCAACTTCCAACCAGGTGATGAAAGAAAAACCTAGAGTTCCTTACCTTCACACTTTTATCCTGTTGAATCTAGGGGAAGTCATTTGGACATCTTCTACGAAGCCGTAAGAGAGGATTTCAGAAAAATTAAACCTTCAAAATTCGCTCTAAAAAATTTGAATCCCCAAGAGAATCAAGCTCTAAAAACTCTGAAAAAAGATGAAAACACTATAATCAGATCGGCGGACAAAGGGGGCGCAGTGGTACTACAGGATAGAATTAAGTATCTAGCCGAAGCGAAAAAAATCCTGGATGACGAAACAACGTACTTGAAGCTTTCCAGTAATCCCACCATAGACTTCCAAATCGAACTGGACACCCATCTTCAAACAGGCCTGGAAAAAGGTGTTATTTGCAAAGAGGAATATGAATATATGATGGTCAAATTTCCAACTGTTCCAATCTTCTATCACATTCCGAAGGTGCACAAAAACCAGCAGCAACCCCCCGGACGACCTATCATTGCAGGGGTCAATTCGTTGACAGCAAATCTCTCTCACTATCTAGATATACGATTACAACCGTATGTACTACAAAACCGCTCGCACTTACAGGGGCAAATGCAGGATTTTCAGAAGGGGGTTTCCAGAGGGGCGGAGCAAAGCACGGAGATGGACACTTAGGTGGCCCAGTATATTCCGGGTTAGTTAAAGTATTATAGATAGACCAAATGTATATAAATAATAATAAAAAAAAAAAATATATATATATATATATATATATATATACATACAGGGGCTTCAACAGCAGTGTAGACCCTTGGGCATAGCAATGTATTGGGGCACCTACCGATCCTCCAGCGGTAGGGGTGGGGGAAGCTTTGATGTCCCGCGGGTGGTAGGGGGTATTATATCAACCGCTCAGCATGTAGGGCCTGGATCAGTAATTTCCACTAATTACCCCTTTACTGCACAAATGGTGGGAGATGAGGTGGGAGAAGGGGGCATTGGGCTGAATGAAGGGGCCCTGATACATAACTTCCAGGGTGGTAGACGATGTTTAATATGCAGAGGAGGGGTGTATAGTGGAGTGGGCTTATTATTTATAATTTTCTGGTGGGAGGACAGCTCGCTTGACTGCAGATATCTCCAGTTCCCAGAAATAGATTTCTTAGATTTTAATGGAGAAACTAGAGAATCCCACCTACCAAATGGTATTGGGGACTAGGGGATCAGAGTTCAGGAGGCAGAGCAATCTGCCAACGAGAATATAAAACTACATACCAGGTGTGTGGAGCTGGAGCAGTAACCAGCTGCTGGAAGGCTGATATCTCTGGTTCTGGGAAAAGTAGAGACAAGCTACTAGTGTCCATCAAAGGGGGAGAGTCCCAGCTTTTGGAATATACCCTCAGAAAAACTCTAAGTCAGACAGAACCTGAAATATCTGACTGGGCAGAGCAATTAACAGGCTTGGATGGGGACCACTGCTTTGAAGTCAGATATCTCCGGTTCCCAAGGGCCGATTTTTTTAAATTCTTGTACCCATGGAAAGAGGGGATTCTAAGCTTTCAGCCTAGGACCCTTAGACCCCTGGCTGGGGGGTTCTGGGTACTCAGAAACCCCCCCCCCCCCTGCGTGCTCTACTGACTTAAAGGACAGTACTGCAGTACTCCAGCTTTTAAAAGGAAAAATCTGGTCTTCAAACTATAGTTGGCTCACTATGGACATCCAGGGACTTTACTCTTCAATACCTCACTCAAAAGGCCTAGAATCAATAGGAAACATCTTGAAAATGGATCCCAATATAAGCAGTTCTGACATCTCCTTTTTAACCAGTAGTATCAAGTTTATACTCAGTCACAATTTCTTTGAGTTCAATGGAGAATTTTTTCTCCAGCAGCAAGGTACGGCAATGGGGACAAAGTTTGCCCCTGCCTATGCCAATTTACACATGAGGGCATGGGAAGAACAGCATGTTTTCAGTTCAACTTTCAAAGACAACATCATTTTGTACGGTAGATATATAGATGATCTCCTTCTGATTTGGCAGGGTGACGAGACAAGTATTTCAAACTTCATGTCTTACATTCAAGTGAATGATTTCAATCTGAAATTCACACAAAAGACCGACCCGATAAAAATTGAATTAGTAGATCTCGAACTGGAGGGCTTCCCGGACAAAGAAATTCTGACGAGAACACATTTTAAAACTGTAGATGCCAACAGTTTCATTTCGGCTGAAAGTTGTCATCATCCTACATGGAAAAACGGCATCCCCTACGCCCAATTCCTGCGGATTAGGCGTAATTGCAGCACCATCGCTGATTACTGGCTACAATCCGAACTTTTGTGCACACGATTCCTGGAGAGGGGTTTTAAGAAAGATTTCATAGACACTGCAAGGTCTAATGCCGCCACTAAAGAAAGAAACACCCTACTGGATCAAAGTCCTAAAATAAAAAAAACATGGACACTAGACCATTTGTGACCCAATACAATTGTGACAACAAAACCATTCAAAAAATTTTAGAACGGCATTGGAACACTCTGTTGAGAGATCCAATCTTGGGTCAACACCTTCCCCCAAAACCTAATGTCGTCTACCGAAGAGCCTCTAATTTAAAAACCATTCTGGCACCCAGTAAGCTGAAGCCAATGAACAAGGCCAGAACATGCACACAAAACAACTTTCTGATCAAAAAAGCAGGAGTTCTACCATGCAACAAATGCATTTGCTGCAAGTTTCTGGTTAAAACTCCTTTTAACCATAGTCTTGAAGACGGTCGTGTCTATTCCATCAAAGAGGCAGTCACGTGCAATTCAGACTTCATTGTCTATATGATTACTTGCGGCTTTGGCCTCAAGTACATCGGAAAGACCATCAGACAGGCCAAAATCAGGATTCAAGAACACATGCGTAATATAAAAAATAAAGTAAAAATACACATCTTACCGAGACATTTTTTAATTCTATTGTTTCTAAAGAGAATTTTTCATTCACGATTCTGGAGAAGATTCCGCTTAACCCCAGAGGTGGCAATAGGGGACAGGAACTGATCAAAAGAAAAAGTTTCTTGATTTACACCCTCGATACTCTAACACCTAAAGGCCTCAATGAAGGTATCGATGTAGTGTCGTTCAGTTAACCACAGGCACATTCTGTTTTTTTTCCCCTTCTCTCTCGTTCCTCTCTGTTTTGACCCTTATAATCCTCTACAAAAGTCACTGTATATGTGCCAATAATACAGGAAAAGTACTACACATATATACGAGTGAATCATAAAGTCCACAGTTTGATTGTATCCTATGTGTGACACTTCACTATGAACTTATACATAGACCTGGAATCTGTATCAATTTATGTTTTGTATGCTGTATTTTAAAACAACATTGTTAATGCTGTTCTGTGTTTAAAACACATTGTAAATGTTAGTTCAGTTCAAATGGGTATACTCTCAGCCTTCCCCTCTTTTTTTCCATTTATTAATCCCTGACTATTATATTCTTATACTCCACACAGATTAATAGGAGTGCAAGACATGCCTTTCATATAGGCGTCTTTAACCCCTTCCCGACATTTGACGTACATTTACGTCATGGTCGGGAAGCACTTCCCGACACATGGCGTAAATGTACGTCATGGATTTAAACTGTCACCGCGTCTATAGACGCGGTGACAGTTTCAACATGTCTGCTGTCCCTGACAGCAGACATGTCCGTGCATGCCCAGGGGGGGCTGCGATGCCGCCCCCCCGTCGGCGATCGCTGTGATTGGCTGTTCAGTGTGAACAGCCATTCACAGCGTTTTCCTGTGTCACCGGCGAATAACGTTCGCCGGTGACACGGGATCAGAGGTGATTGGTGCTGTAAAGTACAGCACCAATCACCGCGGGGTGTAAGGGTGACACTGGTGTCACCCCACCTCACCCCGCCCGCCCCCAAAGGCCGTGATTGGTCCGTCGGACCGACGGACCAATCACAGCCAAGGAGGGGGATTTAAACTAACGGTGACTGCACTGCAGACGCCATTCCGGTCTGGAATAGCGTGCAGTGCGGTCACCGTACCCCCCTGCCGCCATACTGACCAGAACCTTGCTCCATACTTGCTCCATACTTGCTCCATACTTACCTGATCGCTGCTTCATCACTGCTTCCTGGATCCTGTTGCTACTTGTGCCTTCCTGTGAAATTGTGCTGCTGCAGTGTACTAGCTAGATAGAGAGATAGATAGAGAGATAGAGAGAGATAGAGAGATAGAGAGAGATAGAGAGAGATAGAGAGAGAGATAGTGTCAGAGAGTGCTATATTTTGTGCTGCTGCAGTGTGATATAGTTATAGATAGAGAGAGAGAGAGATAGAGAGAGAGAGATAGATAGAGAGGCCTAGTGACAGAGTGCTATATTTTGTGCTGCTGCAGTGTGATAGTTATAGAGAGATAGAGAGAGAGAGATAGAGAGAGATAGTGACAGATTGTGCTATATATTTTTTATATAACTGACTGCTGCCCCCTCCTTTTGTGCTGATCAGTATAAATTAACTGATCAGCAACTTTTTGGGGGCGCAGGTTTTTTTTTATATATAGATATACCTGTCAGTGCTGCTGCTGCAGTGTCATAGAGTGATAGATAGTGAGAGATAGAGAGAGATAGTGACAGAGAGTGATAGAGAGTGCTAAATTTTGTGTCTGCTGCCCCCGCCTTTTGTGCTGATCACTATATCTGAGGTGATCAGCAACTTTTTTGGGGGTACAGAGGTTTTTTTTTTTTTTATATATACCTGTCAGTTGCACCAAAGGTTGTGCACCTGCTGCACCTCACTGGTAATCAGTG
Source organism: Crinia signifera (assembly GCF_055691185.1). Lineage (NCBI taxonomy): Eukaryota > Metazoa > Chordata > Amphibia > Anura > Myobatrachidae > Crinia > Crinia signifera. The sequence continues at coordinate 122,348,531 of NC_139222.1, forward strand.
TCGCATCACTGATCACCTTTTTTTTTTGTGTGTGTGCTGTGGGGTCTTTTTTTAATTTTTTTTTTACACACACTGTGATTTTGTGGGTGTCCTGTGGCCGCTGTGCGCTGATCAGTGACGTACATCACTGATCATCTTTTTCGGCACAGGGTTGATCTATTTTTTTTTTTTTTTTGATCAAATTCCTGTTGCCTTTGAGCGCTGTTCAGTGACAGACGTTACTGACCAACATCTGTGCTCAATTTTTGGCGCAGGACCTTTTTTTTTTTTTTTAACCCCTTAAATTTTTTATTTTTAACCCCTTCATTTTTTTTTTTTTATTGGTACAGTATAAAGTATTTTTTTTTTTTCTGCACTACATACACACTACACACTACATACCCCCCGGATTGAAATAAAGTTTGTACCCCCCCCTACACTATACACGTGTTGAAACATTTCACTACCAGTAACACAAAAATAAAAATGGCATCCCAAATGTCCTCCCAAATGTCCTCCCAAATGTCCTCCCAGTCATCCAGGAGAATGTATTCAGTGGAGGAGGCATATGCCATGCTTGCTTCTGACTCTGACACAGCCAGTGATGCAAGCGGGGAATTTGAAGGATTTGCCTTAAGCTCCTCTTCCTCCTCTGGTGATGAGGGACCCCCTCAAAGACGCCCCCGTAGAGCAGCTGAGACCCCCCCCCAATAATTGATCTCGTATGGACCCCACCACCAGACAATTTTGAGCCCCAGGTTCCTGAGTTTTTGGCCATGCCAGGAATCCAATTTGATTCCACAGGTCTCAGAGAAATTGACTTTTTCAAATTATTTTTCTCTGATGATTTTATAAATTTAATGGTGGACCAAACTAATTTATATGCCCAGCAGTTTATTGCTCAAAACCCCACGTCATCATTTGCTAGGTGGACCCCTGTAGATGCAGTAGAGATGATGACGTTTTGGGGTCTGGTGTTTCATATGGGCATAGTAAAAAAGCCAGAAATTAGGCAATATTGGAGTACAGATGTTCTGTACAGTACTCCATTTTACCGTATGGCCATGACCCGGACTCGATTTGAGACAATTCTTAAATTTATACATTACACCGATAATGCACAGTGCCCACCCAGAGATGATCCCACCTTTGACCGGCTATTCAAAGTCAGGCCGGTCATTGATCATTTCAGTGCCAAATTTGAAGAGGTGTACATCCCTGAAAAATTTATTTGTATCGACGAGTCCCTTATACATTTTAAAGGAAGGGTTAAATTCCGCCAGTACCTTCCCAGTAAGAGGGCAAGGTATGGCATAAAAATGTATAAACTGTGTGAAAGCACCTCAGGGTACACCCACAGGTTTAGGGTTTATGAAGGGAAGGATTCAAGAATTGAACCGCCAGAATGCCCCCCCTCCCTCGTAGGTGTTAGTGGGAAAATTGTCTGGGATTTAGTGCACCCCTTCCTGGATAAAGGTTATCACCTCTATGTGGATAACTTTTACACCAGCATCCCCCTGTTTAAGGCCCTTGGTTCAAGAGGTACAGCAGCTTGCGGTACTGTGCGCAAGAACCAAAGAGGCCTCCCAAAAACGCACATTGCCCAAGTAATGAGAAGGGGTGAAAGCAGGGGAATATGCAACGAAAATATGTTGTTGGTCAAATATAAGGACAAGAGGGATGTCCTTATACTGACAACAATTCACGGAGACAGTACCACCTCCATCCCTGTACGAGGTACCAGTACCCACACCTCCAAACCTAATTGTATCCTGGATTACAATAGGTACATGGGCGGAGTGGATCTTTCAGATCAGGTACTGAAGCCGTACAGTGCCCTGCGGAAAACAAAAATCTGGTACAAGAAGGTGGCCGTGTATATCATCCAGATGGCACTGTATAACGCTTACGTGCTATTCCGTTCTACCGGCCAGAGGGGGACATTTATGCACTTTCAAGAGGAAGTCATAAAGGGCCTAATATTTGGGAACCAGCAGGCAGAGGGCCCCAGTACTTCTAGTACTGGTCCCCGTATTGTACCAGGGCAGCATTTTCCTGATGAAATCCCCTCCACTGGAAAAAAGGGCAGGACACAAAAAAGGTGCAAAGTTTGCTATAAAAAGGGAATAAGAAAGCAAACTATTTTCCAGTGTGACACTTGCCCCGACAAACCCGGCCTATGTATAAAGGAGTGTTTTAAAATATACCACACATCTATGGAATATTAGGTTCATAATTTCACCGTGCTTCGGGGGTCTTGCTAATGCCACATAGCACCCACCATTCATTCCACCAGAATCTGAGCCGCAAAATCCAAAAATCACTCCTTCCCTTCTGAGTCCTGCCATGCACCCAACTGGTATTTTTTGGTCACATGTGAGGCATTGCCGTACTTGGGAGAAATTGGGGCACAGATTTTGGGGTGCTTTTTCTCCTTCATTCCTTGTGAAAATGAAAAATTTTGAGCCAGAACTGCATTTTTGTGTAAAAAAATGTAATTTTTCATGTTCACTGCCCACTTGTATCAAAATTGGTGAAACCCCTGGGGGTTTGAAATGTACACTATACCCCTAGATGAATTCCCTGAGGGGTGTAGTTTGCAAAATGGGGTGACTTGTGGGGGGGGTTCCACTGTATTGGTGCAACATAGCACCCACCATTCATTCCACCAAAATCTGTGCTGCAAAATCCAAAAATCACTCCTTCCCTTCTGAGTCCTGCCATGCACCCAACTGGTACTTTTTGGTCACATGTGAGGCATTGCCGTACTTGGGAGAAATTGGGGCACATATTTTGGGGTGCTTTGTCTCCTTCATACCTTGTGAAAATTAAAAATTTTGAGCCAGAACTGCATTTTTGTGTAAAAAAAATGTAATTTTTCATGTTCACTGCCCACTTGTATGAAAATTGGTGAAACCCCTGGGGGTTTGAAATGTACACTATACCCCTAGATGAATTCCCTGAGGGGTGTAGTTTGCAAAATGGGGTCACTTGTGGGGGGGTTCCACTGTATTGGTGCTTTGGGGGTCTTGCTAATGCGACATAGCACCCACCATCATTCCACCAGAATTTGTGCTGCAAAATCCAAATATCACTCCTTCCCTTCTGAGTCCTGCCACTTTTTGGTCACACATGAGGCATTGCCGTACTCGGGAGAAATTGGGGCACAGATTTTGGGGTGCTTTGTCTCCTTCATACCTTCTGAAAATGAAAAATTTTGAGCCAGAACTGCATTTTTGTGTAAAAAAATGTAATTTTTCATTTTCACTGCCCACTTGTATCAAAATTGGTGAAACCCCTGGGGGTTTGAAATGTACACTATACCCCTAGATGAATTCCCTGAGGGGTGTACTTTGCAAAATGGGGTGACTTGTGGGGGGGTTCCACTGTATTGGTGCAACATAGCACCCACCATTCATTCCACCAAAATCTGTGCTGCAAAATCCAAAAATCACTCCTTCCCTTCTGAGTCCTGCCATGCACCCAACTGGTATTTTTTGGTCACATGTGAGGCATTGCCGTACTTGGGAGAAATTGGGGCACATATTTTGGGGTGCTTTGTCTCCTTCATACCTTGTAAAAATTAAAAATGTTGAGCCAGAACTGCATTTTTGTGTAAAAAAATGTAATTTTTCATGTTCACTGCCCACTTGTATCAAAATTGGTGAAACCCTTTGGGGTTTGAAATGTACACTATACCCCTAGATGAATTCCCTGAGGGGTGTAGTTTGCAAAATGGGGTCACTTGTGGGGGGGTTCCACTGTATTGGTGCAACATAGCACCCACCATTCATTCCACCAAAATCTGTGCTGCAAAATCCAAAAATCACTCCTTCCCTTCTGAGTCCTGCCATGCACCCAACTGGTACTTTTTGGTCACATGTGAGGCATTGCCGTACTCGGAAGAAATTGGTGCACAGATTTTGGGGTGCTTTTTCTCCTTCATACCTTCTGAAAATGAAAAATTTTGAGCCAGAACTGCATTTTTGTGTAAAAAAATGTAATTTTTCATTTTCACTGCCCACTTGTATCAAAATTGGTGAAACCCCTGGGGGTTTGAAATGTACACTATACCCCTAGATGAATTCCCTGAGGGGTGTAGTTTGCAAAATGGGGTCACTTGTGGGGGGGTTCCACTGTCTTGGTGCTTGGGGGGTCTTGCTAATGCGACATAGCACCCACCAAAATTCCACCAGAATCTGAGCTGCAAAATCCAAAAATCACTCCTTCCCTTCTGAGTCCTGCCATGCACCCAACTGGTATTTTTTGGTCACATGTGAGGCATTGCCGTACTCGGGAGAAATTGGGGCACAGATTTTGGGGTGCTTTTTCTCCTTCATTCCTTGTGAAAATGAAAAATTTTGAGCCAGAACTGCATTTTTGTGTAAAAAAATTTAATTTTTCATGTTCACTGCCCACTTGTATCAAAATTGGTGAAACCCCTGGGGGTTTGAAATGTACACTATACCCCTAGATGAATTCCCTGAGGGGTGTAGTTTGCAAAATGGGGTCACTTGTGGGGGGGTTCCACTGTATTGGTGCTTGGGGGGTCTTGCTAATGCGACATAGCACCCACCAAAATTCCACCAGAATCTGAGCTGCAAAATCCAAAAATCACTCCTTCCCTTCTGAGTCCTGTCATGCACCCAACTGGTATTTTTTGGTCACATGTGAGGCATTGCCGTACTCGGGAGAAATTGGGGCACAGATTTTGGGGTGCTTTTTCTCCTTCATTCCTTGTGAAAATGAAAAATATTGAGCCAGAACTGCATTTTTGTGTAAAAAAATGTAATTTTTCATGTTCACTGCCCACTTGTATCAAAATTGGTGAAACCCCTGGGGGTTTGAAATGTACACTATACCCCTAGATGAATTCCCTGAGGGGTGTAGTTTGCAAAATGGGGTGACTTGTGGGGGGGTTCCACTGTATTGGTGCAACATAGCACCCACCATTCATTCCACCAAAATCTGTGCTGCAAAATCCAAAAATCACTCCTTCCCTTCTGAGTCCTGCCATGCACCCAACTGGTACTTTTTGGTCACATGTGAGGCATTGCCGTACTCGGGAGAAATTGGGGCACAGATTTTGGGGTGCTTTTTCTCCTTCATACCTTCTGAAAATGAAAAATTTTGAGCCAGAACTGCATTTTTGTGTAAAAAAATGTAATTTTTCATTTTCACTGCCCACTTGTATAAAAATTGGTGAAACCCCTGGGGGTTTAAAATGTACACTATACCCCTAGATGAATTCCCTGAGGGGTGTAGTTTGCAAAATGGGGTCACTTGTGGGGGGGTTCCACTGTATTGGTGCTTGGGGGGTCTTGCTAATGCGACATAGCACCCACCAAAATTCCACCAGAATCTGAGCTGCAAAATCCAAAAATCACTCCTTCCCTTCTGAGTCCTGCCATGCACCCAACTGGTATTTTTTGGTCACATGTGAGGCATTGCCGTACTCGGTAGAAATTGGGGCACAGATTTTGGGGGGCTTTGTCTCCTTCATTCCTTGTGAAAATGAAAAATTTTGAGCCAGAACTGCATTTTTGTGTAAAAAATTTAATTTTTCATTTTCACTGCCCAGTTGGACCACAATTGGTGAAACCCCTGGGGGTTTGAAATGTACACTATACCCCTAGATGAATTCCCTGAGGGGTGTAGTTTGCAAAATGGGGTCACTTGTGGGGGGGTTCCTAAATTTTAGCATCTTATGGTGCCTAGAAACCTACATGGTGCCTAAAAAATAATCTCATAAAAAGGAGGCTCCAAAATCAAGTAGGTGCTCCTTCTATTATGAAGCCTGTGGTTTGGTCAACGTGCACACTAGGGCCACATATAGGATATTTATGAAAACAAAAGAATTGGGGGAATCAATTTTTAGTCACATTTCTCTAGTAAAATGTACTGTGTTCCTTAGAAAAATGTATTAAAATTGCAAATCTGCAAAAAAAATGAAATTTTGAAATTTCACCTACACTTTGTTTTAATTCCTGTGAAACACCTAAAGGGTTAACAAACTTCCAAAATGCTGTTTTGAATACTGTGAGGGGTGCAGTTTTTGAAATGGCATCATTTATGGGGGTGTCTCACATACAAGTCCCTCAAAGTCACATCAGAACTGAACTGGTCCCTAAAAAAATCAGTGTTTGAAATTTTCTTGAAAATTTGAGAATTTGCTATTCATATTGTAAGCCTCCTAGTGTCCAAAAAAATTAAAAGGAAGTTGAAATAATGATGGAAACATAAAGTAGACATATGGTCTATGTTAGTTATTAACTATTTTGAGTGGTAAGATTATTTGTCTCACAAGCAGAAAATTTAACATTTTGCAAATCGCTAAATTTTCCATTTTTTCACGACATTTTGGTATTTTTCACAAAAAAACACAGACTGTATCGACCCAAATTTACCACTAATTTGAAGTACAATGTGTCACGAAAAAACAATCTCAAAATCACTGAGATAAGTAAAAGCAAAAAAAAGTTATCCCCACTTAAGTGAGACATGTCAGATTTGAAAAAAATGGCTCTGTCAGGAACGCAAAAACTAGCTCTGTCAGGAAGGGGTTAAGTATGCCCTTATACCAATTTGCACTTTTATAGATGTTTCTATAGGACATCACACTCATTTAATTAGTTGGCACAATTATAGCTTATCAATAGCGTCACTTCATTAGTCACAGAAAAACAGGACTAACATTAGCCATGGGGCTACTACCAATATGGTCCTGTCAGTTTAAAATAAAGTATACTAAATAAGCTTCCACCTAAATCACTTTTGTAGACACGAAGATTAATGTAGATTAATATAATGTTCTGAGCAGTAAACACCCATTAAACACACAGTCACATGATAGTCACATTAAATATATTAGCCGTCACAATGGTACTCTCTTACCCTCACTTTTAATTAGTGCATAATGGTATTGGTGACATGGAACGCATATGCGCTCCACTCACCAAATGATGTCACCCCCCTTTAGGCATTTAGCTGAAAAAGAAAAGCGGAAATTGATTTCAGCTATGTGGAACGCATTTGCGTTCCACAAGCGGAATAAGCAAAAGGAGGAAGCCCGCTGAATACCTATCAGCAGCAAACTGAAAGCGGAATACCACTTTCGCTCTCTGGAACGCATGTGCGTTCCATAGATGTAATAAAGTCTCCCACTCTGTCCGGCTCCCCCTGCCAAGATGGCCGTCAGGTGGAACGCACGCCAGAGGATTATGCGTTCCACCCACCTCATTTTTAGCCCTACTATTTTTCTGGGCACTGTTAATTATATGACACGAATCCCCCAAATGGCGGCATAGATAAAGAGGGTTTTATACCCTTTCTGAAATAGGTAGAAGCAGCGTTTTTTGACAGTAGATTAATAGCTGGACCCGGAAGTGAGGTCATCACTTCAGTGCTATATAACTACGCTGGTGAGACAGGGCTATCATTCACTGTGGTGAACCGCTGCTGTACACTACTGCTTCTTGGTCACATTGTAAGTAAATCCCTTATCCTATTGAATTTTGACTGCGATTCTATCCTATGAATTGAACTAACATATCATGCTTGGGCTGTTATTGTTTGCTAAAACTCAGCTAATTCTATTATTAGATTGTGGTGATACCTCATCCTGCAAATCATAAATTATTTACTCAGTCTGAGGACGAATCTTGTGTTACCCCGGTATGTAATAAATCTTTTATGAAGTGTGATCATATCCATAGTACTGGTCAAATTCTGATTATATTTCAAATTTATGTATAGAATTTTATCGGACAGATTTTGAATTGCCCATCTACGGATATTCTTTTATAGGACAAACATAGGTATGTGTTTAATTATATACCACTAAGTGGTGTTTCGGGTTACCCTGTGTTTTCCATAGGTGTTAAATCCATCTTGGTTATTGTTCTTCTCCTCCATCTCCATCTCTGTTCTCGCCTCCTGTATTGTTATCATGACTTCATCAGGGGCAGAATATGCAACCGACAGAAACTGCAAGTCATAACAATACAGATTGATCACTCAATCTGTATTGTTATGACTTGCCGTTTCTGTCGGTTGCATATTCTGCCCCTGATGAAGTCATGATATGACGAAACACGTTGGGCTCCTTGTTTTCAACCTCATCGACCAACTGAATTGAATCGAGCTGTATTAACATACGATTGTTCACAAACAGTGTCTATTTGATACCCTAATATGTTTTTTTTATATGCTTGTTTATTTTATATTAAATGTTAATGTCAAGTTGAAGTGATTCTGTTACGATCAATAGCGCCCTCTGAAAACCCCCTCCTCCTCTCATTTCTATCAACTGGGTCTTGCCTAACAGAGGACCCCTCAGAGGTGCTGCTCCAACTATGTAAGCGCAGGAAGGGGATCCCCCCCATATTTTATATATATATATATAAACTGAACCTCTACCTTTGCAATTCTATTTCCCTGGGTCCTGTCTAACAGGGGACCCCTCAGAGTTGCTGCCTTAACCGATAAAGGCGCGGTTGGGGTACCTTGTATCCACAATATATATATATATATATATATATATATATAATTCTTAGTATTATTTTCACTAATATCATTAAGGAATAGATATAAAATACCTCTCAACCCTGGCTAGCATTAGGCATTTGACATTATGGGGGAAATTTACTAAAGGAAATTTGTAAAAAATAGGTGTATTTGTATTTAGAAATACACTTAATTTTGATATTTACTATCCCGAAAATACGGCAATTCGTATTCGTATTAATAGCACATCAATACTAATACGAATTGCCGTATTTTCGGGATAGTAAATGTCAAAAATGAGTGTATTTCTGGATACAAATACACCTATTTTTTTACAAATTTCCTTTAGTAAATTTCCCCCTATATTTACTTTTTCTCTGCAGCTGAGTAACTGCTATTGCTCACTCTTACTGTAAATAATATAAACACTGTTTTTTCTTTCAGAAAGATGGCTCATAGAGGCTATTTGCAGCTTTGTGCTGCTGGGAAGTCCACTGCGAGTCGGAAAATATCTTCCCCTTTCGTTCACAACCCTATATCAAATGTCTTTAGTCGATAAGTTCTGACATATTTGTTACTGTTATTCGTAGCTCTTTTATAGAGGCACACAGTATTTTATGGTTTTGTAATCCTTTAAATACTTCATTCCATGGGTGCAGCGCCTCTCTGTAACAGAGTTTATGTGCATGTGCTTGGTATGTACGTTTTGCTAGGCTGGCATCTTCTGACCATTTTATGACAGTGAAATGCTTCTCTGCCCATAGCTTTTTCCATGACAAGGCTGTTTTACTCAGACTAAACGGATTGCTTGTTTGAAGGTGGAGAACAAGATGACTGAATTCCCTGGTCCTTCAAAATCATAACACAGCAGATTGACATTGAAAAATGTTCCATTACACCACAAAGGGATGGTTTGCTGCTGTAAAGGAGTACTGTACTAGAGCAGCATGGCTCCTGCAGATGTCAGGTGTTCGCTCTGCTCCATCAAGGAGCCTCCACACTCTCTCTCAGATGTTTGACTAATGTAATGCACAATTAGTGTCTTGCAGACTTTGTTGACAGACTAATGTCTAAGATGTTTTCATTCTCAGGCAATCTGCAGTGAACCCAATGTCTTATCCGCCTAAACTCAGGTTTCATCTATAAAGTTATTTATTTATATTATATTTAAAATAATGCAATAATTTGAATCTCTTGTATTCATCCTTATAAAACATGCCTACTATTTTTAATTTTACAGGTAAACATATTTCCCTTCACTCCTGCAGATAAATGCAGCAAACCATTTGATCCCATTGTGTGATTTACAATGAGATCACGGACTTCCATTGTCCCCATTTCTGCATGTGGTAATACTTTATGTCACACTTACCAACTCTCCAAGAAGATACTGTACAGGAGTATTTAGAAATTTTATCCTGCCCATAGTACGTCAGTCTCCCGCTTACACCCACTTCCCAACTGAAGGCCTGATCCCCACCAGTAAAATGGTGTAACGTATTTCAACAGTGTGGGCATGGTCACAATGATGCATATACAGCGATATGCCCTTTCTAAAGAAGATTGTTAAGATTAATGGTTCTATTGAGTGCATACTTGCCTATGATCCTGGAACGGCTCCCAAATATTGAGAGGCCCCCCCTGAAAGTTGGTCAAGTGTACCGAATCGTCCCCGGACAACCTTGTACCCACCGTGGATACAAATTACGCCATGATGCATCATTTTTGCCCTGTCCGCTCTTCATAAACCTGCATCATGGCAAATCATGGCATTTGCCTGGAATTGAAGCGGGGCTTGGTGATGCTAGAGACCATCCCCACCCCCCGAAGTGCACATCAGTGTCTCCTCTCCGGGCTTCCGAGTTTTAAAAAAAGGAGTTACAGTAAGTATGATTTATTGAGCTGTGATTAAAGAGCCATGTTTTCATAAAAACTAGCAAAATACTCTATCACCAAGTCTCCATATTTAACAAATAAACAATCATAGATTTCTCCAGCCTTAAGCCCTGTACACCCCTGTGCACACACTGCGGTACACCCGCCATGCACACCATGATGTATGTTACGGCTGCCATTGAACCCGGAGTGCAGATACAGGGAAACGGGGAATGGAGGTTCAGGCGTGAGCACACAGCCGGGACCGCCGGTCAGGATGGCCACGGCGAAAACTACGCTGACTCTGTTGAGAAACCCGGGCAGATGACAAATCCCTGCGGGAACTAGGCTTTACCTGTGGCCGCCGCGTCCGAAGGAGCGAGTTATGCCCGCTCCAACCCCGATGCAGCTAGGTCTAAGGCCCTTATTCTGGTTGGTGCGGCCAGAGCCGCACACGGGGCTCCGGCCGCACAAACCAATCCCCGCCCACCCTACGGATCGCCACGGCCGTCCGTACACGGACGGCTGGCGATCCGCATAAAAATGGTGGAGGCTACGCCTCCACCATGGTGGGAGCTGCCCCCTGCATTCGATGGTCGTCGACCATCGAAGGCAGGTCCGCACGCCGCGGCAGCTCCCGCAAGCTGAGACCACACGGACAATCGTCCGTGTGGTAGCTTGTATGGGGGCTGAAAGCTGACATCCGGCGACGTCAGCTTTCCGCCCCCATGAGCTGCGTCATGCCCTCATTTCCATGCATACGCCCCGCGTTTGCATGGGAACGCCCATGAAACGCGGGGCGTACACATAGGGAAATGAGGGGATGAAGCCCCTCACTCCCCTATACGCCCCCTTTGCGGCGTAGTAAATTTATGTGCGGCGAATTCGCCTGCACATGCGCAGATTGACCTCTGCGCATGTGCAGACGGAAAACATCGGCGGTACGGCCGCACGCGGGCCGTACCGCTCGAATCTGAATAAGGGCCTATGTGAGGACAAGGGATAGGGGATCGCCAGGGGTAACTCAAAAGGATATTCTGACTACAGGGCCTAACTGGGAATAACCCCTATCTGCCGGCACCTGGCCAGAACCGGGAGGGCGACCCAGTCGCAAACACCTGGGACCAAGAAATGGGGAATCACCACAAAACTGAGGGACACCAAGGTACGAATCCCCAAAACAAACACACTGAGGAGAAAATACAACGATCCCTGCCTATGAAGAAAACTAAAAGGAGGGAGGTGAACGAGAGAGAAAAGGGGAGCAGGGTACAGGCAATGGGAATGACTGAAACCCTCGGCGGGGCAAGTCCAGCGTTCCTAAGGGAACTGTACAGGTGTCAATGAGAGATGGTATAAAAGCAGGAACTCGGCAGTCCCAAAAGAAAGACACCAGGCTCCACTGGAGCACTTACTTGAGCCTGCGAGCACCAACACCAGGCAGATAGATATCCCACAAAGCAGGCTGGAGAAGGGAAAACACGAGCAGGGCTGACAATGAAAATCCAGGAACAGGTCCTTGGAGCAAGGGCAGCTGATAAGCTCCAGGCCGGGAACACGCTGAAAGAAACGCTATAACCGGCGTCTGTGCCCAGCAGACGCCGGCTATTTATTCAAATAACGCGCCGCCTGGTTGCCTAGCAACGCCCCGACTCTCTGCCTCAGAAGGAGGCTTGTAACGCGGCTGACGTGTGTCAGCTGCGCTGCCGTCATTCGCCGTGTTGCGGCCGGGCGGAAGTCGGGGACGTTGCCTAGCAACGCCCCGACGCCTGGCCTCGGAAGGAGGCTTGGGGAGCGGTGGACTCGCGTCAGCCGCGTTGTTGCTGCCCCCACTACTCGCCGTCCGTCCGGCGCGCAACAATGTATGCTGAGCGAACTGTGCAGCGCAAACACTGTCTTTCCCTGTGTGAAATCATGATGCATGGGACTGCGCATCGCCATCACCAGGGCTGTACACACTGAGCAATCAGTGCTCCATTTCTAAGTGATCTAGTCAGTGTATGCCCCTTTTCTCGACTTTATGGAAATGGCAGCATAACTACATTTATCAAGTGAAAACCTAATTGTGCTAAGCCTTTTATACAGTAGTTGCTAATGGAAAAGTTTGTTCATTTATATTAGACTTTGTTAAACAATTGTTACAAAGGCAGTCCTACTGTACATTGTGCTACAAAAACATTTGAATCTGATCACACCCACTGCTTACCTTACCCTCATGGCTTTTCAGCTGCACAGATGCAATGTGGCAAATGCTGTGAAGTGCTTTGAGGCGTTCTGGAGCCCATGGGGGAGGAATCACAAGATCCTGCAGTAATAGGCTAATGCTGTCTTAATTTATATTGTTAGGTAGAAGTGCCCCTTTCAGACCGCACTTTTTACCCAGTATTTTGCCATTTTTTTACCATTTCAAAACGGTAATTTGTGCAGTCTGAAAGATGCAGAGTGAATTTACTGGTTCTATAAAACGGGCATTTCCGTTTTTTTTTCTTCCACTGTTTTCTATGGGTTTTAAAAGGGTTCAGTGTTGTGAAGGGACAAAAACTGCATTGAAATACCGTTTAAGGACAAAAACTGCACTGAAATACCGTTTAAAGATATGCAGTGTGAAAGGGGTTTTAGCTGGCAGACCCGTTTTTAGAAACATTTTAAAATACCTGGTCAAAGCCAGTTTTGCGGTCTGAAAGCAGCATCAGGGTGGTAGAAAGTCAGGGGATTTGTGGCCTTCAAAGTGAGTATGGAGTAGAAGATGGTAAAAGTAAGAGAAGGAAGGGCACATGAGGGAAAAGGGCCCTGCTCATGAAAGCTTACATTTTAAAATACTCTTATATATCGTAAATGACCCTGCATCATTACCAACCCCCTCCACCTGCTGAACAGGCAAGCCAGTTTGGGCTATTTAGCCAATGACCCGCATGTTCAGCGGATACAGGTGACATCACTGAAAAATATTATTTACTGAAATTGTTGAGTGTGTACACTCAAATCATCCACCTGCGGACCCGGCTGGTATATTTTACTATACCAGCAGCAGTGCAGGTTGTCTAGTGTGCACAGGGCTTTAGAAATAGGCCATTCCATGACCTAAAGTGCGTCTGTAAGAAGCAAATGAACTATGTAGGCTAAGCTGTTGAACCACAAGTTGCCCAATTTAAGATGTGTGTGCCTGATGTAAGCTGGCATTGCTTGGTACTGTACATGGTGGGACCCATCAGATTCACAGTAGGTTACATTTTTCAATTAGTTAGCATGTCTCCCCTAATTCCACTCAAAACTACATGTTATTTTTCATTGGTGGGTTTTGTAATATTTCAGTATATTATTACACTATTTATTTTTTGCTAACTTAGAGACAGATGTTTTCTAACGTGGATTTAACAGTTACGGTATGTCTTTATGTCCCATTACCAAAAGACGAGGAAACATTTTAAATAGATTTTTCTTTCTCATGCATTCTACATTTACTGAAATATGTTGTAACTTCTTAACAGAATGTGAACAGGTCAAACCCTTCCTAAAACTGATCTTTCATCATAACCTTGAGGGTTCCTGATATAAATAGCAAAACTGAAGTGTACTGGAAAAGACGTGGCGGTGTAACAGGAACTACTTTAAGGCACTAACAATACATCTCATAAGCAACTTAAATATAACTGGAAATATTGTATGTATCTAGGTCATGTTGACTGTCAGCATAAACAATGTCAACATTATGATCATGTCATCATTGTGCATGATGACACTCAGGACATTCTTTAGAATTTTTCCATTTCCCACCACACCTGGTATGTTTAGCTAACATGGACTTAATTGCTTATGCCACTTGCCTGCTTATGTCCTGCTTATGACATCGACGCGGAGGGAGGGATGGATGGCGGGGAGGGGGGATGCTGTATTGAGCAGCATGGGACTGCGTTCGATCTGCTAGATTGAAGCAGAAAAAGACTTGCCAGACAAACCTATTTCTGCTTTCGATCCCGACGCCGTGGGGACGCGCATTGGGATCGAACTGCATCTTATGCAGCTAAACACTGTTTGACTATGTAAAACTATGTAGTCCAAATCGAATCGAAAATGACCCTGAATCGAAGCGTGTGTATACAGCTTTAGATGTCCTTTAAACTTGGCCTACTCAACTTCCTTTCGATAAGGTCTTGCCTGCACAGTCTATTTTTTCAATTCAATATAGACAAAATGGGAGCGCATCGGGATCGAATCAGGATCGAATGCATCTGTAAGCTGTTTGATTTCGATTCAATTTTTTGACTATAGAAGCAAAATTGAATAGAAAGTTAAGTCAAAATCGAACCGTGTGTACACCAACACAGAGATGCAGAGGGGAGGAATAAAAGAAGAATGGGGAAATACTTGATTAGATTTATTTGTGTCATCAAGTTGGTTGTGATATGGTGTATAAATTTGATTGGTTTTGATTATCGATGCTCACCTTGCAGTCGTATTTGTTGTATAATGTTTGTTTGTTGCATGATCATGCATGTGAGAGGTCTCCCCTAATTCAGTAATCTCCCAGACATTTTGAGAGAGTATAAAACTATAACGGAGACATAACAACCAATCAGCCTAATTTATGGCACTAAAATGCTAAAACATGGTTTCTGCTTGGTTGCTATGCAACTTAATGATATGGACCGATATCGTAAATGATATCGGTCAGCATGTATGCCCTATAGCGTTTTGCCACGGTACTGCCAATATAATTAACTATATTGGCGGCCACTGGAATCGCTTCAGTGTATACCCAGCATAAAGCTTCATACATACTATGTGATAAAGGCAGACGATATGCACAATAAAGATATAGTTATGTCCGTGTTAACTAGAGATGAGCGGGTCCGGATCCCCGAGATCCGACAGATCCGAATATCGGGGATCCGGGCCAGATCCGAGCCGGCTCGGGAGTTCCAGCCTGAATTCCGGACCAATAACGAGGCCGAACGTCATCATCGCGCTGTCGGATTCTCGCAGGAGCGGGATCTTATAAAAGACGCACGCGCGCCCCGCCATCTTCACTCCAATCTTGGAGAGGGAAGAGGGTGGTTGGGAAGCTCCGTGTGCTCCGTGCTGTGCTCTGTGCCATGTGCTCCGTGCTGTGCTGTGCTCCGTGACCTGCCCTGTGCCCTTACTGCCCTGTGCTGTGCTCCGTGCCATGTGCTCCGTGCTGTGCTGTGCTCCGTGACCTGCCCTGTGCCCTCACTGCCCTGTGCTGTGCTCCGTGACCTGCCCTGTGCCCTCACTGCCCTGTGCTGTGCTCCGTGACCTGCCCTGTGCCCTCACTGCCCTGTGCTGTGCTCCGTGACCTGCCCTGTGCCCTCACTGCCCTGTGCTGTGCTGTGCTCCGTAACCTGCCCTGTGCCCTCACTGCCCTGTGTTGTAGACTTGAGAGTCAGTGACTGTTTATAGGCCTGAGCCCTGTAGTGTGATTTAACTAACTAGGTGCTGCAGTGCTCACACGCAGGGGCTGCAGTGTCCACTGTCCAGGGGCTGTCCTGTGGCCCGTGCCCTGTTGTGATTTATTTAGCCCTAAGCCCTGTGTTGTGATTTATTTAGCCCTGAACCCTGTGTTTTTTGTGATCTAACTAACTAACTCAGTGCTGCAGTGCTCACACGCAGGGGCTGCAGTGCTGCTGAGTAGTACACTGTGTACAGGGGCTGCAGTAATACAAGGGGCTGTGTCCAGTGTGACGGCCTATATCTTATCCATTGTCCAGTGTCACGAGTCACTCACGACATATATCCTGTGTCCTGTCCTGTGTGACGACTGACGACATATCCTGTGTCCAGTGTGACGACATATATCCTGTGTCCAGTGTGACGACATATATCCTGTGTCCAGTGTAACGACATATATCCTGTGTCCAGCGTGACATATATCCATTGTCCAGTGTGACGACATATATCCTGTGTCCAGTGTGACATGTAATGTGTGCCGGCATATATCCTGTGTCCAGCGTGACCTATATCCATTGTCCAGTGTGACGACATATATCCAGTGTCCAGTGTGACATATCCATTGTCCAGTGTGACGACATATATCCAGTGTCCAGTGTGACGACATATATCCAGTGTCCAGTGTGACGACATATATCCAGTGTCCAGTGTGACGACATATATCCAGTGTCCAGTGTGACGACATATATCCTGTGTCCAGTGTGACGACATATATCCTGTGTCCACTGTGACAACATATACCCAGTGTCCAGTGTGACGACATATATCCTATGTCCAGTGTGACGACATATATCCTGTGTCCAGTGTGACGACATATATCCAGTGGCCAGTGTGACATCTAACCATTGTGTGAAGGCATATATCTAGTGTCCAGCGTGACATATATCCATTGCAGTGTACAGGAGCTGTGTCCAGGGGCGGTGTCCAGGGGCTGTGTCCAGGGGCAGTGTCCAGTGTCCAAGGGGCTGTGTCCAGTGTGAAAGGCTGTGTCCAGTGTAAAGTAAGAAAAATTAATACAAGTTTTAAATAAAATAAAAACACATTTTTGGAGGATGATGGAGGAGGAAATAGTGGAAGTGCTGAAGCTGCTACCACCAGTCATGACAAGGCCGATACCTCTTTGTATTTGCTGTTTGGAGCATTTCTCTTTTTTTGGGATAGTTTATTAAACTGCCACCCTGTCTGCCCCTGCAGTGCCGCTCTGCCAGGTTGGAAGTGTAAGGTCCACATGTATGTGATGCCGACTGCTGTCGCTTAGCTTAGTCATCCAGCTACCTCGGTATACCCTTTTGGCCCATCTACAGTAAATGAAAACAATTTTGTAAGCTGTGAAGTGATCAAAATTGACTAGAAATGAGTGGAACCTAATGTTATTGAGGTCAATAATACTTTAGGGGCAAAAACAGGCCCAAATTCTGTTATTTTAGCCATTTTTAGCATTTTTTCATAAAAATCCAGATCCAAAACCAAAACCAAAACCCACAAGGGTGGTTTTGCCAAAACCAATCCAGATCCAAAACACGAAGGGAGATCCAGATCCAAAACCAAAACCCAAAAAAGTGGCCGCCGCACATCTCTAGTGTTAACAAATGATAAACATAATGATGCACGCTCCCGTGGGTTGTTATCTAGCTCCTTTTTTTTAATATAATTTTTTTTTATTTTCTCATATGAAGACATCACAAGTAGAGGGCAAATGGTTACAGCTCTTCCTCTGACAAAAATAAGAAAGAAAACACAAAGACATTTATCATAACAACAACAAAAACGTAATAAAAGAATAAAAACTTCACATACATTATAAATACATAAGCAAAAACTCCATTCATACCTACATTCAGCCCAACATTAGGATTTTCTTATAAATATCTTTTAGTTGAAGAGTCAATATAGTCAGATGTATTTTGACCATAGAGCCAGGGACGCGAAGTCAGGGGAGGCAGTTTCTCCCTTGTCATGAATGATTAAAAAAGAAAAAAATACAAACATATTTAAAACACATTCTCTGTAATATTTTTTTTTTTTATTTACAGTTATTGATATAGTGCAGGCATATCCCTCAGCGCTTTACAGAGAATAGGTTAACATTCACATCAGTCCCTGCCCCAGTGGAGCATACAATCTATATTCCCTACCACATGTACACGCACACACAGACATTCTAGGGTTAATTTTGTTGGAAGCCATAGTAAAATGTCAGCAGCGGGGGGCGGGGCTAATCATGGGCAGAAACAGAGTCTGCAAACTCCATCAAAAATCAGTAGGGAAGCGGCACCTATCGCTCTGCCTCAGTGACAGGAACAGACGCCCGTCACTGAGACAGATTTGATCGGACAGCGGATCAGTCTGTCACACACTGACAGACTGATCCGTTGTCCTGCTGCTCAGTGTTAGTCTGACACTGACAGCCAGCTCATTACAAGTTTGATGAGCAGGCTGGAAGAGGTGCGGGCAGCGGTGGTGGCAGGTATAGCGGGCATTGGGGCGGAGTAGCATACCATTTTTTAAAAAATGGCGGCTTGGGTAGCGAGCATTGGTGGTGAGGGTAGCAGGTATTGGGGGCAGATAGAAATTTGAAAATGGCCGCAGCCACCCCGGGTGAACAAAAGGAGATGCAGTTTAATAAAATATTTTTTTAAAGTGTTTTTATTTTAATATTTCCTTTACAGGTGAGTCTATAGGTATGGCAGGCCTTTAATGCCCCACATGCTGGTGCCTGTGGTTCTCCCAAGTACCAGCATGTGGGCAGGCTTGCTGAAACCTGTAATCCCAGCGGGCCTTTGATGCCATACATGCTGGTACCTGGGGTTCTCCTAAGTACCAGCATGTGGGGCAGGCTTGCTGGGACCTGCAGTCCAACATAAAGACTGAGGTGCCCTGAAAAGGGGGGACCTCTTTATTTGGGGGGTCCCCATCTCCTCAAGAACTCCCGGTCTGGGCAGACTAATTAGGGTGGGTATTGTTTTGCCTATGGAACCCCATCAAGTGTGTCCCCTGGCCAGGGCTGGATTAAAGGGGGGACAAAAGGGGTCAGTACCCCTGGGCCCCCCTCTAGCTTGGGGCCCCTTGTGGCTAGCTTGTATTTTTTTTTCAGCTAAAGGTTTTGTGCATGGGAGTGGGGTAGTGCTGCAGCTTCACCTATCTGCCAATGTGACAATGATTAATGGTGCTGAGCACCGGGAGCAAAGGCACACTGACTGCACAAGTGTAAATGAGAGGGTCATGAGAGGGTTTTTAATCAGAGGCAGCACTGAGCCTGTGAGGTCTCCTTACATAGTAAGGTGTAGAGCACGGGTGTCAAACACAAGGCCCGCGGGCCAAATCCGGCCCGACAGACCTCATCATGTGGCCCGTGCAGCCATCGCCAGCCTTCACCTTTTATTCTCTTTTTTTAGATCTTTTTTGAGAGGTTTTCTTTGCACTGCCGGCGGCCATGTTCCTGTGGTCTTTTAAGATGTCTGCGGCCACAGGAACATGGCCGCCGGCCTCCACGGCTACGTGGAGGAGGGCACGGCAGCCTGTTCTCTCTTATCGAGGCAGTGGCAGACGCTGGGTGGGGACGATGACGCCTCCCACCCATGCGTCTGCAGAGAGGAAGGAAGGCAGGCCAAGTCGGGGGGGCCGCAGCAGGACAGGCCGTGGCGCAGAGAGTGGAATTGAAATTACTGGAGCCGCAGCAGCAGCAAAGGAGCCTGAGGGATAAAATACAGTAAGTTACATAAAAAAACAATATATCTGGTGGTGGTGTCATGGCATTACTTTTA
This sequence comes from Crinia signifera, assembly GCF_055691185.1. Classification (NCBI taxonomy): domain Eukaryota; kingdom Metazoa; phylum Chordata; class Amphibia; order Anura; family Myobatrachidae; genus Crinia; species Crinia signifera. The sequence goes on from NC_139222.1 coordinate 122,368,120, forward strand.
TATTATACAGGGGGAGCAGCCTGTGGTGTCATTATTATTGTACAGGGGGAGCAGCCTGTGGTGTCATAGCATAATGCCATGACACCACAGGCTGCTCCCCCTGTATAATAATAATAATGCCATGACACCACAGGCTGCTCCCCCTGTATAATATAAAAGTAATGCCATGACACCACAGGCTGCTCCCTCTGTATAATAATAATGCAATGACACCACAGGCTGCTCCCCCTGTATAATAATTTGTGTCATGGCATTACTATTGTTATATTATACAGCGGGAGCAGCCTGTGCTGTCATTGCATTATTATTATACAGCGGGAGCAGCCTGTGGTGTCATTGCATTATTATTATACAGCGGGAGCAGCCTGTGGTGTCATTGCATTATTATTATACAGCGGCCCTTTGAGGGTGACCAAACTGCTGATGTGGCCCCCGATGAATTTGAGTTTGACACCCCTGGTGTAGAGGGACAAACATAGGCTTTTCATGTGGTATGTATGATTGTATGTATATATATATATATATATATATATATATATATGTACACAGAATGGGGGTGGCGGCACTCGCAGGACTGATGCAAAAAAACTCAAGACCACTCTGGGGTTCCTATTTGCAGTTCAACGTTTTAGTCTAACAACTTTTATCAAGAACTTATGCATAAGTTCTTGATAAAAGTCGTAAGACTGAAACGTTGAACTGCAAAAAGGAACCCCAGAGTGGTCTTGAGTTTTTTCGCATCAGTCCTGCGAGTGCCGCCACCCCCATCCTGTATATGAATTAGTCTGCTATAGCACCCAGGAGGGCACCCGGGTAAGTATCTTTTACCAACAGTGTGGAGTGCCAGCCCCAACAACCTATAATATATATATATATATATATATATATATATATATATATATATATATATGTGTGTGTGTGTGTGTCCTGCAGGTACCCATTGACCAAGTTTATACTGCTTTTACTCTGTGTTTTGACAGTGTAATGTTCTCACATGCAGTTTGCGGCCAGTAATGACAAGTGCAAGGGGGCCCCCCTGTCTAAAGTGCCCCCTAAAGGCATAGTCTGGCACTGCCCCTGGTTATGGCATTACACTCCCCTGGTTCTTAAAATCTGTGGGACCCCTACTCAATTTTTCCCTCATATTTTGGGAACCAGGTCCAGATCAATAGCACGGTGCCAGTTCCTAAAATACGGGGGGACCCCTACTCCCTTTGTTCCCAGTATTAGAGGAACCAGGGCCAGCTCCAAAGGGAAGGGGGGTGGGGGGGGGGGGTGGATGCATGGATTCTGTGTCATCACTTGTCACTACCAGTACCCACTTTCTAGTGTTAGTATTTTTTATTTCTATTCTCTCACCAAATGTTTTGTTGCAAATCATTTTACACAAATATTCAGACTCGAGCGATTATGGAGCGACCGCTCATGGGCACAGTCCGCAGTGCGCATACATGAGGTCCCCCACCAATGAAGCCAGCGATGGCTAGCCATCCTTGGCTATTCGCAAGTTGATTGACAGATGCTAGGCATTTGGTGCAGAACACCAGCATTTTCTGGGAGTGCCCCAGAAAATGCAGGCGTTGCCTGGCCGTTGGGAGCGATAGCCGCTGACATGAGCAGTGACCTCCTTCTTCTAGACTTACTTGGAGGCTGCAAACAGGGGGAAATCCATTCAATGGTGAGTGATTGAACAGGGGATCTCGGCAGAACAAGCCCGACTTCACAAGCAGTCGGGCTTGTTCTGCCGAGAATACCCGGGAACTGACGAGCTCCCAGCTGCCGCTAGTCTCTTCCCGGCTGCAGCTCGCGGCCCCGCCCCCTTCTCATCCTGCTACAGGTGGAACATTGAATCCCGCCTGCTTGTTTTTGGTCGAGTAGACCGAGAATGGGACAGGGTCACGGCTGTTAGGCCAGCTCGACAGCCATGTCCCAAGATTGAATACCCCCCTTAGAATTACTTCGAATAACTAAAAGAAAAAACCCTCTGTCTTATTAACAAAGCATTGTGTTAGGGAGATTCGGAAACTGCAATAAAGAAATGCTTATTAAATAACGTTCTGTCCCTTTGTGGGACCCTTGCTTGGTCTTTCATTATTTCACTAACAGAAGTAGAATGTTCACCAATGTGTGTCTCCCCTCTCTCACCTCTTGTTGTAGCACTGTGCCTCCTTTGTCCGAGGGCTGCTTCTCTCCATTTTTGCATCACGTGCTATACAAACATAGATCTTTTAAAGAAACAAACTAAGTGAAGCTGGAATTCTAGCTCAGAATCTTCTCACCGTTTTATGACAATCTGCTCTGAGTGACCTTACAAGTTTTGGCAAAAACCTTAAGCAATTACACAATATACATTCCTCTTTTTTATCCAAGTGCAGAGCCAGCTGGTGCATGTAGTACGCTAGTATAATTATTTGTCTAGTATTTTTTTTATTCATAGCATAGAAATTATTGTTTGTCTATATACCTTGTATATTTCAGTCCATATTAGATGAAAAAAACAGCCTAAAATCTATCCATTACTCAAAATTATCAATCTACACTACTCAACTGGTGCCATCCATTAGCCCAGTGGTTCCCAAATTGTGTGCGTAGGCTCCCTGGGGTGCCTCAGGACACTTGCAGGGGTGCCTTGGGTTGGTGAACTAAGATCAATTCATATTATTAATGGTCAATGTACCAGGCAACACTAGTGCTGGTGGCTGCCAATCATAATATATGTGGACAAACAGGAGCAAATCCTGTCCCTCACCAGATAACTGTGACATATACACACAATGTACTTAATTTGTTTTTGGCCTAGGGGTGCCTTGAAAACATTTTGATGCTCTAGGGTGCCGTGATTCAAAAAAGTTTGGGAACCACTGCATTAGCCAGTGCAATTCGCACGCAGGGCATTTGCAAGCTAGGGGGGAACGCCCACATCTTTTGATGGTCACGACCATCGAAATATGTGGTGCATGCATGCATAGGTACTATGCGTGGATGCTCGGGGGGGGAGTGTGCAGGGAGCTGACACGGTAATGTCAGCTGCCCGCCCCCCACATGGCAATCACATCCCTATTAGTCTGTTCACCGTGGGTGCACGCACCCTGCGTATGCACAGAAATGCGCACAGCACGACCATCAGTCCCCGTGCGAGCACAGGTGGTTGTGAAGCAACTAGAATAAGGCCCTATATCTCATCCTCTGAACACTGTATTTTCCCATGAGATCCCAACTTGCTGCAATTAAATTTGTATAGAAATGTTTATATAAGATATATCTTTATATATATTTTTTGAAAAAACAACAAAAAGTATACTTGAAGTTTAATGTCGATTTGGTAGCAGAAATAACAATCCTTGTTTCCTTTGCACTTTCATTATTAATATTATTATTATTATTATTATTAATAACAGTTATTTATATAGGGCACACATATTCTGCAGCGCTTTACAGAGGGCGATGGATGCCGGGCTGATATGTATAAAATAATAATAAAAACATAGCTTTTTACAGTCGAACTATAAGTCCTAGCAGGACTCCTCCGCATGCTGGGATATGGCACACCACAAATCCCAGCATTAATGGGCCCACTTATACTTGTAGTTCACCTGTAAAAAGAATGTTAAAATACACACACACCCAGAATGGTAGAACTTTATTACTTTAATTTTACACCAATATACATTACCCTTCCTCGCTCCAGCTGTGATTTTCCCCAGCAGCTCACCTCGCATTGATTGTGAATGAGCCGTGTCCCCTCGCACTACTGACAGCTGTCATTGTGCTGCTGGAAGCAGCTCAGCCCTGATTGGCTGAAATCATCTGTGATACGCCAACGGCAGGGGTGTATAGTTTACCTTGAGTTGCTGGATACTCGTGGTTCCGCACTGATTCTTCTTCTTGTCGGCTGCAGGGACCGCGCTGCCTAAGAACTCAAGCAAGGCGTTCAGCAAGTACAACTGTTTGCATTTTATTTAATGTAAATATAACATCCAAGTTTAGCGTATACTAAGTTGGCACAATACTGTAACAGCTCATTCAGTTAATAACACTTCATAGCCGCCTAGCGGATTAATACTCCAATACTGTCAATAGGTTCTAGAAACCAATACATACAATTACTTGATGTTTAACGTTACCGGTGACAGACAAATTATAACATATCACATGTCCTCCAACCCGACACATTTGATGTGACACGGGGTGAATATCAGCCAATGTTCCCTGAATGAGTACGGGTAATCCAGTACTTGTCGGTTTTCACCACCAGATGGCAGTGTCTCCAAAGCTAACAGTAATGTGCAGGAACAGTGAGAACTTACACCTGTGGGGCTTTCCTGACTTCCCTGGGTGTCACTGAATTAAAGTTAAACGGGTCTCGTATCCGTTCTCATGGAGCGGTAGGTGGAAGAAAGTGAATCGGACAAAAGGATCTAATGGGTCCTCCTGGGAGTCCCTGAGGCTCCAGCATTGAATCACGTTGGCGACAGGGAGTGGAGAATGGACTCCTAATATTTGACACACAGTCACGTTGGTGGCAGGGAGTGAGTAGTGGGCTCCTATGGGTTAGCCCAAAGTCACGTTGGTGGCAGGGAGTGAGTAGTGGGCTCCTATGGGTTAGCCCAAAGTCACGGTGGTGGCAGGGAGTGTAGCCTGGGGATCCAGCCTGGGGGCCCTTGCAGAGAAAGGTACCTGTTGCTGGATCAAGGTGCAGGCTCCTGCCCGTCTCGACTGGTCCTCCGGCCGTCTGTCAGGCTGGGGCTGGCTTCCTCTCTGGTGCAGGGGCACTCTAGTGTGGGCGCTGCTATTGCGGCGTTGCCACACTCCTGCTCTGGGGTCGTCCTCAGCGCGGCAGCGTCTCTCTCTGGCCTCCGCTTCTCCACGCCGTTCTCTCTTCTCCCCGGCGTTCTCGCGGGGTCAGCGGGGGTCACGCGCCTCGTGCGCTGCCTCTCCTGCGGCGTGTGTCTCTGGGTCGGCGGGGGTCACGCGGTCCTCACCGCGCCGCTGCTCCATCCCTCTCCCTGCAGATCACCCCACGCTGCTGTCTCCTAGCCCCTCCTCCAGGACTTCCTCCTGCTCACATCCTCCCTCTCCCTATTCGTCCCCGCGGTGCCTGTCAATCAGCCTGGGGACAGGTTTTCGCGCCCAGCGGCGCCTTCATGGGTTAACCCCTTTAGTTCTGGACGGGGCTCTCACTGCGCTGTGGTTGCCTAGCAACCCAGCGTACATTGTCCCTGCTGGGGTGCCACATATCCACCCACTTTAAGGATGCTCGTCCTCGGGCATCGAACTGGTTAAAATAAATGTTCCCTAAAAAGCAATATATACATATACAGTACACAACAGTTAAGCAAGACATTATGAGCGGCAGACCTACACTCTGTACCGCAGAGGCAACACGCCTCTCGTGCTCCTAACTGAACGCCTCACTCCAGTCCCCGGGGGCGTGATCCCAATGAGCTCCGGAGCAGGTTCATTGGTCCTCCGATTGGAACGTGGAGGTACATCCGGAGTGAACGGCATGGACCATCCCACACTCAGCATCAGCTCCATCGGATCTTGGGGCCATCTTGCGACCGGATAGTCATTGTTCAGGCTTCCTTTGCTGCTCGACTTGAAAGGGACGGGGGTTTGAGTCGGATACGGTTCGGTCCGGTTGCGATGGGTCCGCTGTGAGTGGGCACCCTCCCACCTCGCATCCAATTTACTCTTGGAACGATTGTTTCTTTTGAACAGTGGGGTCCCAGCTGGTATGCGGTCAGCGTGGGTCTTCTGGTAGTCTCTACTTTGCGCCAACTTTTGGTTACCCAAAGCTCTGGTGGAAGCCAATCTGAGTTGACGTTCTTGTACCCGGGGCGGTACTGGACTGGTGAAAGTTGGTGACTCTATCTGTTCGCTGCTATCCTCCACCTTTCCCTCCGGGTGTAGCGGTAAGCGGGAGGGGGCGTCGGGGTTGGTGTGGTTGCGCCTGCTTCGGCACCGGTGAAAACGCCTGCGGCCACGGCGCTTGTCGGGATCAAACCGGCTTCCTTTCACGGGTACCCCTCCTGGGCCCGTCACATCTATCGCTCTGGCACCCTTTTCTCCTTCTACCACATTGAATTCCAGCATCTCGCCATCGTTGACACTGTGCAGGAACCTCTGCGGGTGGTTTCTCTTTATGGCCGTCCGATGGACGAAAACATCCTCTTTCGTGTCATTCCGTTCAATGAAGCCATATCCTCTTCGGACATTAAACCATTTGACAGTTCCTTGTGCCCGTGTGGCTGGCAACTTCTTCACCACCTGGCACCTCTGGACGCAGATGATGTGCTGCAGTGTTACCTCCTCAGCCTGATCCGGGTTAACCTGTTCCTGCTTTAGCGTCACCATAAGCTCTTCCGGGCAATGTCTTAGGATGTTCATGCCCAGGATGATGGGGGCAACCTTTCCTTCCCCGCAGGTGATCACCAGAAACCCCTGTTTGGGTAAATGCGTTCGTCCGATCTTCAGGTCGGCTTCCCAGTCCCCGTTGCAGATGACCTCTCGGCCGTTGGCAGCAACCACTTTCACCTGCGTGGGGGGTGGTCTAAATGGTACTTCTTTCCCCCAATATTTTTGAAGAGTAGGTAATTGTATCATCGATACTTGTGACCCGGTGTCGATCATGGCTATTGTTTCTATCCCGTTGATCCACACCTTGGTCCTCGGGCATTCTCCTACATATTGGGCCCACCAATCCTCCGGGTCTGGATCTACTCCCGGTGTTCTCCCCGAGGTTCGGGCCCTGGCCTCGGGGTGTTGAAGTTTAAAGGCTCCGGACGGTAGCAATTTCGTTCCACGTGCCCCGGTTCCTGGCACCGTCTGCAGATGGGGCGCCCTTGCCCATCGAATCGGTCAGTGCTCCGGCGGCCGTTTTCGCTGGGGGTGTCCCACCGGTTGCCCGCTTCCCTGCGGCTTTCGGCCCGCCGCCCGGGTTCTCTCTCATTGTACGTTGGTGTTCTGGGTCGCTGGCGCATTTCTCTCTGTATGTCGGCCATGCCGACTGTGAGGTTCTCGATTTGTTTTTGTAACATCTTGAACTGGTCATCTGGCAGGTTCTGTGCAGCCTGTACGACCGTGTCCCTGTCCTTCTTTGCCCTTTCTGGGCTTGTAGGGGGGGTTCTCCGGGGGTACTGCTGTTCACGGAATCCCAACAGTTCGGGGTATTCCTCTTCCTCTTCCTCTTCTTGCGTCCCGACTACCCCAAGAGCAGCGTCCTTGAAATCGGCGAAGGTTACGCCCACCATCTGTCTTCGCAACAACCTCAGTTGCGCCCGTATGTTCTCTTGTCTGGTCCCTTCGATCAGCTGGACTATTAGTGTCTCGTCCACGTTCCTCATTTCCTCCGGGTCGACGGCTTGTATTGCCTTACTCAACTCTATTAGGCTGAGAGCATAATCCCGTAGCGTCTCGCCTGCTCGTTGCTTCCTTCCGTACAACTTCAATTTTAATTCTGGGATACTTCGCGTCTCAAAGGTGGTGGATAGCTTCTTCAGTATCTGTGCTACTGTCATTCTGTGTTCGGGTGCCCATGATCTGACCTCCCGAAGAGCTGATCCCGTTAGTTGTCCTATCAGAATCTGAACCTTCTGTTGTTCTTGTAGGGTGTACAATAAGCTTGTTGACTCCATCCCCCTCTTGAATTCCTCGAATGTGGTTCCCGGCACCTTCCTTTTGTCTCCACTGTAGCTGGGTAACCATGACGCCCCGAAATAGTACGGAAGTGTGATTGGGGTGGTTGGTGCAGCAACGGCTTGTCCTTGTTGTTCACCTCCGTGTGCTGGTATCCCTCCGCCTTGTGCTGGCGCCGCTGGTTGCGCCGGTGCTTGTACCGCCGGTTGTGCGGCTTGCTGCTCCATCTTCCTTGCTTGACTGTTCTCTCAGCCGACTCGTATCCTGTTCGGTCTGACGCCAAGTGTGATACGCCAACGGCAGGGGTGTATAGTTTACCTTGAGTTGCTGGATACTCGTGGTTCCGCACTGATTCTTCTTCTTGTCGGCTGCAGGGACCGCGCTGCCTAAGAACTCAAGCAAGGCGTTCAGCAAGTACAACTGTTTGCATTTTATTTAATGTAAATATAACATCCAAGTTTAGCGTATACTAAGTTGGCACAATACTGTAACAGCTCATTCAGTTAATAACACTTCATAGCCGCCTAGCGGATTAATACTCCAATACTGTCAATAGGTTCTAGAAACCAATACATACAATTACTTGGTGTTTAACGTTACCGGTGACAGACAAATTATAACATATCACATGTCCTCCAACCCGACACATTTGATGTGACACGGGGTGAATATCAGCCAATGTTCCCTGAATGAGTACGGGTAATCCAGTACTTGTCGGTTTTCACCACCAGATGGCAGTGTCTCCAAAGCTAACAGTAATGTGCAGGAACAGTGAGAACTTACACCTGTGGGGCTTTCCTGACTTCCCTGGGTGTCACTGAATTAAAGTTAAACGGGTCTCGTATCCGTTCTCATGGAGCGGTAGGTGGAAGAAAGTGAATCGGACAAAAGGATCTAATGGGTCCTCCTGGGAGTCCCTGAGGCTCCAGCATTGAATCACGTTGGCGACAGGGAGTGGAGAATGGACTCCTAATATTTGACACACAGTCACGTTGGTGGCAGGGAGTGAGTAGTGGGCTCCTATGGGTTAGCCCAAAGTCACGTTGGTGGCAGGGAGTGAGTAGTGGGCTCCTATGGGTTAGCCCAAAGTCACGGTGGTGGCAGGGAGTGTAGCCTGGGGATCCAGCCTGGGGGCCCTTGCAGAGAAAGGTACCTGTTGCTGGATCAAGGTGCAGGCTCCTGCCCGTCTCGACTGGTCCTCCGGCCGTCTGTCAGGCTGGGGCTGGCTTCCTCTCTGGTGCAGGGGCACTCTAGTGTGGGCGCTGCTATTGCGGCGTTGCCACACTCAGATGCGCCGCTCCTGCTCTGGGGTCGTCCTCAGCGCGGCAGCGTCTCTCTCTGGCCTCCGCTTCTCCACGCCGTTCTCTCTTCTCCCCGGCGTTCTCGCGGGGTCAGCGGGGGTCACGCGCCTCGCGCGCTGCCTCTCCTGCGGCGTGTGTCTCCGGGTCGGCGGGGGTCACGCGGTCCTCACCGCGCCGCTGCTCCGTCCCTCTCCCTGCAGATCACCCCACGCTGCTGTCTCCTAGCCCCTCCTCCAGGACTTCCTCCTGCTCACATCCTCCCTCTCCCTATTCGTCCCCGCGGGGCCTGTCAATCAGCCTGGGGACAGGTTTTCGCGCCCAGCGGCGCCTTCATGGGTTAACCCCTTTAGTTCTGGACGGGGCTCTCACTGCGCTGTGGTTGCCTAGCAACCCAGCGTACATTGTCCCTGCTGGGGTGCCACACATCTCCATGGAGACGCATACAGCCAGGGCTGACCAGCCACAGTGCGCATGGCACAGCCAGTTTTTTTACCCCCCATATTTTGGAACCAGGAGCAGTTCAAGAACGTGGTGCTGGTTTCTGAAATACAGGGGACCCCTACACATTTTATCCACTGTATTTTATAAACCAGGACCGGTTCAATGAGCCCGGGCTTGTTATGCTCAGGAGGGGGAACCCCATGCGTTGTTTTTTTCACGTTAACACATTTTTTTGGACACCATGCATGTTTTATGTAACGTTTACCTAAAATCGCACCCTATTACATTTGCAAGTTGTATGCTTTACAATGGTAAAACATCTGGATGCGAATTGAAGTGTGTCAATAAATTGACAGTTCAAAATATGCAAATTTTGCAGCAAAAAGTGTGATTTTTTTTACAGCAATTCACATCCTATTACATGTGTGATTTTTGGAAAGCGTGCAAATTTGGTCGTTTTTGACCAAAAATCGCACATGTCTAAAAATTCACACCCTATTACATTTCGCCCTCCATGTCACAGAATCAGGGGTACATTAGTAGATAAAAGGTGTCTGGGACACTATAAAACATTGCAGTACAATGTAACTTGACATATACAGATGAGAAACTTTTCAGTTTCATCAATATAAAAAAGAAAAAAAAGAAAAACAATATTGCATTGGAGTGTCAGATTGTTCCATCGTTCCACTCATAGGTGTTGTGTTTTTGAAGTTGACTTCAAAGTTCCCCTCTGGAATGAAGTTCCCTGCCCTAGGATTATACTCTTCAAATATTTACAAGCACCAGTGAGACCTATGGAGTACTTAAATAGATGACAGACAAAACCTTTATGTGGATTTCACTTGTCTTTGGATCCCAGCAAAATCATTTTCAACTTGTCATACCCGTAAGGTAAACTGAGTGTAAATTTTTAGGAGTGAGAGATGTTGCCTATAGCAACCAATCAGATTGTACTTATCATTTATATAGCACCTTTTACGTGATAATAGTTATAATCTGATTGGTTGCTATGGGCAAAATGTCTCACTTCTAAAAAAAATTGCACTTTAGTAAATGTACCCCTAGTAATATGAACTGAACTGAGGCGCTCTAAGATTAAAGCGTAATTATTATTATTATTATTATTATTATTATTATTATGCATGGTGCATGGAAGTTTATTTTATTTTTACAATATTTGTGTGTAGATCTTTATTAAGAGTATCATTTTGTGTACTTTAATTAATATTAAAGTATTGAGCAGTGGCGTAGCTGCATATTTTGCCCCCCCCCCCCCCCCCTGCCATAATAGTTTCTGCCCCCCCCTACAATCCCCTTATACATTATGCCACACACCATAATGCCTATTACACCACCCAACGTTACGCCACTTACACTACAGTATATGCCACTTACACATTGGGCCATATTCTAGTTCACTCTTTCTGACAAAATCCTTCTTAGATGGACAAAACCATGTGCACTGCAGGGGGGCAGATGTAACATGTGCAGAGAGAGTTAGATTTGGGTGGGGTTTTACTTCAAAGTGAGATCTATATTGCAGTGTCACATATATATACATATATCAGGGTTGCCGATCCTCCCGGAATTTCCAGGAGTCTCACGAAAATCGGGGCCCCCTCCCTGCCCCCCGGAAGGCTGGGCAATCCTCCCGGATTCAGGGGGGATCCCCACTGTCCCCCGGATTGCGGCATTAAAATGCCGCAATCCTCGGGTCTCAGAGGAGGGGGCGGAGCTAAAATGACACAATCGCGTCATTTTAGCCCCGCCCCCTCCACGGAGATCCCTGGATTCGCTGGTTTAACAACATGGGGGTGGGGCTTAGTGATGTCACGATTAAGCCCCGCCCCCTGAGCGGCTACTGAATCTCTCCTCTCCGGGCTTCTCCCGGAGAGGAGAATAAGAAAGTCGGCAACCCTGACATATATATATATATATATATATATATATATATATATATATATATATATAAAGTTATTACTGTAAATGTAATATTGGTGCTGGTACTAGGCTGCTGGTCTTTTTGGAATTGGTGTCACTGCCCCACCCTGTTACTTTAGCAGGTGGAAGGTGAGATGGCTTCCTCTTCTTAGTGGAAGTGTAGACTGGGTCACTGCCAGGATGTTTTGGACTGTGGTCCAGTTATTTAAAGTAGCATTCATTTTCACTGCAAAATCAAAATGTTTTTGCAGTGTAAATGATTGCCGCTTTAAAAGAACTGGTGATTTCTTACCAAATCTCTCACTTTCTGATTCTCTGATCCCAGGGCTGGCGCTACCCACTCAGCAGAGGATGCAAAGCAGGGAGGCACCGGGCAGGAGAGGCGCGCTCCTTGCTTTACATCCTCTGCTGTCCTCCGTGGCTGCCGGTTGCTGCTGCCCCTGTCACACTTCATGACAGGCAGCAGCGCCGGAGGCACAGAGCTCCTTCCTGGCTCCTTATCACCTGGTCATCGAAAGGGACCAAAAGGGGTCATGGCTACATAGCCGGAGGGGCGTGGCTAAATGGACCAGAAGGAGCAGAGCTAAAAGGGAGCAAGACTGATTGAAGACACAAGGAAACAAGGGAGGATGAGCTGCCACGAGTGTAAAGTGTGAGTGTATTAATGTCGGCAACTGATGTGGGCATATGTATAGGCAGCGGTACTAATGTCGGCAACTGATGTGGGCGCATGTATAGGCAGCGCTACTAATGTCGGCAACTAGTGTGGGCACATGTATAGGCAGCGCTACTAATGTCAGCAACTGGTGTGGGCACATATATAGGCAGCGCTACTAATGTCAGCAACTGGTGTGGGCACGTGTATACGCAGCGCTACTAATGTCAGCAACTGGTGTGGGCACGTGTATAGGCAGTGCTACTAATGTCAGTAACTGGTGTGGGCACATGTATAGGCAACGCTGCTAATGTCGGCAACTTGTGTGGGCATATGGTTACACAGTGCTACTAATGTCGGCAACTGGTGTGAGCACGTGTATAGGTAACACTACTAATGTCAGCAACTGCTGTGGGCATATGGTTTAGCAGTGCTACTTGTGTTGGCAACTGGTGTGGGCATGTATATAGGCAGTGCTACTAATGTTGGCAACTGGTGTGGGCACATGTATGGGCAACACTACTAATGTTGGCAATTGGAGTGAAGATATGGTTTAGCAGTGCTACTACTGTCGGCAACTGGTGTGTGCACTACTTATAAGCAGAGCAACTACTTTTGGCAACTGGTGTAGGCATTACTGTATGTATAAGTAGAGGTACTACTTTTGGCAACTGGAGTAGGCACGTGTATAGGCAGCGCTACTACTTTCAGAAACTGGTGTGTGCATATGGTTACACAGCACTACTAATGTCAGCAACTGGTGTGGATTTTACATATAGGCAGCGCTACTACTGTCAGCCACTGGTGTGGGCACTACATATAAGCAGAGCAACTACTTTTCGCAACTGGTTTGGGCATTATGAATACGCAACACTACAAATGTGGGTAAATGCAGGAGTACTCGGGGCATTATGTGTAGCATAATGTGTGTCAATGTCATATGGGCATTATGGTGCATGGCATATTGTGTAAGGGGAATTATGGTGTGCGGCTTAATGTGTAATGGGTATTGTGGTGTGCTGCATATTGTGTAAGGGGCATCATGATGTGTGGCATAACGAATAAAGTGCATTACTGTGTGTGGTGTAATGGGCTTTGAGGTGTGAAGCATAATGTGTTATGGGGGATTATGGTACTTTTATGTGACCACACCAATTCTACATGCACCTTACCTGTTTTTTAACACATGGCACCAAAATGGCTAGTTACGTCACTGGTGCTGGGTTAGGTAAATAAGATTGTGCTACTGTGTGGTGTAATTTGGAGTGGGAGTACTATTGTGTGGCCATGCCCCTCCCTTTGTAAAGTTTGGGTGGGCACAAATTTTTAGTTTACAGGAGGGCGCCGAACCCCATAGCACCGGCCCTGTCTGATCCTATTACATTTCTCCCCTGGTGTCTATGGAGTAGAATGAATAGATTACAATGTGTATCAAATCAATGATTTTTAGATGTTTACAAAAGAATGTACAATGTTCTCTTACCCTATTATGTTTCATCCTAGATATCTACTAAGAGATAATCAAGATAGCTGGTAATAATGATCACTTTGAAACTTTTCAGTAATATAATAATATTGTAATCATGGCATGTCCACATAGACTATTATTAGCAATTAATTATAAATAGCCTTATGAATTTTTGCTTTTATATGTAGAAGTGATGCCTACATTTTTTATTACAATTACCATTTATCGCATGTAAAGACTCCTGGGGAGCTGCAGCAGCAGCAGTAGCAGCAGGGGGGAAAGAGAATTTAAAAGACTGATTGACTGAGAGAGGGGCCGGACAGTCTTTTGACTTTTTTTTTTTAATTCTGCTGCCCACCCAGCCATCCGGACCTCTGCTGCCTGCCCCACTACCTGTACCAATAAATCTTTAGTGCAGCAGGTTAAATATATAGGGGGAAATTTACTAAGATAAATAAGTCTAAAAAATTTGTATTTGTATAGTAAAATACAAATTTTTTAGGCGTATATGTATTTACATGATTTACTATCCTGAAAATACATGTATTCGTATTCATGGCCCTATCATATTTGTATTTACAAATACGAATGTATACGCCATTGATAGAATACGAATAGGAATCACCATTCAAAAGAATGGTGATTCCTAATTTACTTAGCGGACGAATGTAATATACGGACGCTAATTACCGGCAATTAGTGGGATCCGGACGTTAAAATACACTTAATTTTCCTGGCGTATTTGGCAGAAGCCTGCACGGGGCAGTGCAGGCTTCAGTGTAAAAAAATAACCAGCCCCAGGCTCACAGAGCCGGTTCTTGTTGTAAAAAAATCAGGGAAAAATTTGCGTCATTTCCCCTTATTTTTTACAACCAGCACCAGACCCAAGGGCCAGTCCTGGTTCGCAAAATACTGGGGACAAAATGACTAGGGGTACTTCATATTTTTTTTTTAAACATTACATCTTTTTGTGAATTTTTCATAGAAATAAAATGGGGGTACAGAAGGAAAAGAGGGGAGGGGGGACAAGAGAAAGTCATAAATGATAAAGCAATAATTGTCTCACGAGTCACATCAAATCAGAAAATTACATTAAAACGACAGTCTGCATCCACACAAAGCACTAAGTCATTGTATACCAGAGTAACACTCCTCTACTGCGAACATAGTAAAGCTAGATCAGGAGGGTTGCTGTAATTAGGCGAGTGGCCCATCTTTTCGTTATACATAGACCAGCCAAGCCATTTCATAACTATCGAGTTTGGAGAAGAAGAATACTTGGCATCGGTAGTCTCGTATACAAAGTGGTTGCGTACCTTACTTCGGATAGTCTCTATGGATAGCAGTATATCAGATTTCCACATTTTAGCAATAACAGCCTTGGTAGCTATAAGGACATGTCCCGCAAAGTATCTGTCTGCTGCTGAAAATTGTATTGGGAAAACATGGAGCAGCACAAGAGCTGGGTCAGGGAGAATGGGTTGGTTTAAAATCAAACTCATCATCTGAAACACTTCCCCCCCAGAGAGGCCGCAGGCATGGGCATTCCCAAAATATATGGAAAATGTCCCAGATGTTACCACATTTCCCCTAACAAGAGTTAGAGGACGATGGCCAAATTCTGTGCAACCTCTCCAGGGTGAAGTAGGCCCTGTGAACAAGCTTGAAAAACATCTCAGAATGATTTATACACCGAGAGACTTTGAAACAAGATCTAAAGATATTCTCCCAGTCCTCCTCGCTAAGGGATCTACCCAGGTCACTCTCCCACATGGATTGGGAGGGGTCCCTCATATTTTAAGAACCTATGTTCTAAACTATGAGTCCCAGTAAGCCTCCCCCGCATGCAGGGACTTGGAGAACCACAAGTCCCTGCATGCGGGCATTAAATCTCCCACTGGAACTTGTAGTTCCACAGCAATACAAATAGTAAACAGACTTACACCAGAATAATAAAACTTTATTTCACACGGAGCCCACTCATGCAGATACTTACCTACCTTGAGATCGTAGGTAGCCCTCTGTCCATCGGTCCGGTGGTCCGGTCCTGAAAAAAAACATAGGGGTACCTGTGGAAGCAAATTATACCCATGGGGCTCCTCCAGCTTAGAGCGGTCCTCTTGGTTCCAGTAGCATCATGGGGAGAAGAAAACAAACAAACCACTGAAACCTGAACCAAGCTGGATTATGGCGGAGACATCGGTGGATGTTTGTTTATCTCCGGCGGCTCCTCCTCCTGAATGCCGCTATTGGCTGCTATTCGCCACTTGGTAGCCAATAGCGGCATTCGGGAGGAGGAGCTGCTAGGGACAGCCCCAGGCTTCAACCAAAATAGGGAAATTCTGGAGGGGTGGACCCCCTCGTGGGGGGGTACCCCACTTCCCCAGGCTTCCCAGACCCACTCCCCAAGCATTCTGGCCCGGGCTGACCAGCCACAGATAAATGCTCTATTCGGGGGACCTTGTATAAAAAGTCTGCCCCCGCTTGTGGCATTACCCTGCTGGCTGGTTGGGCCTGGTGCTGGTTCTTAAAATATGGGGACCCCTAGTCATTTTGTCCCCCATATTTTGGGAACCAGGACTGGCCCTTGGGCCTGTTGCTGGTTGTAAAAAATAGGGGGAACCCTACGCAATTTTTTCCTGATTTTTTTGCAACCAGGACCGACTCCTGGTGCTGGTTATAGCTGTGGGGGGGACCCCACGCCGTTTTTTTAATTATTTATTTATTTTTCTTTTTTTTTTTACACTGCAGCCTGCATGGATCTGACTGATCCGTGCAGGCTGCCTATACGAATTTGTATTAGCGGCCGTATATACGGCCACTAATACGTGAAGGCTGCCTATACGAATTCATATTAGCAGCAGTATATATGGCAGCTAATACAAATCTATACGCCATCGGTAAATACATTCCCTCCGGAATACGAATTTGCATAGGCTATAACAGCCATATGTATTCATATTCATTCCCATTAAGAAAACGAATACGAGTTTTCGTATTTGTATTCTTAGTAAATTTCCCCCATAGGGACCACGCATTGTGTCAGATGGGATGTCACCATGTGCGATTTGGTCTGATTCATAGGCCAGATCCATCGGAATCGGGTAAAATCGTTCCAAATCACAGTAGTGTATGTGGGTGTTTACAGAGGTATTTAATCATTCACAATGGTCACTGCACAGAGGAGCTTGCATTCTATAGTGTCTACTACATGGACACACATACACACTTATGTTATTGTTTTATTTTCCGAAGCCAATTAATCTACGATTATGTTTATAGGAGGAAAACAGAGTACTTGAAGGAAATACTGTACATGCAGAATGGGGAGAGCATACAATTGCACATGCAGAGCTGAACTCAAAATCTCAGCAAGCTAACCACAGCTTTTTCCTATGACAAGTTCTGTTGTGCTTCATCTGGAACTTTTTACATGTTTAAAACTAATTCCTGTGCGGTTAAAGTCACAGCTCAGGATCTCTGTATACCCTCTGTGAGTGATTTGCTGGGTTTTCTTTACCAATAGTCAGTCCCAATAAGAAATAATAAAATTAGGTTTAGCTGCTCTGTGGAATACAAATAACCATAAAAGTGGGATTGTCTAGACAACAATACACATTTAATTAAATCGGTAGGTGAAATACAAAAGAGGTCAAACGCATTTTGCTGCTACAGTATGTGCAGCTTTTTCAAAAGGTTGTGAAAAGTCTACACATAGCATCAAAATGTGTTAGCTTGTTTCACACACTACCAAAATTCCACTTAGCTTGGACCACACTGGATGTTTATCCTGGATCTGTTGGACAACTTCATCTCCACAGAACATTCTTTCAACACAGACTGCCTTTTCCATCTAAGAACCACCGTGCTATCATGAGGAACAGTCTACAGGAGTTCCTGGTATCCGTCTCTTCCTCCGTCAGTCGAGGTCATTGGTAATTCACACTGCAATATTTGATTGTCCATGAGGAAATCATTGTGCTTTTATGCATTTTATATCTAGAGACTAACCAGGAACAAGCCAATTGGTACTTTGTGGACCTTCACTGTATATTTCAAATCAATTTTGTATTTTAGGGCGGAACTAGGTTGACATCACCAAGATTGGAGGATGGGCTAAAATGACATGAAATGCAGTGATCCCTGTAATTTTAACCCAGCCCCCTCGCAGCGGACCCGCAAAATACATGGTATTTGGGGCAGCGGAAAGGGTGTGCAGGGAGATGCATTCTACATGGCCCCCAAATTCACACTGCATTACATCTAGAACATTATTTTAGAAAACAGATTGATTATATTTAATATAATTTGCACTCTACACAAAATGAATTACAGTGATGTTAATTCTTTCTCTTTCTCCCTCTCCCCCTCATTCTCTCTATCCCTCTCCCCCTCTCTTTCTCTCTCTCTCTCTCTCTCTCTCCCCCTTTCTCTCCCTCTCTCTCTCTCCCTCTCTCCCCCTTTCTCTCCCTCTCTCTCTCTCCCTCCCTCTCTCTCTCTCTCATGCATTCTGTTAAAAGAAAATAATAGAGGAAAATGTTCTAAGAGCAGTGAAACCCCTATGTGTGCGAAATTCAAAGGAATTCAGATCCTCATCTCTACATAATACCTTTACCTATTGAACCATTGATTTCAGTTTTTGATACCCAAGCACAAAAAAATCCAAATCCTTTTAATACAAGGGCCCCACTCTGCTATGCAGGGATAAACCCCAGCTCTGCTCCATCTGGAGCCCTGCACATTTTATTCTAACTTGTTATCATCACTTTCTAAACAGACCTCTTAAGATTTGGACTACAGTCCACTGCTTTCCATGAAACTAAATATGGGTTATTAAATTGTAGAACCCACCATGTGATCAGATTAAGTAATATTACAGTAATCATTTTTTAACATATATTCACTGCTCTCGAAATATTTTCATTTGTCTGTTTAAGGTTTACAGTATATGTTTGTTTTCAGTGTTTTAGATTCATTGTATTTCTCCTCGAAACATATTTTATTGCAGTCACTTTCTGGCTGTTAGCGGTTCTTGCTTTCTACAGATGCTGTGTGCTTTGGCAGCCAGTCTAGTCTGGACTGCTACACTGCAGGATATTACACCTGGCAGGCACACAAGACTCTACCAGTTCTTGGAATTTAGAATTTAACTAGGCGAGGGCTGATTAGGTAGATTTTCAGCATGCACCAAATAACAATGTACTGAAACTGAACGCCATGGACATCTTACGTTGAAGTCAAAATCCCCAGCTCTCTGAAAAGCAAAACATCTGGATGTACATTAACACCGTCACTGCCAAAGCAATAAGACTCAAAAATCTTGTATTTCATTTAAAATGAAAAAAAGTGAAGTTACAAAAATGAGAACCTATATATGACTTGAAAAGTAGCCTCAAGCACGTGAAATGCATCAGTTATATCAACTAAAACTGGATATCTATTTGAAAGATAGTTTCAGTTCTGTCAGCAGTTATAAAACACACTGTACAATATTGGGCCTGTTTCAAAACTATAACATCACATTATGACATCACATTCAAGAGATGGCAATAAATTGCTGCTGCTGCCTCATGGTTTAGCTTTGATATAAAAGTAGGAGTGGCTCTGAACAGAGATATGTTAATTATGCTGATATATCATGTGATATACGCCAGTTTGCGGACAGTCTGGATTGAAGGCGACCTTTGTCTGAAGGATCTCCATCTCAATGCCACGTGCCCTACAAAAGCAGAGCTTGGATTTTGTTCTACGCTCTTTTGGCTTCATTTGAAGGGTATTGGTGACAGCAGATGTCAAAGGAACACTTACTGTTTTGGCTGTAAAAATGTACAGTATGTGCTTCCATTAATGCTATAATAAGTGAAGGGAATGCCTGAGCGGGAAATTCACTCTAATGCTTGGCACCCGGGCTCTTCTTGAGGATAGAGATTTAGAATCCATCTTGCTTTAAAGGGCTTTCCACACCAAGACATCACAAATCCAAAGGTCAATAAACCAAACCCCAGCATGATGACATCAATAATCCTTAAAGCACTCAATACAAAACAATGCAGAATAAAAATTTGGCACAATTAAAATAAAAGAGCCCAAAATGAATTGTTCCCTATATACTGCTGATGAAATAAAAACTGTCCTTTGGTCTTTAACATACAGCCCCATTCTAGTCACATAATGCCTATTCTCTACTCCCTCTACTGGCTTCCTGAAAAATGGACAATTGTTTTCGAAATTAGATTCCTGACTTTCAAAGCCCTACATAACTTTACCAAATATACATGAAGCAGTCTCTGATTGCACACTGTCCCACTCAGTTATGCAATCTGTAGGTAAAGGACTTTTATCAGTACCTAGAATCTCCTGGAATTCATCTCGGGTTGTGCTTTAAGCCTCGTGGCTCCAATTCTACGGAACTTGCTTCTCCGCACAGTTTAAGATGCCCGCACTCTAGAATCCTTCAAGAACAGACCGAAGACTTTCTTGTTTTCGTTAAACATTTTATTTATATCCTTTTAGGATCTCCATGCTCTCTGTATTTTATGAAAAGCTTTTCTGCATTTTTTAACGGAATTGATTTTACATTGGCAGAACTATAGTGACTAAAATTTACACCATACTTGTCTATTTTTTCAAATATCTTGTCAGTGCGTGGGGTAGTCCAGACTGCATATTTCTAGGCCCTGACCCCAAAATGCTGTGATGTGTGGGTCTGCAGGAGGTGATGGGTTAAATCATGTGAATTTGTGCCATTTAGCCCTGCCCCCTCCATATGGCACAGCAATCCCGTGGATGATCTCTTTATCCAGTGGTAAGAGCGGAAGACAGAGAATCTTTGCAAAGTCGGAGGACATTTTTACTAAGAGCTTAGTAAAGCAAATAAAGTTTAATTACTGCTGATCCATGGCTCCTGTGTAGTACTGGCTCCTGTGACAGGAGCCATATGCAGAATGTAATATTACAGTGCTGCACCCAGATACTGGCACTGAGCAGGCGCTGGCCTTTTGGTATCACTCCTCAGAGTGTAACACCCGGTTTGGCACACACACCTCTTGGAAAGAGCCATCTCCTCACGTCTGTCAATTATCATACTTGGTACCATAATTAGCTGGTTTTCTTACAAAATTACATTAATGTAAATCATTCTTTTATTGCATTTATTGGGGAGTGCAGATATCCCAACAGGGCAATGTATCAGGACAAATTCAGGATCTCTTTAAGTATAGCGAATCAATGGCTATTTGAAATAGAGCTTCAGTAACTCCCCTCCAAAGGGTGGTATATATTACTACAATTTTATAATAGGTAGTAAGTCAGTCTAAAGATAAATGATGGGTACAGTAACTACATCCTTTTATCCAATTTTCTTCAATTTGTGTGAGGTTATATGGTGCTAAATGTCCTTTGGTAAAAGTACAGGAAAATGTAAGAACTCATTAAGCCATTTTTAGCATTTATAAATGCTAACAAGTAATAGCAACTACAGTAGTTTTACTCTATTAGTAAAAGACTAAAAAGGGTGTGTGTGTTGCTTCTTACTCTCCCCAAAGGCTCTACTTCCTGGCTTGACATTGAATCGGCCTCCGTTAATCTCCCTTATTTGACTCCTCTATGGGGCTTGCTTTTTACTCCCCGACTTCCTGTGTCTAAAATAAATGCTCCCTACTATCAAATTTAACACCAAACTAAGAATACTACTCTTTTAGGATTACACATAGCTCCCAACATCTCCCTTGACTCCTATTTTGCATAATAAGCTGTTCCCTCCTGAATCTTCAATCACAAGGTTTGGTAATTGAATTAAGGTTGGTCTTGAATTCCGGCTGATCTAATCAGGGTCTATGGCTATATCTGTCTACACTACAACAGAAATCACTATCCCAGATACTCAGCCATTTTGAATTTCTTCAAATTCATTATTTTGTATACTGCCTACCTTCCTCCAAGCCCTTAACCCTTTGGAGAGTTTATGTAAAGCAGGTCCTATATCTAAGGGTTTGATCGCCTAGATTTACGCCCTCCTTCTCAATGACAGCCACCTCCTCTTGAGACTCCCATGATGTTGCTTGGAAGCCACATCTGTGACCTCCTCCATATAATAAATTTGGGAGCTACATGAGACTGGGCATAGCCAAGACCTCTAACCTGTAACCAAAATTAATGAGACTTCATACAAAATGTATTATCATTGGTATTATACTCCTAAGAGACAAGAGACTTACAGTATTAAAATGTTCCCATACTCTTCATCCGACTGTTGTTGGGGCTGTGGCTGTATGGGTTTGATCCATATATCGACCCATGGTTCATGGGATACTGAATTATTTACTATGGACATGGTACTGAAAGATCCCTGGATATTCTTGCTGTGCTATCTCCTGGCCCTAAGTAATATCTCCAAAAAAATTGCTGCACAAATTTTGGTGGAAGCAAAAACTCTGATTGCTTTAAACTGGAAGCCTAGCTCTCTTCCTATTCTCTCTGCACTTAAGACCCAAATTTGGCATGTTGCACCAATGGAAGAAATAAGTTATTGGGGATAGTTAACTAAGATTGAATGGCTACGAATGCCCATATTCATAGCTTTATGATGTGATATACAGCCATAAATTTGTATCTTTAGAATTTACTACGGTCAGTATATGGGTGTTTGTATTCTTTTACGAGCGCTTTCTTTTACGAGCAGTATATTCATTCGTATTTCCCGAATGAATACACCATCAAAAGAATACGAATGGATTTCACTTGAATGGTGAATCCAAATTTACTATCAGGCTGTATGGTAAATATGGATGGTAATTCTGTAGAAAATACGCCTAGAAAATATGCCTCATTTTCCAGGCATATTTGCCTGAAGCCTGCACGGATCAATCAGATCCGTGCAGGCTTCCATGTGTAGTAGAATAAATAACATTTATTTGGACATTGGTTTTATTATAGAACTACAAGATCCAGTGGAACTATTAATGCCCCACATGATGGGTCTTTTGGTTCTTCAAGTCCCTGCAATGCTTTGGCCGGGGGACCTTGTACAAAAAGTGTCCCCCAGCTTTCACCATGTATTTCTGCAACCAGGACCAGGTTTAATGACCCCAAGGCTGGTAATTAATGGGTGAGGGAGACCGCAAGCTGTTTATTTAAATTATTTATTTATGTATTCTATCTTTTACACAGGACAACTACGCACACATTTGACTGATCCATACGATGATGCCACATTATATGTATTTGGCTGCCATTAAATATGGCAGGCAAATAGGATTGGCTACACCATCGGAAAATATGAATCAGGCAGCTTAGTAAATTGCCATATCCTCCATTCGTATTTTCGGCTGAATACGGACGATCCCGGTCGTTGTAGTTTGTATCGTGGATCGGCCATAATCAGCGATCTTAACAAATTTTTCCCATTATCGGGGACATGTTTTTATCCAGGTATGGGTGCCCTGGTTGCTTGTCAAGTGTAGACCCTTGTCCCCTTTTTCCTGAGTGTTACCTTTCATGTTTGGACTCATGAATGTCAACTGATGATCTCTCTATATTTCTTTGATTCATCCTACATGCGGCTGCCTTTTATTTGATAATATTGGATGCTTATTGTATGCATATCTTTAACGTACTATTTTTTTGGTCCTCATCCCTCCCTTTTCTTCCCCTACCCTCCATAATTCCCACCACCTTCCATTATCCACCTGTCATTTTTTAGTTTTCCTGTTTCTTGCTGGTATATTTAAAAAAAACAATGGTCTGTATTGGACTTTTGTGGTCTTTTTGTATCTACAGATAGGGCAGGCCTTATGCTTGCTGGCGAATCGCCAGCAGCATGCTGCTGGCGATCCGCCAGCAACACGGCGCGCCATCTGACTGAGACGCGCGTGCGTCCCCCACGCACGTGCGTCTCAGTATCCGGGCGGCCGGCGGGCTAGGCGGACGCAATACTGTCCGCCTCCCGCTCGAGGGGGGCTGGGGGGACCAGAGGAGGCTGTGGGGGGGTGCGGGCGCCCGGTGTGGGCACCGGGCGACCGTCGGAAGGGGACGGCAGCACCGTCGGAAGGGGACGCGCGCGCACCTCGTGCGCGCGCGTCCCCTTCCGACACACAGATGGCGCGGGAGCAGGGAATGGCGAATGGCGTCGCCATCGCCATTCCCTGCAAAGATGAGCCCGGCCCCATCTGTATGTTTGTTTCCAATTGGTTTACAAGAATTATAAAAACAAGATGGAATAGGAACTACTGAATACATTTTCCAACCATTAGTTTTGTTTTTTAACCATAACTGACAGAAGCAGACGCTTGGGGCCAAGTGTAGTTGGGTGTCAAAATCAGAAAGTGTAAGATTTGGGGAGACTTTTCCCATTTTTTTTAAGTGCCAATCATTTACATGGCAATATCAATCTGTTTTGCCATGTCATTGATTGCCGCTTTACAAACATGGGGAAACTCTCCCAATTCTCAACGTTCTGATCACTCTTACATTTGGCCCTTTGTGTGGCTTTAATTGAATTGAACTTTAATTGAAAACAGAACATCTAAATACCATTGATTATGATCTGTCACAAACCTGATTTGGTTTATATTTGTTTTCTGATTTCCAATGTTTTCAGGCTTGTCTGTGTCCATGCTGTTGCTGCAGCTGCTCTGCATTCCTCCTTGATTAAGCTCCTACGAGGCTCCCTGACAGGCTTGCCTACCCTCCCGGAATGGCCGGGAGCCTCCCGGAAATTGGGTCCGCCCCCCCCCAGGAAGGTGGGAAAGTCTCCCGCATTCTGGTAATTGACCCCCGCTCCCCCCTTGCCCGCTGGTTTAATTACCTGAAATCGCGAGTCCGCGGAGAGGGGGCAGGGCTAAAATGACGTGATTGCTGCATTTCACGTAATTTAAGCCCCGCCCCCTCTCCGCGGCCCGCGAATCACAGAGTTTTCCGGCATGGGGGGGCGGGTCAAGTGATGTCAGCCTTGCTCCTTCCCCCCCTGACGTGTTGCCTCTCCGGGCTTCTCCCGGAGAGGTGAAAGTGAAAGTAGGCAAGTATGCTCCCTGACTTCAGCACTGGTCATATGATCCAGGTATATTCAAGTAATCTGACTTCCTGCCAGTAGCCAATCCCCAGCTACCTAGGGTGATATAAGGATTCACTTGAGAACCACTCAGGGCCTTGAACAACTTGTCAGATTCCTGTGTGTATCCAGTCCTCAGCGTTCCAAGGCTCCAGGTTCCTGTCCAGAGTCCCTGTGGTTTCTGAGCAATCTGCTGCTGCTTCCTGCTGTTACCAAAGCCACCCGGCTCTCTCTGCCTGCCAGGTTACTTTCCTTGCTGTTACCATCTCCAGCTCCCAACGGAAGAGGATAGAGCATTCCAGCATCTCCCAACAGAGTTTGCTATTGGTCTTAAAGGGCCATCACTGTCTTCGACTCCCTACTCGACACAGGCATCAACTCTAAACCTCACTCGTCATTCTCCTGAGAGTTTCCCAGAGACTGACTCCAAGGCTCCTGAGTACCTTCTACAGTGAACTTCATCCTGTTGCTGCTGTTGATACTACCACCTTGCCTGGTTAATTCCACCTGCCATCATCGAATCCCAGGTCTACTCTGCCATCATCAACCTCCCGGTCGACGATGCCATCACCAACTTCCAGGCTGATTCTGCAACCATCACCAGCTCCCAGGCTGAAGAATACACTATTGGTTCCCTGACTGACAGTGCCTACCATTGGCTCCAAGGCCAACGTACCCTCCTGGCTCCTAGGCCAGACAGACTCCCCATTGGCTCCCAGGCCAACGTACCCTCCTGGCTCCTAGGCCAGATGAACTCTCCAGCGGCTCCCAGGCCATTGACTTCCCCCTGGCTCCCAGGCCGTCTACAGTCTGTGTTGACTCCCAGGTCATCAACACCCTTCCGGCTCCCAGGCCATCTACATTCCGTGTCGACTCCCAGGTCATCAACACTCCTCTGGCTCCCAGGCTGTCAACTACTCATCGGCTCCCAAGCCACTGTCATCTCTCCAGCCTCCCAGGCCAATGCAGACCAAGTTCCAAGTTAGCCAGTTAGCTGTGGGGAACTCAGCAAGTGAACGCAGCAGAGTCAAAACCTCCTTGCGGGTGTAACTGGTGAAAACCATTGGTGGTGTTAGACTCCGTGCCTCTGACCAGAGTCTCATCAACTCCCCTCACCTAACTGTGCCCGCAATGCCAGTGATCCTCATATGAACTGTCCTTGCCTCTAACCCCCAGTTCCCAGCGTCCGCCACTGGTCCATTGCTGCCACAGCCAGGAACACTAGAGACCTGAGTCCTGACATGATCCTTTAGTTCAAAACAGCAAATAGAAGTTAAAAATGATGGCAAGACCCCAAACAGTGCCTCAATGTACAGATCACAAACCTTTCAACTGAATGATGCCTTCATGATCACAGAGATCTTCACCCAAGTTTGTCTATGTCATGGAACTGGAATTTTCTGTGTTCGACAGAGGTCCTTGGGTCCCGGCCGTAGTAACTGTAGGAATTTAAAGTAATGCAGATTTAATATAAGTAGAGATTGGCGATAAAGGGTAATGTGACCCAGAAAAGAGGTGTGGTGTCTAATACTCCTGTGAGGCCACACCCCCATTTTACCCACTTTTGGGGGCATGGTCAGTGCTGTCAGAGCTGCTGGCCATGTCCAAATCCCCTCTCTACAGTGAATAGACACTGTGAGCATCTATTCCTAGCTGCTGTGCAATGCAGAGCAACGGGTAGCAGTGGGGACTCCCGACTGCCCCCCACCACCATAGGACACTGCCAGACCCGGGTTGGGACGTGGGACCATCCCAACAAAAATGGGATGGTCCTGTGAAAATCGGGACAGTTGAGAGGTATGCTGCTGTAATTTTTAGCATACATCCCAACATCACCCTCTCCAGGAGGGACACAATGCTCTGTTTCTGAACTTTCCTCTTCATTTATGATTGCCATCACCTAATCATACATTAGGAGGAAAGTCCAGAAACAGAGCATTGTATCCCTCCTGGAGCGGGTCATGTTGGGAGGTATGGTTTAGTGATATTAGGAACTACAGGCCTAATTCAGACCTTATCACATGACAATTTTTTTTTCTCAAACTAGGCAAAACCATATGCACTGCAGGTGAGGCAAATGTATTATGTGAGAGAGAGAGAGAGAGAGAGAGAGAGAGAGAGAGACAGTTAGATTTGTGTGAGTTATTTTGTTTCTGTGCAGGGTAAATACTGGCTGCTTTAATTTTACTTAGAAATTTAGATTTTGGTTTGAACACACCCCACCAAAATCTAACTCTCTCTGCACATGTTACATTTGCCCCACCTGTAGTGCAGCTTGGGTTTGTCCATTTTGAGAACACATTTGTCCTGCAATCAAGTCTGAAATAAGTATTATAACCACTACTACTATAGCACACAACTCATCAGTGTGTCTATCTCACGCACAAAATATAATAAGACAAAGTCAACAATTTAATCCAGTTGAATGGTAGTCAGCAGGGGTAATCATTGCCCAACCTTGTAAAAGTGGCCTTTGTTATTCCCCATGGCATGGGGAACAAATAAAAAGACATAAGTAAAACTTACCAACAATTTAGTTCCAGTTTCCGTTAGCAGGCTTCATAATTTGTGTAGGTTTAGCAGAACTGTATGATCACGTGTAGTTTGAGGGACCTTATTTGACTTGGTAATACTCTGTGAAGTAGGCTTTTTATTCAGACTTTAACATATAATCAGTGTATAGATACATGGAATGTGTAGCTTTCTGTAGTTTTGATTAATACTGTAAGTCTGTAAATATTAGAACACGTCATAAAACGTAGGAAATATCTGTATCGCCTTGAAAAACCCCCAAATATGTATCAATGTACGTTCTGCTAAATAATCTGTAAAAATGCAAACGGGGACGATTCAGCCTGCCAAGGCTTTCTTGTACGTAGATATTTACAAATCCTTTTGTCTCCATTTGGAGGATATTTGGACATGCTGTATCAAAATAGGCTTAAAAAGATATTAGGGTCATTTAAGGGGAAGTACGACAGTCATACAAAAAAAAACCTGAAGAGAGTACAACAAAGGATTTCACTTTATTCTGGTGGAATATTACTGCATTTCAAATGAATCTCAGTCCTCTACTACACACTGATTACTAATGTAACAGAATATTGCTGTGTGTGTGTGTGTGTTAACATTGAACAGGCACTAAATCACCTATCACATCGTCTTTCCAACTTCAAGACATTCCCCGGGGGAAGAGTTAAGATGCAGATTCAGTTTCAGATGCCATCAAAGACATGTAGGATTTGTCCTAGTTAAAGTTCTCTGCTTCTTGTGGATGAGCAGGTTGCTTGCAAAGGTCACTCCTTCAGTCTACTGCAAGCATTTCTCAGCTGTTCCTTACTCACTGGCTCAGGTACAGTATGTACTGCAGATCACTCCACTATCTACTTAGGAAGTTATGAAAATATATTCAGCTAAGACCAGGTATGTAGTGTACTGCTTATGTATTTATAGTAACCTGCTGCTGCATCTTGGAAATATTCTGAATATAATTATTTTCTTGCTCAGCAAATTTTATTCTAGTGGTAATCTAGTATTTATAGTTCCTGCAATTATATTTTGTATACTGACATTGTATTGATTCATTGGGGGGAATTTACTAAGATGTGTATTCAACTTCACATGTGATCTTGCTATTGGCAACCAATCAGAAGCTACTTCTTATTTATCTAGTACTATCTAGAAGATAGTAGACAGAATCTTATTGGTTGCCCATAGCAACATCACATGTGAAGTAGAATACACATTTTAGTAAATTTCCCCCATTGTGTGTTATTTATACTATTATATTATTATATTATAGTTCACATACTGTATAACAAATATTTGGAGTGTCTATACTTCATATACTTAATACTAGAAGTAGAAGATGTGTGTAGATAGATAGATAGATAGATAGATAGACAGACAGACAGACAGACAGACAGACAGACAGACAGACAGATAGATATATCTATGTATTTTTCTATCTATCTTTAAAATGAACAATTTTATCTAATGTTTAATGCTGTTGTTTAAATGGACTATTAATTATATTGAAATGTGTAAACAGCATGTTTAGCAATCAAATACTGTATATAACGAATAATGAAATGTTATATAACTTATGGTTGCAGAATAGTAATGTATGGCCTTAAAAGTAACCAACATTTAATTCAATGGATAATATATTTTTAGACAAGGATTTTTGAAAGAAGAAGGAACAATCGGTAGCTCTGAGACATTCCACAGTAAAGATATGACATTGCTACACACCAGTCCGTACCTCCCTGGCTTGCTCCTGTGGATTATACAGCTGTCTAGTTTTGTTGTGCTGGCCAGCGCTACTGAATTGCTGCATCCTTCCAACAGTACTGAAAGTGATCTCATGCTTGGCATTGGGACTTCTAGAAACAGGAGGAAACGCTACATATCTTCTAGAGACATGAGTGCCTTGTTGGACTATCACAACCAGGTGCGGTCCAAAGTGTTGCCTCCAGCTGCTAATATGGAATACATGGTGAGTACAGCAGGGTGCAGGCTGGGATACTGCAGATGTACTGTACAGTAGTGTAAATTCATTCCACTTACTTAAAAATATATACCGTCTGTGATGTGCTTTCAAATTGTGGTTTCCTTCCATAATTCCGCCACCACTGTACTCGCATACACTTTGCAGTCACTTGCATATCAGTCTGGTACAAAATACACACAGATGAGCTTACCATTGTTTTATGGAATGTACTGTATGTGTGCATTGCAAAACTCCTATAGCAAAGAAACTACAGCGTCATCACCTATGTCACCAAGTGTGCAGGTACAGAACCCTTCCATTCAATCCAGATGTTTATTAAACAGTGTACTCCAGCATTCCTATACAGAATATTTGTGTGCATCATCAGTATCCCATGTGGTCTAGCCTTTGACAGGTGTCTAAAAGTATCGCCTGTTATCAGAAATCTGTCACTATTTCCCCATTAATTGCCATTCTCCCTCTAAAATCTTCTGCTTCCCTCACTATAGCACTTCATACACAAGTTAATAATGGTGTTATCATTTTCATG
Organism: Crinia signifera; assembly: GCF_055691185.1. Taxonomy (NCBI): domain Eukaryota; kingdom Metazoa; phylum Chordata; class Amphibia; order Anura; family Myobatrachidae; genus Crinia; species Crinia signifera. Next base: position 122,397,656 of record NC_139222.1, read on the forward strand.
CATACTGTATGTGCTATGAAAGCACTCATAATACTTCCCAAGGCCTGTAGTTCACTGTTGCCAAAACACATTATTCAGTTCTCGTACTCGCTTTACAGACATACTATAGGATATTATGTATATTATGTACTAAGCCTCAGAGAGAGATAAAGTAGACAAAGCTAAAGTACCAGCCAATCAACTCCTGTCATTTTTCAAATACAGCTTGTAACAGGGCTGTTAGAAGCTGATTGGCTGGTACTTTATCTCCATCTTTATCTCTCTCCATGACTGTGGTATAGATATAGAGCACTACTGTATAGACATAGAGCACTATGGTATAGACGCAGAGCACTATCGTATAGATATAGAGCACCACGGTATAGATGTAGAGCACTACCATATAGATATAGAACATTGTGGTGTAGATGTAGAGCACTACAATATAGATATAGAGCACTACAGTATAGATATAGAGCACTGTGGTGTAGATATAGAGCACTGTGGTATACTGTAGACACAGAGCAGTACAGTATAGATATAGAGCACTATGGTACAGATATAGAGCACTACTGTATAGCTATAGAACACTACGGTATAGCTATAGAGCACTACGGTATAGCGATAGAGCACTACAGTATAGCTATAGAGCACTACGATATAGATATAGAGAACTGTGGTATAGATATAGGGTACTACGGTATAGATATAGAGCACTAAGGTGTAGATATAGTGCACTGTGGTATACTGTAGATATAGAGCACTATAGTATAGATATAGAGCACTACTATATAGATATGGAGCACTTTGGTTTAGATATACTGTAGAGCACTATCTTATGTATATATATATTTATATATATATATATATATATATATATATATAGAGAGAGAGAGAGAGAGAGAGCACTATGGTATAGATATAGACCACTACGGGGGAAACAAATGGCACTCAGGAGAATAAATATAGAATATAAACTTGTATTGAGGTCGCAGGTGGAACGTTTCGGGGAGTTAAACCCCATCCTCAGCACCAACCTACAGCACAGGAATATACTGCAAAAATAAAATTTATACTTACCAGACCCTGGCATCTCACGGACCCGCCGGCAGCGTGCGTCCAGCCATCGGAAGCAGTCAGCCTGCTACTTCCTGTATGCGGCGTCACCAGCTGGTTGCCAAGCAGCCACCGGCGTGCGCTCCAATACACAGAAAGTGCTGCGTTCCACTGATCACAGGCGGCGGACCAATCTGCTTAGGTGCAGTACTGGTGCCAGGGGCTGGTATAACACATCTAATAAATGAATGAAAAAGGTGTCATACCGCACCAAATCCAGCTCCAGCTGCTGCATCATAAACGGCCAGGTACATGACACTGGAACCTGGTCAGGTCACCTCCAGGTTGAACACCTGATGGGGGTCACCTCTGGATGGAACACCAATGAGACAGGAATCAAGTGACATATATTAATGCCACCACGATGCATTCTGTTGGGCTTTTTGATTAGTGCCGGATGAAGACTGAAACATAAAACATCACAGTGAAACAACAGCAGTGATTGTGAGACGTACACATATGTTTAGCAGCAGACTAGAAAATAGACAATCAATCAATAGGAAATACCAAACAATAGAGAATGAGGCAATAACTTTAAGTAAGGCTATTCCAATTGATCTTCTCGTTGAGGCCCTTCGGATGAATGGTCCCCAAATGAGAGATCCATTCGGATTCCTTGATCAATAGTTTCTTGGCCCTATCACCTCCACGTAATGATTCCGCTACATTATCGATCATGAAATATTTTAGAACAGAAATGGGATGACCACAACTTTTTAAATGCCGGGCCAACGGTTGGTCCATATCTCAGAGATTAATGGCTGATCGGTGCGCCGCCATTCTTTCCCTGAATGTGTGGGTTGTTTGCCCAATGTAGTATATCCCACATGGGCACACAATAGCATAAACTACATGGGACATACTACAGGTCAATACTTGTCTACTGTCAAACATCTTGGAGCAATGTCAACATTGACAGTATTCAGATATTTCCAAGAATCTTATAGTAATGCGTTTAGGATTAGGGACAGAATAAGAAGAAAATCAGTATGTCAGCATTTTGACAATGTCAACATAACATAGGCACTGGTATGGTCCATGTCAACATCATGAACATGTCGATATGTTCAGTGCATCGCATCGCACAGCACAAAAAGTCTGTGCAGCCCGTACCTTTTTGTATTATATTGTATCGCATCGCATCTAGTACAAAACACACACTGCTGCAACACATCGAATGCTTTTGTAGTAGATGCAATGCAATCTAATACAAAAAGTACGTAACACATTGCTCCATGTATGGGCACCATTAGCCTGTGAAATGCCTTGTACTCTCATATAGTTGCATTTTTAAATTGAACAATGCGTCCCTTATATGTTAGCCATGTATGTTGGGTTAGTAAAATAATCAATCTGTGGGGTTTATTTACTAATATGGGAGTTCTATTGAAGATGGTATGTTGCTATGGGCAACCAATTGGATTATATATTTTATCTTCTAGAAGTTTAAAAAAAATAAGAAGTAGATTCTGATTGGTTGGTAAAGGCAACATCCCATCTTCAATAAGACTACATCTTAGTAAATAAACCTCTGTGATATTAGTAGGACTGCTGCTGGCTGCTGGTTTCACATATATAGTGGAGAGTAATAAACAACCAGCTAATCAGCTCCTAACTGCCAAGTTACAGGCTGGGTTTACTTTATTTATTAACAGTTTCTTATACAGCGCAGCAGGTTCTGTTGCACTTTACAATAAAAAATAGGGATAAAACAAACTGGGTAGTTATAGACAGTCAAATGTTAGGAGGGCCATGATATCAAGCTTACAATCTATAGGGAAAGGGTATTGATACACAAGAATAGGTCATTCTGTATTGCATAATGGCTCTTATTCTGGACTACTCGCAAAGGCAAATTCCTTCTCAAATGGATCAAGTAGAATACTGGCCTTTAGACTTAGCAGTGACCAGATCACAACTTTAGTCAGTTCTGTATAGAAGATGAGTTAGACCTCATGGAGCCCTAGGCAAGATACTGGTTTGGGCCCTCCTTCCTCCAATAATACATACTGTAGCACTATATTTTTGCTGCTGATTGCAGACGGCATCCACATAGTACCATGGCATGTGCACAGTCTACTGAAATACACACAGCTGCGTGAAAAGCAGCATTAAATACAAATCTGAATCAAGCTCTTATCACAGAACATCATAGGGACATTTGGAATGTATGTTATATTCAAGTAATGCTCCGCTGGAATCCTTTTGGATGGCTAGGATATCTTAATGGGGCCACTTGGGACCAGCTATACCCTAGGCAGGTGCCTAGGTTGCTTGTGGAAAATCACCTTCTGGTGCTGTCTCTGTGAAGTGTTCGGAGCAAAAGCCTGACTGAAGTGAGTCCAATAAATTGTGCGAATTAAGAAAGTGTGTGAGGCGAGTGTAGATAAGTCTCTCAAGTTACTTGGAGAGGCATGGGAGCTGAGAAATGGGACAGTAGATAGATAGTTTGGGTCAGAATTGTGTTTTTTTTGGAATTGGATTAATCACTGCATGTTTAACAGTGAAGGAAAAATACCAGTAGAGAGAAGGAGAGAGATTACATATTTTAGTTAAGATGTGGAGGAGCACATGAGCGAGAGCGTTACTTATTTGTGAGGGTATAGGATCAAGACTATAGGTAGTAGAGTAGGAGGAATAGAAAAGTTTGGATAATTCGGGTGAGATCAGAAAGTGAGAGATTTTTGTAGAGTTTTCTCATTTTTTTATAGTGGCAATCAATTCGATCGCCATGATTGCCACTTAAAAAAAAAAGGACAAACTCTCCCAAAATCTCTCGCTTTCTGATTCTCACACCCTATTACATTTGGCCCTACATCTTAATTTGTGGGATCAAAAGAAGATAATGTACCAGAGGGTTCAGGTAGGGAGTTGAGCAGATCACTGCCTGGAGAGGAACATACTATTTCATCTCATCTCATTTCATAAGAATAAGTACATTTACTATATGTCAAATTTAGGTGGGAAGCAGTGCTAGAGATGGTGGGGTGAGACAGAGAGAGAGACACACACACACACACCATTAGGGCTTACTGTTCCTTTAGATTAATCAAGCAGTGAAAAGAGTGAAGAAGTGGACCAGTGGAGAAGTTGCTTATAGCAACCAATCAGATTTTACCTAACATTTGAAAGTATGTACCTGATAAAACTACCACAAAGCCGATTGTTTGCAAGGGAAACTCCTTTACTTGTCCTCGGCTCCACTCTTTTCTCAGTTTGAGACATCAACCCCATATGACCAAAGCATCACATTAACTTGAAACTGTACCATAAATGGAAGTAACAAAAAGCACTGTGATGTCACATAGGGACCTTTAGCTTGCTTATATTTGTAAACACATACATAGGGGTAGATGTATGAAGCAGTGATAAGAGAAGAAGTGATTAATTGCCTGGTACTTTATCACTGGCCAATCAGCTCCTGACTGTTAAGTTACAGGCTGGATTTAAAAAGGGACAGTTAGGAGCTGATTGGCTGGTGATAAAGTACCAGGCACTTTATCACTTCTCCTCCCTTATCACTGCTTCATACATCTACCCCATAGTTAGAAGCCATCTGTGTTCCTAAGAAGCCAATCCTTGTAACTACGGTTTTCACTACAATCTGTTGCAATGAGGTCTTGTTTCGTTTGTGATGACGTGGAGACATCTAGTGGTTATTGTGAGCAAAATCCAAGGAACACTGAAGGACTCAGATATACTACTGTAGGTGTGGATTATTAGGTTGACATCTAGAAGTACGGACATGTACTGCTACATCTGAGACTTGTGTCATAAAATGTCGTACATCCAGATGAAGATGAGCCCCAAAGCAGTTAGTAAGATCTACTGTACTCGTTGAAGAAAAGACACTGATACGTGTCAGGGCTTGTTCATGTAATGTGTTTTACATATAAGTAAGCCATGTGAGACCTTAGTTAACGAGCATGTAGCCATAGAGATAAATGGGGCAGATGTATTATAGTGGCACTTAGTGCGCACATTCGGCCTGTTTTCATTTAGATAGCAGCGCCGATATGGACAGCATACCTCCCAACCGTCCCAATTACCGTGGGAACATTCCGGTTTTTGGGGACATTCCCGCATCCCTCCCACGGCTGGAAGTGTCCCGCAGCGGAAGGGGACAGTTGAGAGTCCCCCCTGTCAGTTGCTGGCCAGCTGTAATAGACACTGTGCGCATGCGCACAGCGTCTATTCCCACAGCCAGAGGGGCTGGGGACATGGCTAGAGGCTTACAGAGCCTCTGGGCCCTGCCCCCACAGCGGCAAAACGGGGGCGCTTTAGGCACGCGCCAGTGTCCCGCATCGCAAAGTCTACAGGTTGGGAGGTATGTGGCATAGCGCACGCTGGCATTTACCGCACGCTGGCTCCTTCATACATGGGGGAGAAACAGTATCAGTGCACATAACGTGCGCTGATACCCCTTCTCCCCCCATAACAATCTTTCATACATCTTCCCCATTGTGCTTTATAACCAGTGCAGGGAAATGCTGCTGATGACCCCATTTAAATGTATGTATCTCAGAATTTTTTTTTCACAAAATTGTAACAGCTGCATAATGTTGGGTAAAGATTTATCTTAAGCTTTCCCTTGAACTCCCCATCAGTCCTGGACAAAAGATTTCATGCAAACAGTACTTTGAACCAGAAATGCACTTAACGCTGGTTAATACATCTGCCCCATTGTGTCAACTGTGTCAGCCATGTACATGTCGACCCAGTGTCAACCTTTTGCCATTTTCAACATAGGGTATGTCATTCATTCTTAGGTGTCGACCTAGTCACTGTCAACCAACTAGTGACTATCCACCTAGACATTGTCAACCCAGAGATCGGATACCGTTTGGTTCATGATGTTCCGAATCATGCAGCTACTCCCCCTGCAAAAAAAAAAAACCTGTTCTTGCAGTAATAGAAATAAATGAAGCCTTGAAAAGTGATGCAATCAATTACTACATGATAAGGCGTTTGTAAGAATAAGAATTTGGACGCCTGCATAATTGATTGAACCAACTTTCAAGCAATAAAATTAGTGTTGGAACAGAGTGACCTGTACTACAAGAAGTAGTATAATGCTATTATAATGGCACGTAAAAGCCAATTAACAAAGGAAGATAGACAGACCATTACAACCCTTAAAGAGGTCTTTCCCTTAGAGAAATTGCGAAAAAATCCAAGGTGTCAGTTCAGTTAATAAACCATATAAAGTCACTTGGGTGCCGATAACCATGTTGCTAGTTCTCTAGTTGTCTTTATTTGAACCACTGTGTGTATGTAGGTACTTTGGGCCCAATTCAGACCTGATTGCTGGGCTGCATGTTTTCAGTGCCCAGTGATCAGGTAAACACTGCCCCACTGACACCGCCCCCCCTGCACATATTGGGTGTGGTATGGCAGTCCGACAATGGGGATACTAATGGTCAGTATCCCAACATCAGAATCCCGACTGCCAGTGATTTGACAGGGCGGCGAGCACAAAGAAGCCCCTTGCGGGCTTGGTGGCTCGCTTCGCTCGACACAGGTTCTATTCTCCCGCTGTGGGGGTCGTGGACCTCGACAAGGGAGAATAGCCCCTGTCGGGCATTTAAACTTTCGGGCAGTCATCCGGCACCTGCCCATATGCAAGACTGCAAAAGCAATTGCAACCTTGCGCATGAGGGGCAATCCCCTAAAATAAAACGCACCATCAAATGGTTATCCTCTCTGGATGCAGCGCTGAGTAAGCCAAGACTTTCTTGGCCCTGCCATGGCCATGGAGAGAAGGGTTCCACTGATGACGTAGGCGACCCTCACTCCCAGCAGCCAGGGAATGCCTGAGTTTCTGGGACTTTCCCAGAAAAGGCACGGTTACCGCCCCCAAATGCCTGCGGGGTGTCAATCACCCTGCAAGCAGCCAGCGATGGTTAGCCATACCGTGGTGCACCATGCACCATCATTCCATAATCGTCCATGCTGCGATTTCGCAGCCTTGCAATCGAGTCTGAATCAGGCCCTTTGTCTTCCAGCCTTCATGATTTGCCCCTTGTCAAAGTCACTCAGATCCTTATGAGGAGCATTTTTCCTGCGGTTAACACGTCAACTTGTTAACTTAATATTTCCCACCACATGACAGGAGCCACTATAATGGCATAATCCAGGGGTTCCCAATCTTTTTTGAATTATGGCACCCTAGAGTATCAGAATTTTATTCACGGCACAACTAGGCCCAAAAAAAACCACACAGAATAAATATAACATTAAGTACGGCCGATTGGATTTATATCCGATTCTTAGGGTCAGTTATGAGGTAAAGGGCAGGATTTGCTTCTGTTTGTACACATTTTATGATTGGCAGCCACCAGCACTGGTCTTGCCCATAAATAAATAACCATAAATAATTTGAATTGGTACTTGACCACCAACCTGTGGCACCCCTGCAAGTGTCCCAAGGCACCCCAGGGAGCCACGGCACACAGTTTGGGAACCACTGGCATAATCAATGTTATTACTTCAACAGACGGTGGTTTACTATTATGGTTGCACAAGTGCTACGGTTGAGAAGTTTAGTAATAATGTATACATATACAGTGCCTGTATTTAATCAATAGCAATTCTAATTCTCTGTTTCATGAAGGTATGGGATGAACGATTAGCCAGATCTGCAGAGTCCTGGGCCAAACAGTGCAAATGGGACCATGGACCTAACAAGCTTCTGCGCCATGTGGGTCAAAATCTCTCCATCCATTCTGGAAGGTAATTAATTCCTGTTGTCACAAACAAAACAAAGTTTGAAAAATTCTATATTTATTATTATTATTATTATTATTATTATGATTGCTATTATTTTTAGTTCATTGCTACCATTTTTCCTAGGAAGTAAAGCTCACACCCAGTCACACAGGAGAGACTAGGTTAAGGAAATGCTGTTTCTAGGGTTGTCAGGGAATGACTAATTCTCCCAGACTGGCAGGTAGCCTCTTGAAAATCGTGTGGCTCTCCCAGACACTCTCACCCCCCAACACCACCCCCCAACCCCGAGAGTGATTAATTGCATCACCATGGCCATGACCGACCATGACAGCAATCTGGGTTGGGGCCACTATGTTGCAATTTTTGGGGCATGCTCCCGGTCTACCCCTTCACTTCTTTGCCCACCCACGCTACCAGTAATGCCAACCTGGCTTTCACCTCCCGAAGGTCAGCGCTGGAGTAATATGAGTGCTAAGAACGCAAGTAGAGAAAAAAGTGATAGCAAGCAGAGTGCCCATCTAAAACCACACTAACAAAGGGCCTATTTCAGATCTGAAGGTGCCCATACAAGGAGCGATGGAGTCTTTACTTTTTGTTCTAGATTGCATTGTATCTAGTACAAAATGCAATGTGCTACAGCAGCGTGGTTTTTCTACCAGATACGATGCGATCTAGTGCAAAACGTACAGGCTACACAGATTTTCTGTGCAACGCATCCGAAAAATGCTCCGTGTAAATTTGTTCTCAAAATAAGCAAAACCATGTGCACTGTAGGTGGGGAAAATGTAATATACCGAGGGTGGGATGCTCTAAAACAGAAATGCAGTAAAAACCCATTTATCAGGGTTTTTAACCGCATTTCCATATGCTCTAAAGCCCTCTCCGCTGGAGGGAATTGCCAGCTTTTGCCTATGGGCATCTTACCGCTGCGATGTGTCAGGGATCTGTAACTTATACCTCCCAGCATGCCCCATGGTCAGCCCTGGTGCTCTGTGGAAGTCCAGCGCCGGAGCCGCATCGTGAAGGACAGCTCTTATCGGAAGAGTTGTCCATTGCAAGAGTAGTACCAAAGAAGCTACTGCACATGCGGCAGGGACCACTGCTGGATTTGGGTGAGGTTTTTTTTCTGTGCAAGGTAAATACTGGCTGCTTTATTGTTACACTGCAATCTAGATTTCAGTTTCAACACACCCCACCCAAATCTAACTCTCTGCATGTTTCATTTGTCCCACTTGCAGCGCACCTGGCTTTGCTCACTTTGAGAGTAAAATTAATCCTGTGATCAGGTCTGAATTAAGCCACATAAGCTTCAGGAGATAAAAAAAAAAAACACTTAAAACCAATTATTGATTACAGTTTCCAAGAGAACTGATTACTGCTAACTTCCCCCATAAAGCTATTTTGCAGTGACCTTGCCATAAAATCATGAAAGAGGAAGTGCCTTGATAAGCAATCTGTATGTAGAGCACATGACAATCACTCCTACAATACCTTGCTCACAATGTATATATAATGGAGAAGTTGCCTAGGCATTTTTAAGTATTTTATCAAATATTTTACATAAAATTCTAGTTATGATCAATAGTCCCTGCTTCCTATTTCAGAGCATGATAAGGAATATAAATCAGTATTACAGATGTAGCCATGCTCAACTTTGCCCAAGTGGTGGGGTCACGGGTCAAGGGACCTGAATTGTGACACGGACCAAGGGGCCTCACTTTGGCAGTATGGGTCAAGAAGGCCTGACTAATCCCACAGACCTAATGGCTGATCCCTGGTGGTCTAGGAGGATTAGAGGTAGGTGTTTGTGGCCCAGAGCCATTTACCCACTTTTGCTGGGAGAGGCTACAGCGGGGAGCTTCATTAGCTCTTTTACTTCCCTTGCACTGAAGCACTCTCCAGTCCTCTGCTCTTTCTTCTGGGTCTTCGGCAGGGGTGGATTGGGCCACCGGGAAACCGTGCCATTTTTGGGTGGGCCGGCCCAAAACTCATCAAAACCGGGTCTGGCGCTCCCCCCTGGGCTGGCTGGGCACTTTGGCCAAAACCAAAATGGATGCGGGAGGGCTGCTGCACATGCCTGACAGAGCGCAGCACCTCCCATGGGCCTTCTGCTGCTGGGAACACACGGGGGTAGGCAGTGGGCTACATGCGGTGCTGTCAGAGGATCCGGGAGAGCTTCTACTGCTGCCCTGCCAGCTCCTTCACTGCAGAGGAGAGGTTCCTGAGGCTCCCAGCACCTGTTCCACCTTCGCTCGTCATCTAGACTGGAGCCAGCAGATGAGCCCCTACGCCCCCCGCATTACATACACCGCCACCACCGCCACACCCCCCCCCCCCCCCCGGGCTGCTGTACGACTCTTCCCGAGCTGGATTCAAGTCCCAATCCACCCCTGGTGTTCGGGTACTGCTGCTGGCTCTTCTGTTGCTGCTGCCACCACTTTTGGGTCTTCTGAAACTAATGGGGACTCTTCTGCCTCTTTTGCCATTTCTGGCGCCGCTGCCAGCTCTTCCGCCACTGCTCCATTTCAGGATCTCTTCTATGCTCCCTCTCTGCCGACAAACTGAGCTCTGCCGCTCTGCAGCGTCTATTATAAGACGCTGGGAGGGGCTAGACTTACGACCAGACGAGCCCTGATTGGCTCACGCTTGGTGCATCATTCAAAATGCCATGGACACTATGCAATACATAAGTTAAACATCTTCAATAGGGTAGGCAGAAATAAATGAATGTTAAAACCAAACACATACATGTCCCCTGCTACACAGCCTTGCTGTTTTTAGCAGGATTGCAATTTAAATGCATTGTGCTATGCTTATTTATTCCCATTGAATTAAATGCATAGCGGGAAAGTGTGATTGCATGCACACCGTTATGCCGCATTGTAGTTGCTGCAAAGCATACACATCGCAGCAAGGACATAGAGGAACACATATGTATGCTTCTAAGACAATTTAGGGGTTAAAGCGTTGTTAATTAACATTATATTTACTGAAATAATGTGAAAAGTGTGTTTTCACACTCTCTCACACTGGGGGAGATTCTCTAACATTTGCGGAGAATCTGTGTAAATTTCGCTGGTTTAACGGCTCATTTGCGCGCCATTATTGATGCACACTTCACCATATGCTGTAACAATTCAGCTACCGCAATCTGTCTGCGGTAACTCACCCATCCGCGATCCCTGGCTTTTGTGTTTTTTTCTACTGCGCATGCACCCGCTGTGTGCCGAGCGGTCATGTGCACTTGCTTCTTCTGTACATCGCTGGTCACGCATCCCAGCCTCCCTGTGCGGAGACACAACAAGTGTCTCACACCTCCCAAGTACATCGCCCAACATCAAAATAGTGCATCACACCTCCCTGCATTATAAAAACCCATACTGCCTTAATTTACACACACCTCAGCTAGCTTATCGCAAGCTTGAGGTGGCGAAAACGTACAGCCAGGTTTCATACGGCGCGGATGTTAGAGCATGCGAATTGGCAGGAAGCCCATGCAGTCCAATGGGGAGCTGCGGCCGTGACGTAAAGACCAGGAATGCGGAAGTGCAGAGAAGCGCACTACACCGCCGGGGGACAGAACATATGGAGAAGAGACAGCGGCGCCGTTAAAGATGGCTGACCGCTGCGTTACAGGTTAGAGAATCCCGCCCATTGTTTTAGTATAATTTAGATGTATTAAAGGGCTTTTAGAGCAGTTTATTGGAGCTGCAGTACATAATGAGTTTTTCTCATAAAGCTTTGTCCCTGCATGCATGCCGTAATTCAGGGGTGTCCAAACTTTTTGCGACGAGGACCAGATTTGGTGAAGTGTAAATGTGTGGGGGCCGACCATTCAGCCTGACATTCTTTGAATCATTAATCACATCAGAATGGTCCCCCACTCTGCCCCCATTCACTCTATTTCCCCCAGCCTGCCCCTTCATTGTATTTCCCCAAGCCTGCCCCCATTCACTTTATGTCCCCCAGCCTGCTCCTCCTTTACTGTATGTCCCCCATTCACTGTATGCTCCCCACTCTGCACCTATTCACTCTGTCCCCCAGCCTGCCCCCCTTCTCTTAATGTCCATCAGTGCCTCCATTCATTGTATGTCCCCAAGCCTGACCCTCATTCACTGTATGACTCCCATTCACTGTATGACCCCCATTCACTATGTACCCCACTCTGCCCCCATTCACTATATATCCCCCAACCTGCCCCTGCTCCCCATTCTGTGAATGGCCATCACTGCCTCCATTCACTGTATGTCCTCCAGCCTGACCCTCCTTCACTGTATGTCCCCCACTCTGCCCCCTCCCTTCTCTGTATGTTTCCCCACCCCTTGCGTGAGCCAGAGGAAGGAGAGGCAAAGCATGCACTGCAAGGACAGGAGATGCTTGGGCTCCCGCTGCCACCCTCCTCCACTCTGCATGTTACGGGAGCAAGCTTCCCCCTTGCTGCCCCCCTCCCCAAACACTGCTGTCACTGTGATTGCGGAGGAGGGTTCCTAACCGGGGTCCCACCTTTAGTGTCCTGTGCTGTGCTTCCCACATCTGATGCTCTGCCCGCTTCCAGCTGGAGGCTGCGGGCCACTTGAAATGACAGCCTGGGCCGCAATTGGCCCCCGGACCTGACTTTGGACATGCCTGCCGTAATTGGTACATCCATGCAATGTATTAAATTATCGCAATGAGGATTATGGTTCAGATAGAGGGACCTGTGGCTTTTACCTTCCTCTCCTGTTGCAGAGAGCTATACACGGGAAGAAAGAGAACTGTCACTGCAGCAGTCTTTCTCCACAGCCCAACACTATAAACAGCAGCATGTCTTCTCTCTGCCTGAGCAATCCCAACAGCCTGCCATCGGTGCCTCTGCTAAGTTTTTTTACAATAGCGTGGCCCTGCCTCCTACCATTGGCAATGCCACTTAATCTTACCTGGCCTGACAGAACTGTCTTCCTGCAGTCAAGTGACTGTCAAACCATTCTGCCCACTTCAGTAGGAAGTGGGCAGAATACAGGAGTGCCCCTTACTCTTCACGGAGGGTAAGCAAGTGTGCATCAAAGCACATCTGTCTGGGCAGTGTAATACGCGAAGGGACTGGACCTTCACTGTAACGAGCGTTCCTTGCGTGGGGTCACCGGCACCCAGAAATGATAGGGGTCTCACTACTGGCTACAGGATGCCGTTCCATGCACCCTGCAAGCCAGAAGCACGGGCAATGGGGCAAGCGATGGTGCACCCAAAACTGCAATAATTTGGCGATAAGAACCTAATAAATCCGAACCTGCACATTTCTACCTCAAATAATGCACAGGGGTTGGGATTTAAGTTGGAATCTTACCTCATTTGCATAGTCTATATCTAATCATTTTTTTTACATTCCCTCCAGAGGTAGTAACATGCCCCTAAAGGCCCTTACTTAACAGAGTTTATAGTGTCTCCGGGAATGTTCCTACTGTTGATCTCTTAATTGCCACTAAAATCACTCAGCCGTCTCATAGATAACACATGTAACACAAAGTTATTGGTATTCCAGCTGTGACCAGCCTCCTCTCCCTTCACAAGTAAACAGTGCAATGCAAACAGTGACATGGGCTGACTGGCAGATGTGAGGCCTGAATTCTGTTGCTATCTCTAGAGTTCTGAGTACAGAGCTGACAGATTACATAGGCTGTCAGCCTTATTGTGCTGGTCACTCCTTCCGTCACTACCTCTACCTCCCTCACTGACCCCAGAGTCACACAGGAACACACACTGGAGGTTACTGAGCCTATTTCCTAGGGACACACCTGAGCACACATGACATTCTTAGACAGCCCAGCCTATCATCTTAAGATGGGGCAGGGAGCATTATACTGAAACATTGCTTATTTTACACCATGCATCTCCACTTCGTCCTACATTATACATACATATAAGGATAAGGGCAGTTACACTGAGGACTAAGGGGCTGCTCTAGCCACCATTTTCAGCAACACTGAATGAATAGTCCAGTGCAGGGAGCAGGGTTGGGAACTGGCCCTTACACAGTGCAGCCAAGAGGGGGGGAGCGGGTACTAATTACCCGGGCCCAGGCTTGCTGGAGGGGCCCCGCAGGGTCCGACCCCTCCCTTCCCCCTCCGTCCCTCCCGGGTAGCAACAGCAGCACACACTTCTACAGCATGTGCTGCGCTGACAGCAGGCTCAGCATGAGTGTCTCACTGACAGTGTGTGAGGTCATGCTGAGTCTGCTGTCAGCACAGCACATGCTGTAGGTGTGTGCTGCTGCTGAGATTACAGTTTTTTAGAGTTTTCCTTCACCCTCCTCTAAACATTTTGGGGGCGTGGCGTGGCCTAAGTGCGGGAGGTGCCCACACCTCCCGCACTTAGGCCATGCCCCCAAAATTTTACCGGGGTCCGGCATTCCTCTCAGCTGTCCTTCCTTACATTATACCCCTTTTCAACTAGCAAAAATAATCCAGGATTTTGCGTGGGGACGCGCATCAACCCTTTTTTTCTGTTAGTAGAAACTCAAATCCTGGGTTGACTGACCCAGCAATCCAACCCAGATAATTTGCTGGGTTGGACTTGGGATGCTCCCGGTTCCAGGGGCAGTGTAAGAGGATAACCCAGGTCGATTGTGCCAGATATGCCCCCACAGTGCCAGCCATATGCCCCCACAGTGCCAGACAGTACCAGATATGCCCCCACAGTGCCACACATTCCCACACAGAACCAGATATGCCGCCAGTGCCAGGTATGCCCCCATTGTGCCAGATATGCCCCCACAGTGCCAGCCATATGCCCCCACAGTGCCAGACAGTACCAGATATGCCCCCACAGTGCCAGACATATGCCCCCAGTGCCACACATGCACACACAGAACCAGATATGCCCCCAGTGCCAGATATGCACACACAGTGCCATACATATGCCCTTAGTGCCAGCCATATGCCCCCCAGTGCCACACATGCCCCCACAGTGCCAGGTACTCCCCCCACAGTGCCAGGCATGCCCCCCACAGTGCCAGCTCTACTGCTGCTGAGGGAGGGGAGGGAGAGGAAGGAGAGACGCGCAATGTGCTCCCCGCCCTTCCCCTCCATAGGGAATATGCTGCGGCAGGGGGTGGCGGACCTGTACAGGCCACCCCCCCGCCGCTTACGGATGCGCGCATGCGCAGTACGATTCGGGGGACTTTGTTATGGCGGTACCACCTGCAGCACTGTGCAGGAGCAGAGCAATGTGTCCCTCCTGGAGAGGGTAATGTTGGGAGGTACGGTATAATGTAACATATGTATAATGTATAATTCATGTGAACAGTCTGAAACCTAGGGGCCTTATTCTGATCGTAGCGGCCAAACGTGCGTACGTTCGCTATTAACGTACGCTAGCCGCACGCGGCCGTTGGGGTTAAGTCCACCCACAACTCAGCCGCATACGTACGGGCAGAAACAACGTAGAAGGGGAGTGGCGTACAAATGAGCGTACGGCAACGTACGCGGACGGACCAGCCCTTACACTCCGACAACTGGCTTACAATTGAGCGTACACCACCGTTTACGGATGTCTCTCGGCCGTCTTGCCACCGACTTCTTGCGGCTATCTGAGCGTACGCCAGCTTGCACGGACGGGTCCCTATTGTTTTCAATAGAAAAGTCAGCTTATGTCACCGCTCGTGAGAGTGAGCGTACGTCCGTGTACGCTGACATACCCTTCATATATATGGACCTGCAAATGTTGCCTTTCAACTATAATTATGAAAATTAATTAATTGATTGAATTAATTAATGTGCAAAATAGTGGCCATGGGCTTAAAACATTGCTGAAACATCCTTTGTAGGTGTTAGATGTGGTTTATGTTATTGTATCATAAATACAAAACATATGTTTGTATTAGAGTGAACACGTTGACACATGTCGACTTGTGTAGATTGAGTGTGCTACTGTCTATGAAAGCACGTAGTGAATGTGTCGACCTGTTTAACAAATACCTACCTTAGCATATATAAGCAGGTCTTACAAAGATTCTTACCTTAAATTAAACAAACCTTTAAATGTAGAGAAGTATAGAAAGATAACCTTCCAATGTGTTAGAGTGCTGTGTGTGGCTTGCAGGTAGTGAATTCATGGTTTTGACTTAATAGACTGCAGCATTGCTTATTACATTCAGGTGTATGTGTTTGAGTAGTAATCCGCGTAAATTAGCTAACCCAGGCGCACGCTGGCATGCGGTATCTGTAGGGGTGGTTTGAGCTGGCGGTTGGCGGCCGCCTGTTTTGTGTCCGAAATGAACGGTGCTTTAGTCGATCGTGCGGTAGTAGCACCGCTCATTTTTGGTGCACACCCCCGTGTACGCCCATATTTACGCCCATTTTCCCTCATTATTTCGGCCGCACCCCTCTTCACGCCCCTATGCCGCCCCCAATACCCGTACACTCGCCTACAGGTTTTTTCGCACGTAGAGACCCGTCCGTAAGCGTTGTGGAGTGGTCGCGCCTGCGCATTAGCGAATGTACGCATGCGCAGATCATAAAAAATCCCGGGACGTCCTTGTACGGCCCGGCCGCTCCAACCAGAATAAGGCCCCTATAACTGGAGGTGGGGCCCCCAGGCAGTTAGGCTTACTGGGAGTTTCCTCTATACCCCTGTGGGCCAGTCCGTCACTGCACTCTACTTCCCTGTGCTTACACTATCATCCTCTTCCTCTCCCTGTCACCCACTGCCGTGTTGCATATTGTGGACTAGGGGTGGAAGAGGGGGGCCTAAATAATATTTTTGCACCTGGGCCCACAACCCACAAGCTAAGCCACTGTGCTCAAGTATGATTGACAAAAAGAGTAATTTATCTACATACCCCACTTGTACAGGTATGTGCAGGGTAAATAAAACATTTACGTGTGTATATTGTAGAAATAATTATTTACTAAAAAAGCAGAGTTATAAAAGCTTACTAGATATAATTACAGTGCTACCAGAGTTTGTTTTCCCGAAGAAATAAATATAGCATTTCATTTTTCCTCATAATGGGGAGCAGCTATGTGCACCTGATCACTATGTTGCAAGTAGCAGTTAGTATATTTCTTTCTACAGTAGAATATGGCTCATAGGGTCGACTATATTAGGGTTGACCACTATTGGTCGACAAGCCATAGGTCGACACATGAAAAAGTTTACACAACAAGGTAGATAAGTTGTTCACTTTTTTGTTGTCCATGTGTTTTAAATTCTCCCTCTATGTCCACTGTTATGGGAAAAAAAGTGAAAAACTTGTGTTGACCTTTCCGATGTCGACCTATTTTATGCGTTGACCATGTCAACTTAAGGTATGTTGAACATTTCATGTGTCGACCTGTGGCCTGTCAGCCAATAGTAGTCTACCTATTTATTGTCGACCTGCCGACCGCATCCCTTATCACGGCGCCCACTACTCCATTTGCGTAGAGGGCTATTCACAGTAGTGAAATTGCATTGCATCGCATTGCATGCCATATTGTATGGCATGCGATGCGATTTTCCTATCTAATGTATTCACTGGTCTGTGTCAGTGAAACCATTAAAAACATAGGATGCGCTAAAAAATCGCATCGCATGCCATTATTGTATGGCATGCGATGCGATGAGATATCGGTTCTGATGGAACCTAGGATAATGGTAAAATGACATATAATGTCTTCTATTTTGGCCCCCACCAATCCCCCCCCCCCGCCCCCCACTATCCACGTGATCCCGAAGCATGGCGAGCGGCGGCGGTACGCGTCCGAATGACCTATTCATACCCCCACTATCCACGTCGGCGTGGAGTTGATTTTATATAGTGTGGTGAGCGCAGCGAGCCACTGAGCCCGAAGCGTGGCGAGGGGACACGTAATACATGTAACATAATACACGTCCCCTCGAGGGGCTCGCTGCACTAGCCACACTTCGGGCTCGGTGGCTCGCTGCGCTCGCCACACTATATAAGATCAACTCCACACCGACGTACATAGTGGGGGTATGAAAAGGTCGGTCAGACCAGCGGTGTAGCTAGGCACCATGGTGCCCGGAGCAATGGCATATTTCGCGCGCCCCCCCTCCCGGTAATGAATTGGGGGCGTGGCTAACATGTGTTGGCATGTCACATTTGAAAAGAAAAAACTTAAAAAACACAGTAACGGAATATGCTGCGCTATATAAGACACTGTAACGGACTCTGCTGCGCTATATAAGACGCTGTAACGGAATCTGCTGCGCTATATAAGACACTGTAACGGAATCTGCTGCGCTATATAAGACACTGTAACGGAATCTGCTGCGCTATATAAGACGATGTAACGGAATCTGCTGCACTATATAAGACACTGTAACGACATCTGCTGCGCTATATAAGACGCTGTAACGGAATGTGCTGCGCTATATAAGACACTGTAACGGAATCTGCTGCGCTATATGAGACACTGTAACGGAATCTGCTGCGCTCCATAAGACGCTGTAACGGAATCTGCTGCGCTCTATAAGATGCTGTAACGGAATCTGCTGCGCTATATAAGACGCTGTAACGGAATCTACTGTGCTATACAAGACGCTGTAAATAAATAAATATATAGACAGATAAAGATATATACAGCACAGCAGGGCAGAAGCCAGAGAGGTTCTCTGGAGCGCCTGAGCGGGTGTCAAACCCGGGGGTCCCTGGCCTGGAGTCTAAGGTAGGCCGCGGTTCTCAGGGGTTAATTCAGGGTTAATAGGAGCTATCCAGCTCCGTCGTATCACCCTGCTTGGACCCACGGAGGGGGGGGATACGGAGGCTGGGTGGTTATTGCGCCGGGAGCCCCAGCGTGAGTGCGGTGGAAGGCTGCAGGGCCGGGGGTCTCCGGAGCGGGTCTCTCTCCCGCGTGACGTCACGGGGATCTGCGCCCGGTCTGTGATATGCACTGACAGCCGAGCAGAGAGAGAGCCGAGGGCTGCCCGGCTGTATTCACAGTGCTGCACGTCCCGGACTCCCGGCTATTTCAAATCTCGCGCCACTGCGGCAGCGCGAGATTTCAAATAGCCGGGACTAAGGGAGTCGGGAGCCTCGCGTGCAGCATAGCGAATAAGGCCGGACAGCCCTCGGCTCTCTGTCTGTCCGGCTGTCAGTGCATATAACAGTATGACAGACAGAATGGGCGCAGATCCCCGTAACGTCACGCGGGAGAGAGAGGACGGAGCCTTGAGTGCTGCTGCGCTGCCCGAAAGCCGGACCGAGCAGCAGCAGCAGCACTAGAGAGAGTCAGCCGCTCTGCCTCACCGTTGGTGGCAGGAACCAGGCAGGGCAGCCGTCGGCGCATGCTGCCTGCTGCCCGCCGCGCCGTTAGTCCTATTTAGTTAGTACTGTGTGTGTTCATCTTACTCATTTGCGGAGGGGGGGCGGGCCGGCGGCGCCAGTCGTCCAATCAGCGCCCGGAGCGTGAGCTCCGGTGGCTCCGCCCTCCCTACGCCTCTGGGTCAGACGCGTACCGCCACCCCTTGCAGGCTCTCTGCGCTCTCTTCGGGATCACGTCGATACTGGGGGGGGGGCCTTAATTAATTACATTATATGTCATTAAATGCCATTATAAGCGTCAAAATCGCATCGCATGCCATACCATAACGGCATGCGATGCGATTTCACTACGTTTGCGTATGTAGTAAAATCGGGCGCCATGCTAATACACAAGTACCGGGAGTTCTAAGATGGGGTGTTTCTATGTGCAACCAATCAGATTCTATCTATTATATTCTAGAAGGTGCTAAATAAAAAAGAAGTATATGCTATTGGTTGTCATCTTCAATAGAGGCCCATCTTAGTAATTTTTTACTACATGGTGTTTGTTATATTATGAGTTGTGATCCCTCACCTTGTATTTTCTATTACAATAAACAATGCTCTAGTTTTAGTAATATAGTCATGCCCCTTTCCCACTGCAGGTCTAAAACGGTAATTTGCCGATTTTTCAGCGCAATTTACCGTTTAAGGCTGCAGTGGGAAAGTGCCAGAGTTGAAATACCGGTTAAAGATAACCGGTATTTCAACCCGTTTTAAAAGCAGAGTCCTACACGGTTAAATACCATTTTTGAGGCAGTGGGAATACCTCTGAAACGGTATTTAGTTTAAAAAAAAATCGGCGTGGGGTCCCCCCCACTGCCGTAACCAGCACCAGGCTGAAGAGCCGGGGCTGGCATTAAAAAATCAGGAAACCCGACAAATAGGGCTTCGCTGATTTTTTAAAACCAGCCCCAGGCTCAAGGGCCGGGGCTGGTTCCCAAAATACGGGGGACAAAATAAGTAGGGGTCCCCCGTATTTTAAGAACCAGCCCCAGGCACAACCAGCCAGCAGGGTAATGCCACAGCCGGGGGACACTTATAATATAAAATCTAAGGTCAGTGAAGGTGCTCCCCGCCACGCCAAACACATCATCGGCTCGCTGATTACAGCTGGAGCCCGGCGGGTTGTAGCACCCCGACACAGAAGGCTACCGCAGGGACTGTATGTGAGTACCCGTAACATCAGAGAGGTACTGGTCTCAAAGTATACACATTTAAGCGCAACTCTTTTTCCTGAGAAGCCTTTTGGCAATAAAGAATGGTCTATTAAAACTTTTTAGATGTGCACATCTTCCTTAAACAAAGGAAAAGTTTTCCAAGACTGTAAAGGATCACCTCCTAATTGATTCCACTTATATGTACATTTCCTTGGAAATTGCAACTGATGGATATTTTATCTTTCATATGCAGGGATTTGTTCAAGAGCTGGGTTTATTAGTAACCTATGATTAAGTGGTTATTTTTATAACATTCCCAATTGGGGTAATTATATTCGTGATATTGTGATTGTATTTGTGTTCTTAATGTATGTTTTTTTCTCTTTTTTATAAATAAATTTTATATGAATTTTCTATGATATATGTTCAGGTGTGTGGCGCTCTCTTTTGAATTAGAATAATTTTAGTGTGTATATTAAGCCAATTAATTTTCTTTCTTATAATTCAATTAATTTTTATTATATAAGGTCCCGCGGCCAAAGCATTAACCCTACCGACCAGTCAGCCTGGCCAGGGGTCCTTGGGGAGTGGGGACCCCCCAATAAAGGGGTCCCCCCCTCCAGGACTTACCTGACCAGGCTGAAGCCTGGTGCTGTCCCCGGTGGCCCTGTGCGGTGGCCACCGGGCTGATCATTGTGTAAAAAAATAGATGAAAAACCTATTGTTTTAAACTGTGGAACTATGAGTCCCAGCAAGCCTCCCCCGCAAGCTGGGACTTGGAGAACCACAAGTCCCAGCCTGCGGAGCATTAAAGGGCCCGCTGGGTCTTGTAGTTCCACAGTATAAAAAATAGATAAATAAATACACACTGACACATTATAAAAATAAAAGTTTAATACATACATTACACAAACACACTGATACTTACCTATCTTGATCCCGTAGGTAGGTCCCAGGGTACGGTCCGGTGGCTTGGTTCCGGGGCCTTGGTTCCGGGGCTGGTCCGGGTCCAGGGCTCCAGGGCTGAAGAGTCCAGGGTCCTGGATCCGTAGTAATCCAAAGGGGTACCTGGGGAAGGAAATCCTACTCACCTGCTCCTGTGGCGACCACCCCGGCATCTGCTGTTGAAGTCGCGCTGCTCCCGGCTGCAGTGGTACCCGCTCCGCTGTACACTAGAGACGCAGAGATCCTTCTTCCTCTGCGTCTCTACTCAGAATGATTTCTGGCCAATCAGGAGCCGACTTTCTCGGCTCCTGATTGAATTCTATTGGCCACCTAGCAGCCATTCTGAGTAGAGACGCAGAGGAAGAAGGATCTCTGTGTCTCTAGTGTACAGCGGTACCACTGCAGCCGGGAGCAGCGCGACTTCAACAGCAGATGCCGGGGTGGTCGCCACAGGAGCAGGTGAGTAGGATTTCCTTCCCCAGGTACCCCTTTGGATTACTACGGATCCAGGACCCCGGACTCTTCAGCCCTGGAGCCCCTGGACCCGGACCAGCCCCGGAACCAAGGCCCGGAACCAAGCCACCGGACCGGACCCTGGGACCCTACGGGATCAAGATAGGTAAGTATCAGTGTGTTTGTGTAATGTATGTTTTAAACTTTTATTTTTATAATGTGTCAGTGTGTATTTATTTATCTATTTTTTTACTGTGGAACTACAAGACCCAACGGGCCCTTTAATGCCCCGCAGGCTGGGACTTGTGGTTCTCCAAGTCCCAGCTTGCGGGGGAGACTTGCTTGGAATCATAGTTCCACAGTTTAAAACAATAGGTTTTTCATCTTTTTTTTTACACAATGATCAGACCGGTGGCCACCGCACAGGGCCACCGGGGACAGTACCAGGCTTCAGCCTGGTCAGGTAAGTCCTGGAGGGGGGGACCCCTTTATTGGGGGGGTCCCCACTCCCCCAGGGCCCCTGGCCAGGCTGACTGGTCGGTAGGGATGAATGCTTTGGCCGGGGGGACTTGTATAAAAAGTCTCCCCCCGGCTGTGGCATTACCCTGCTGGCTGGTTGTGCCTGGGGTTGGTTCTTAAAATACGGGGGACCCCTACTAATTTTGTCCCCCATATTTTTGGAACCAGCCCCGGACCTGGAGCCTGGGGCTGGTTGTTAAAAATTGGGGAACCCCTATTTGTCGGGTTCCCTGATTTTTAATTACCGGCCCCGGCTTTTTCAGCCTGGTGCTGGTTACAGCTGTGGGGGGGACGCCACGCTGTTTTTTTTTTAACCCCCCCCCCTCATATTTTTTATGGGTTAAACAGGTTTTTAAACAGCAGTGTGAATGTGCCAAAAACGGCTTTTAAACGGTAATTTACCGTTTAAAAGCTGCAGTGGGAAAGGGTCTTTATGGCTCTTGCCGTTTAAAAACACGTTTAAAAAAAACGGGTAATGACCCGTTTCAGCAGTGGGAAAGCAGCATCATTGTATTTTAGATTCAGTACAGTGTGTGGATTTCATTTGAAGATTATCTGTTATTTAGAGCCAGGACTTAGTTTTCAGTGGTTAATGTAACAATACTGGTCATTTACTTACCTGTTATAGTTGGTAATTAAAATAAACCATGTATCTTTTCAAACTGAATTAACATGTATACTAATGTTTCAAGCTCACAAGTAAATATGTTAGAAACAGCTAAAGTAGCAAAAAAGATCAATGTAAAACTTGGCAAAAACAATCTTATTACCAGTTGGGCAAAATAAATGTTAAATTACATAAATACATACACATACATACATACAGGGCCGTCTTTCCCATTGGGCTTAATGGGCAGTTGCCCAGGGGCCCAAGGATAGTAGGGGCCCATCACAATGGGGAAGACGGCACTGTCCTAGGGAAAGGCGGCGTGTGGTCGGGACCTGGGCAGCGGCGGGTGGAGGGGACCCGGGCAGCGGCAGGTGGAGAGGACCAGGGCAGCGGCGTGTACAGGGGACCCGGGCAGCAGGCGGCGTGTGCAGGGTCCCGGGCAGCGGTCGGCGTGTGCAGGGGACCGGGCAGCGGCGTGTGGAGGGGATCCGGGCAGCGGCATGTGGCGGGGTCCGTCCGGGAAGCGGAGACCTTGATGTAGTGCTGTCTGCCGCCGGGCGGGAAGCACTGCTGTGCTGATTTTGAAAAGACTGGCCAGATCAGGGCCGGCGCCACCACTAGGCAAATCTAGGCATTTGCCTAGGGCGCCAGCCACTGGAGGGCGTTACTTCGCCCCACGCCTCTCGCATTGAGGCTGCAGGGGTGTCCGTGCCGGGTACCCGCGGCACTGTGTGATCTGGCGGCGGGGTCCCTGCAGTGATGCGCGCTATCCGGCAGCCAGGCGGCGGCGCAGGAAGCGCTGCTGGGTTTGAAAACATTCCGCATGCTGATTGGCTGAGATTCAGCCAATCAGCGTGCGGCGAGTTTTCAAACCCATCAGTGCTTCTCGCGCCGCCCCCTGGCTGCCGGATAGCGCGCATCACTGCAGGGACCTCGCCACCAGATCACACAGCGCCGCAGGTACCCCCCCCCCGTAGGCTCCGGGGCGCCCCACCCCCCCTCGCCTGGGGCGCTCCGGTGCCTTGCACCGGCCCTGGGCCAGATGCTGATTGGCAGGACGCTTAGCCAATCAGCGCCCAGCCAGTCTTTCCAAAATCTGCAGCGCTTCCCGCCCGGCAGCAAACAGCACTGCATCAAGGTCTGAGTCGCCGCTTCCTGCACGGATCCCCGCCACTGCTGCACATAGGTGAGGGGAGGAGAGGGGGCCCTCAAATTATTTTGCCCAGGGGCCCATTATAGTCTTAAGACGGCCCTGCATACATACAGTACATACATACATATTCCATCTGATCCCAACTTTGTTACAATCAGATTGGTTTTGAAAACAGCTGGAGCAAAGGGGTTATTCAGACCTGATCGCTGCTGGGAGGTTTAGCAGAGCCCTGCAATCAGATAGCCGCCACTCCACTGAGTGAAACCCTGCCCAGTGCAAGGCAGCGAATGTCTTATGGAGAATCATCCGCAAATAGCTACAAATCCATACAGTGGCGTAACTAGATATTTGTAGGCCCCATAGCAAAAGTTTGTAAGGGCCCCCTATTTAGCAACTGATGGTGATAAATGTATGTAAAACATATTACTTAGACAGTAAAGATGGGCCCCCTGCAGCTCCGGGCCCCATAGCAGTTGCACCCCTTGCACCTATGGTAGTTACGCCCTTGAATCCATATGCAACTCACTCACCATCAAATGATTTCTCCAGTGTGTGAAATCTATGCATAGTCCAGGACTTACTCTGACTGTGTCATAGAACCAAGCTGATGTCACACGCCCTCTCTGAAAATGACTGGGCATGCTTCCGTTTCACCTAGCGCTCCCAGAAAACGTCCACCACCAAACAGCAACTTTCTG
Source organism: Crinia signifera (assembly GCF_055691185.1). NCBI lineage: Eukaryota > Metazoa > Chordata > Amphibia > Anura > Myobatrachidae > Crinia > Crinia signifera. The sequence goes on from NC_139222.1 coordinate 122,422,299, forward strand.
TCATACTGGCGCCGTGAAACTACACAAGTACCCATCTACCTTGCAAAATCGCAGGGCTGCAATCAGGTCTGAATAACCCCCAAGTACAGTTTGGATACAAATTGTGGGGGGGGGGGGGGGGGGATGATGTGAAAGTAGTAGTCTTAGATCTATATGATACTGTATTTAGTTCACATTAATAAATAAGTAAATTAATATAGGTGACACTAAATCATTTGAATTCATTTTGATGATGCTTTACTATTTTAAATGCTTGTGTTTTTCAGGTATAGATCTATTATAGAGCTGGTAAAAGCTTGGCATGATGAGAAACAGCATTATTCATTTCCTTACCCACGCGAGTGTAATCCCAACTGTCCAAGCAAATGCAGCGGCTCAGTGTGCAGTCACTATACACAGGTATAACACCAATATCTTTCATTGATCATCTATTACTGCTCTTCTACAGTAGATCAGGTTTTTTCAACTTGTGGTTCTTCAGTTGTTGTAGAGGTTCTACCAATGGCTGGCAAGGTAGGCTGTACCCATCAATACAGGCTGCGACTTGTAGATCCACAAAATCTGGAGAGACACGTCTTACTAGTTTTTGATTTTTAATGCAAATGTATGATATATCTCCCATGTGACACCCCCTGTTGCCCAGCACACCAATTAATAATCACCAGTATTGGTACTTATTTCCAAGCACGGCGCCCATCGCATCGTATACCATAAGCCTTACAATGGTATGCAATGTGATGCGATGTTGTGCGATGGCACCCAATGTTATACCGTATGCCATATACAATGGTATGCGATTTAAAATTGTATAAGCACCCTAATGGGTGTTTTTAACGTTAAATGGCCCCCCTATAAGATTATTAATTCTATAAGCACTGTAATGGGTGCTTACAATGTTAAAAACACCCCCACGCCACCCCCAGTATCAACGCCAACCCAAAGCGTGGCGAGCGCAGCGAGCCCATGAGGGGCGGCGGTACACGTCCGCCAACCTTTTCATACCCCCACTATTCATGTCGGCGTGGAGTTGATTTTAGCCACTGAGCCCGAAGCGTGGCGAGCCCCGCGTGGGGACGCGGAATACATATAAAGTAATACACGTGCGCTCGCCATGCTCCAGGCTCTGTGGCTCGCTGCACTTGCCACACTATCTAAAGTAAACTCCATGCTGGCGTGGATAGTGGGGGTATGAAAAGGTCGGAGGACGCGTACCACCGCCCCGCGTAGACTCGCTGCGCTTGCCACGCTTCGGGTTGGCGTTCATAGTGGGGGTGGCATTGGGGTGCATTTAACATTTTCATCAACCATTAGGGTGCTTATACAATTACAAATCGTATAGGGGGGGCAAATTTGCATCGCATGCGGCTATATGGCATGCGATGCGATACAATGCATAAAATGCCATACGATTGAAAATTGTGGGGTGCTAGGAAACAAGTACCCCAGTATTTACCCTGCATGCAAAAATAAGATGTTTGCACCACTTGCATTGTTACATGGGGCCTAATTCAGGTTGGGACACTAATCACTGATTTTTAACTATGCCATGCCTGATTCCTGAAACTGTGGTCACATTGAGAAAGTCTAAAGTCCAGCGTGGGGGCAGTGATGGAGCGTTGACTCAGCGTTTTGGGGGTGGCAGCAGCTGCATGATGTCACACTCAGCCAATGCATCCCAAATGATGGCAGTCCTGCATCTGGCTTCACAGGCAGGGGGCTACCGGTATTATTCAAGCACTATGCTGTATAGGCGATTGCATCACAGGGCATGACCTGACAAGTGGATCGGCCTTGCTCTGTGCTGCGCAGCCCCCCCGCATGCTACCACTGAAGCTGGATAGTTTATTCCGGTGCATAGTCTCTGCAGAATAAGGCCCTTAATGTTTTAGCAGGAATTGCCACCAGGAAGAGCTGTAAGAGATAAAGGGCCTGATTGAGATGCACACAATGTAAAGCACCTGCAACTGTGCATGCATAAAAAAATCAGAAAACCCTTATGGCACATATGTTACACAGATTGTATGCATGTATTGTTGCAATTGGGAAAGACAGTATCAGCAAGTGATAAAGAGCACATATAGAAAGAGAAAAGGAGAGGTCCAAGGACAGAAATCTACTGTAAGAGAAAGTGTGGGGGAGGTGGAGTCATAAATACAAAGAAGAAGCAGGCAGAGAGGTAGGAGATTAGCCAGGAGAGGGAAGTGACGCACAGACCAATAGAATTAAGGATTTGCTGGAGGAGAGTGTGGTCCACAGTGCCAAAAACTGCAGAGTCCAAGGACAATAAGCAGAAAGTAGTGGCACTTGGATCTGGCAGCATAGAGGTCATCATAGACTTTCATGAAGGTCGATTCTATTAAATGCAGAGGACAGAAGCCAGACAGTTAGGTGGTTGGAGACAATACTCAAGGGGGTTTATTTACTAAGATCGAAGTTCTATTGAAGATGGGATGTTGCTATGGGCAACCAATCAAAATCTACTTATTTATTTAGCACATTCTACAAGATAATAGATAGAATCTGATTGATTTGCATAGCAACATCCCATCTTCAACAGAACTCCCATCTTCGTAGATAAACTCCAAGGAGTTTGAAGGCAAAATGGAGTTAAGAGAAGTATTGGTACTAGGAAAGAGTGTTAAGATCAAGGATAGGTTTTTAAAGAATAGAGGAGAGAAGGGGATGCTTGAAGTCAAAGGAAAAAGTGCCTGATAATATAGAGAGATTGAAGAAGTGGGCAAGATGGAACAGGCAGAAGGAGAAAGATAGCAGAAGATGTGGGAAAGGATAGGGTTTAGTGGGGAGGTGGGAGGACAGGATGACAGCCATGACTTCATCTCCAGGTACAGGGGAAAAATAAGTCAGGGTTGGTATAATGCAGGGTTGATCAAGGAAATTAAGTGTCAGGTTGCTGAGGGTCTGGTGGGATGTGAGGGCCTGATGTATGGAGTCAATTTGGGATGTGATATAGGTAGCAAAGTTGGGGTCAGAGAGGGAATAGGAGAATTGAGGTGGTGTGGGCAGAGGAGGGAGTTTACAGTGGCAAGAGGGTTTGCAAGGGGTTAGGAGGATATGAGGTTCTTCAAATATGACTATTTAGAGAGGGATTACACAGCACTGTAGGATGAGAGCATACATGTAAATATGGAGGAAGTGTGCCTTAGGGCATTATTTCCTCCACTGTTGCCCAGTGTCATGTTAACATGTTTGCAGGTATCTTGTGAATTTGGTATGCCAAAGTTGAGATGATGATCTCTGAATGTTAATAGTAGTGTCTGGAGCAGCAGAGTAAAAAGCAGAAGGGAGGAATTGTATAGGGATGATGTTGGTTCAGGGCAGGATAGACAGAGTAGAAGAGAGAAGTGAATTGAGCAGGAAGATATGGAAACAGCCAGTAGCATCAATGTTATGTTTAGTGATGGTAGCCTTAGGAGGTAGAGATGGATAAACATAGAGGTAGAAGATAAAAGAGAGAAGGTGATGATCAGAGAAGAGGAATGTGGAGTTTGAGTAGTCACAAATATTGCAATGTGAGTGAAGATCAGATCAAGTGAGTGCCCACTCACATGGGAGGGAGAGAAGGTCTACCGGGAGATACCAAGTGATGATGGGAGGTTCAGGAGTTTAGAAGCAGAGGATTCTGTGGGGATGTCCATTGGGATGTTGAAATCACCTAAGTGAGATAGACAGGTAGCAAGTGGTTGAAAAATTAGGTGTGGTATATAGTCCCGACAGGTGGGATCCCGACAGTCATTAGCCCGAAGTCGGGATCCTGGAAAAAAGGAAACAATGGTATAGTCCCAAGGCGCAAATCCAGGATCCTGCTGCCGTACAGTGGAAGGTGAGGAACACCGGAATCCTCTGGTAGTCGATATTCTTTGGAAAGAACCAATGTAAAATGGGCGCTGGATCCCTTGTTTTATCTCCCTATATATGAGACCAATGTATGTCTCATATGTATTGGGTATAAGAGATGAAAAGAAGACATATATTAGTGTAATGTCTTGGTGACAAAAATATATACGAAGGTGAATTCCTGGGTATATAGGAGATCCCGTACCCTCACTCACTCGAAGTGTTTGTTATGCAGTCACATCAAGGTATCTTTAGATTTTTCTGGGACACCACTGTGCTCAAACAAAGAAGGAGTCGGTGCGTACCGTACTCACATGTACGAATATAGTGCCTCTCCTATCAAGGTATCTTTTGGTCCACTGGCTATCTTTGAGTCCCCTTTCAAATGGCGCTCAAGCGTTCCCAGTGGTCCCAAAGAAAGGAGGAGAGTACAGATGGACTCAATAACAAAGTTTTATTTAGGTGACAAAAAAATGGGTGCATCAAAACAAACTGCCCCCAAGCTGGTAGGTTGAAGGATTACCTGAAGAGACGGTGCGTGGCCACCCACCGCTAACCAGGCAATTCCAGGGGTACAGATGTAGTCAGCACAGGTCCTCTTTACCAACGCGTTTCGACAGACAAGCTGTCTTTGTCAAGGTTGGAGGTTAACTGTGCTAGGTGGTGGTATTTATACCTGTGGCATGGATCAGCAATGATGACTGGAAGTCCACCTCTAAAAGGGGAGGGGGGATTTCCGGAAGTGTACACAGTCAGATTAAACTGCATGTTCCGAGATATATATATATAAACTGTAATAATGCAGGTCTATATTAGGATTCCAAACGCCTACACTGAGTTGTTGGAATATATAGTATATACGGAAAATGCCTTTTAAGCGTCTTCTCCGGATCCGGAAGTAGCGGGTGACGCGCATTTGGAACGCAAACGTCACTTCCGCATACCTCCGTTTGTGTCCTGTAGGTCTATCCAGAAGAGGCGGCGGGTGACACGCATCCAGAGCGCATAGACGTCACTTCCGCCGCCTCCCATACTATGGCAAAGTGTGTTGGTCCCGGAAGCTGCGGATGACACGCAGATGGACCGCATATGTCACTTCCGCCTTCCTAATGCGGAATGTGCCCGGGCTCATTTGAATGGAAAATATGTATTATGTGCAGTTTAATGCAGCATAATAAAAATAAATAGCGCTTTTTAGTATATGATGCAAGCTAATGTGCAAAATAAGCATGTGCAAAAAATAGTGCAAAAATCGCTGATATAAAATCTGTACAAAAATCGCTGATAATAAATAATTTACAGTATAGGATCAGCCACATATAAATACCACACCTTTACAAAAACAATATAAGAATAATTTCATAACAGATAAAAAGGCAATAAAATTCAGTTTAAAAATTCATTAAAAAACATCATCTTATAAAAACCATTTTAATTCAAAATCAGAATTTAGGCCATTAGGTACCAAGGTGTTCAAATTATAGATCCACCTCATTTCTTTCTGGGCTAATTGGCGATCCTTAGTGTTATGCCTCCAGTTGTCTCTAACAAGTTCGAGACCCCAGAAACCTGCAATGCCATTAGTCGAACTCTGGTGACATGATTTAAAGTGCATTGAGAAGGGATGATCCATATGACCTTTTTTTATATTACGGATGTGCTCAGACCATCGCACTTTCAGTGCCCTGGTCGTCTTCCCTATATATAATTTATTACACGTGCACATGATGGCATAAATAGCATACTTTGAATTACAGGTAAGGAATTGTTTGATTTTAAAATTCTGATTATTAAAAGACAAGTCAATGGTTTTTCTATCAGTAGAGCTGCAAGATTTACACATAGCGCAGTCACCACATCTGTGAAAGCCTTGGCTTCTAATTACACCACCAATAGGCTTGCTAATAAATGCACTGGATACAATCCTATCTCTTACCGGTACTGCTATGGGGACCAGGTTCGCCCCCAGTTACGCCAACACATTCATGGAACGCTGGGAAGATAAGATGGTTTGGCATGGCCATGAATGGGGGACGAACCTGGTCAAATGGTGGAGATATATCGATGATATATTTTTTATCTGGGACGGCGAGGAATCTGTTTTAGATACTTTTTGTACATTTTTAAACTCAAACACTCTTAATATAAAATTGACTTTTAGGGGGAAATTTACTAAAGGAAATTTGTAGAAAAAATAGGTGTATTTGTATCCAGAAATACACTTATTTTTGACATTTACTATCCCGAAAATACGGCAATTCGTAGTCGTATTGATGTGCTATCAATACGAATACGAATTGTCGTATTTTCGGGATAGTAAATGTCAAAAATAAGTGTATTTCTGGATACAAATACGCCTATTTTTTACAAATTTCCTTTAGTAAATTTCCCCCTTAATATTAGCAAAATGATGGTAAACTTTTTAGATTTAACCATATATGTTGAGGATAATATGATAGAGACCTCAGTCTTCATAAAACCCTCAGACTCCAACACCTTCATTGACCCAAACAGTAACCATCTTAAATGGTGGCTTACCAACGTTCCTAAGAGTCAATTCATTCGGCTTAAACGAAACTGCTCAAAAGAGGAGTCTTTTAATGAAAGCAGTATGGTAATGAAAAGGAAATTCCTCAATAAGGGTTATAAGAATAAATTACTAGAGGATGCCATAGAGGAAGTAGAAAAACTCCCTAGACATGAGTTATTGGCACCTAGAGTACCCATGGAACGGGATAAAATGAAGTCAGAAATACCCATCATTCTGCAATACTCAAGTCATCACAAACACATTGAACATATTTTTTATAAAAACTGGAACCTGCTTTTAAAAGATCCTATCTTAAACACCATCTTACTCGATAAACCAAGATTTATTTATCGGAGAGCTCCCACAGTAAGAGATAGGATTGTATCCAGTGCATTTATTAGCAAGCCTATTGGTGGTGTAATTAGAAGCCAAGGCTTTCACAGATGTGGTGACTGCGCTATGTGTAAATCTTGCAGCACTACTGATAGAAAAACCATTGACTTGTCTTTTAATAATCAGAATTTTAAAATCAAACAATTCCTTACCTGTAATTCAAAGTATGCTATTTATGCCATCATGTGCACGTGTAATAAATTATATATAGGGAAGACGACCAGGGCACTGAAAGTGCGATGGTCTGAGCACATCCGTAATATTAAAAAAGGTCATATGGATCATCCCTTCTCGATGCACTTTAAATCATGTCACCAGAGTTCGACTAATGGCATTGCAGGTTTCTGGGGTCTCGAACTTGTTAGAGACAACTGGAGGCATAACAATTAGCCCAGAAAGAAATGAGGTGGATCTATAATTTGAACACCTTGGTACCTAATGGCCTAAATTCTGATTTTGAATTAAAATGGTTTTTATAAGATGATGTTTTTTAATGAATTTTTAAACTGAATTTTATTGCCTTTTTATCTGTTATGAAATTATTCTTATATTGTTTTTGTAAAGGTGTGGTATTTATATGTGGCTGATCCTATACTGTAAATTATTTATTATCAGCGATTTTTGTACAGATTTTATATCAGCGATTTTTGCACTATTTTTTGCACATGCTTATTTTGCACATTAGCTTGCATCATATACTAAAAAGCGCTATTTATTTTTATTATGCTGCATTAAACTGCACATAATACATATTTTCCTTTCAAATGAGCCCGGGCACATATAGGAAGGCGGAAGTGACACATGCGGTCCATCTGCGTGTCCTCCGCAGCTTCCGGGACCAACACACTTTGCCATAGTATGGGAGGCGGCGGAAGTGACGTCTATGCGCTCTGGATGCGTGTCACCCGCCGCCTCTTCCGGATAGACCTACAGGACACAAACGGAGGTATGCGGAAGTGACGTTTGCGTTCCAAATGCGCGTCACCCGCTACTTCCGGATACGGAGAAGACGCTTAAAAGGCATTTTCCGTATATACTATATATTCCAACACCTCAGTGTAGGCGTTTGGAATCCTAATATAGACCTGCATTATTACAGTTTATATATATATCTCTCGGAACATGCAGTTTAATCTGACTGTGTACACTTCCGGAAATCCCCTCTCCCCTTTTAGAGGTGGACTTCCAGTCATCATTGCTGATCCATGCCACAGGTATAAATACCACCACCTAGCACAGTTAACCTCCAACCTTGACAAAGACAGCTTGTCTGTCGAAACGCGTTGGTGGAGAGGACCTGTGCTGACTACATCTGTACCCCTGGAATTGCCTGGTTAGCGGTGGGTGGCCACGCACCGTCTCTTCAGGTAATCCTTCAACCTACCAGCTTGGGGGCAGTTTGTTTTGATGCACCCATTTTTTTGTCACCTAAATAAAACTTTGTTATTGAGTCCATCTGTACTCTCCTCCTTTCTTTGGGACCACTGGGAACGCTTGAGCGCCATTTGAAAGGGGACTCAAAGATAGCCAGTGGACCAAAAGATACCTTGATAGGAGAGGCACTATATTCGTACATGTGAGTACGGTACGCACCGACTCCTTCTTTGTTTGAGCACAGTGGTGTCCCAGAAAAATCTAAAGATACCTTGATGTGACTGCATAACAAACACTTCGAGTGAGTGAGGGTACGGGATCTCCTATATACCCAGGAATTCACCATCCCATCCCCCTTCGTATATATTTTTGACACCAAGACATTACACTAATATATGTCTTCTTTTCATCTCTTATACCCAATACATATGAGACATACATTGGTCTCATATATAGGGAGATAAAACAAGGGATCCAGCGCCCATTTTACATTGGTTCTTTCAAAGAATATCGACGTCGGGATCCTGACTGGACGGACTCAGACAGCATGGCGAGCGCAACAAAGCCCCTTGCGGGCTCGCTGCGCTCGCCATGCTGCAGGCACGGTGGCTTGCTACGCTCGCCATCTATTCTATTCTCCCTCTATGGAGGTCGTGGACCCCCACGAGGTAGAAAAGCCGTTGGACCCTGAGTGTCAGTGTTTTGACTGTTGGGATGCCGACGTCTGGGTAATGACTGTCAGGATCTAGACTGTAGGGAAACTGTCCAGCACCCGAAAAATTTGTAGGGAGTGCAAGGGAGCTGGTAAATGACAGCTACTTAAAGGCGGAAAGGTTATAAGAGGCCTATAGCATGCACCACCAATATAGAGAATGGAACAGACATTTCTGACGGTGTGAGTTGGTAGGAGTGTCTGAATTATAGAAAGGGCCCAACATCACCACCATGTTACCTCAAGGCTGGGATTTTAGTGTTACTGTAGTGTTGTGTTGAGATTAATTTGGAGGAGTGCAGTGATGGTACAGGCTCCTGAGCTAGGAATGGAAACTTGAGTAGGTGGGCAGGGAGGGAATTTCAGTGTGATGCAGACGGAGGTGGGGTGACAGGGAGAGAAGGAACAGGGCTTAGTGGTGTGGTAATAGAACCATAAATGTTGATATGTGAATTAAAGTGGTTGGCAAGAAAGTATGGGAAGCAGAGGAGTGGACAGGACAAAGTATAAGAGACTAACGGGAAGGAACAGGGGTAAAATACAGAATTAGGTAGACATTAATTGATGGGGTACTTAATGAAAAATCTATAGTATGGATGAGGTAAATAGAGGGAGGGAACCTGTAAATAGGAATGTAGGATGGGGGCCATCCAGGCAAAACCATGCGTTGTGAACGATTGCACCTTTAAAAAAAACTGTTTGAGTTCAACCGGCATCTCACACTGCCGCCAAACTTGGAGGCTATTACATTTGGCCCTGTATTAGAGAAACAAAGCAGTAGATTTGAAGAAATGCAGGTGAAAGTATAGCTCTAGTATAAGTGTAAGCTCAATTGCAATAATGTGCTTCTGTGATGTTTCCTGCTGTAATGTCATTAAGATATATTTGTACTGTATGCTTAGTACAGATTACTTTTTATTTCCTTTGTGCTCCTTTGCTTTGTGTAGAAAAAAAATTGGGAAAAAAAGAAACAAATAGCAATGCAGCCGCCATTTGCAAAGACCTAAATATTGGAGAGTATTTTGCATCTGCGTTAGAGTAATGCTTTCACTAGTCTGCTAAAGAAACAGACTGGAGGCACTGCTGGACTATGGGACTAACAATGGGGCAGATGGAACTGCAGTTCCAGGCCTCCCATCAAAATAGGCCCACTGCTGTGATGTAGACAGAAAAAAATGTTTTCCTGATGTCAAAAGACTCCCATAATGCAGCCACCCCCCCCCCCCCCCCATGCTGTGGCACCAGCAGTTGAAATGCCCATGCTGCAGTTCTTATTCCCTGCATTCCAGAATGCAGCTGTAGCTCGGAATGATGTGGATGCAGGGCATCCTGGAAGCGTCCTGGGCACTGAGCGGACATCAGCACACTACAGCAGCACAAACCAGCAACGTGCATGGATGCATGGAAGGCACTGTGCGCACACAATCTCCTCATACACGCAGGCACTGCAGGCTGCTGCCTCCCTGACATTTATTATTTTATTTATTAACAGTTTCTTATATAGCGCATACAAATTCCGCAGCGCTTTACAGAGCATAGTTATGAGCAAACACAAAACAAAATTACATTACAAGACAGTTTAGGACAAGTACATGGTTAATACAGATAGTTGCACCAGGGGACAGGACACTGAAGCAATTATCAGGGTGGCAGTGGTTTATATATTCTAAGAAAGGCACATGAGGAGAGAGGGCCCTGCCCGTGAGAGCTTACATTCTAAAGGGACATCCCCAGAAGAGAGGATATCCGGCTTCTACTGCTGTGGCTACAGAAAAAGGATGACACAAGTTTTTGCGGTTCTTAGTGTAAATGTTGATATATGGACACAGCATTAATGTACCGCATCCCCTGGCATGGTTCGCTGTACTCGCCATGCTTCAGTTACAGTGCCCCGCTGCACTCAGCACACTATTAAATACTCTCTCTCTATGACCACTGTGATAAGATCAAGTCAGTTTTAAAAACAAATCATAAAATATCTGCGGCAACTGTTTCCTGTGCCATGTCGACATTTTGCTTGTGTTGAGATTTTGCCAATGTTGACCTTTTTCACGTGTCGACCTATTGGTTGTCGACAAGACTACTTTTCAGCAGGCTCCAGCAGGAACTGAGGCCCTTATTCTAGTTCACTCTTTCTGACAAAATATTTCTTAGATGGACAAAACCATGTGCACTGCGGGTGAGGCAGGTGTAAAACCCCACCCAAATCTAATTATCTCTGCACAAGTAACACCTGCACACCTGCAGTGCAAATGGTTTTGTCCATCTAAGGAATATTTTGTCAGAAAGAGTGAACTAGAATAAGGGCCTCAGTTCCTGCTGGAGCCTGCTTAAAAATAGCCCTGGTTGTCGATCAATTGACTGGATCCCGATAATAACACAATCACACGCCCTCGTGCAACCTCTCCTCTGCTGCACCCGTCCTCACTCCACCATCAGAAGGTCTTACTGACAGTTCATGGGGCAAAATACTATGATGTTTTTTTTGCTCATACAGGTTGAGTATCCCGTATCCGAATATCCGTGATCCGAATTATTCCGAAAATCATACATTCCAGAAAGTGAACAATTTTTTTTTTTTTTTCTAAAAACTTACTGGGGACATCTGTAACAGCAGTACTGAGGGAATGATATGCAACTGCCATTATATATGTGAAATACAATGATTGCTGTGCCTGAGATTGTACACAAACTTTGTTTCATGTTTTATGCACAAATAAAATATATTTGTGTGTATTTCATGTGTTTGATGTATATGCACAACATAAATGCAAGATACCTCAAGATACATCATTGAAATATTAAAATATTCCGAAATACGGAATAATCTGTTATTGTATTGTAATTTTCCCTGTATGGCACTAATGAAATTTGGTGTTGTGGTAACAAAGAAATATTTTTATAGAGCTGCCAACCACAAATAATTTTATTGCAGTTGGTTAGTTAGTGGTTAATGAATGCATCTATATAGATACATATGTGTTGAATAACTAACTAATGAGCTTTTCTAAAAGTAAAAATATTGATTTCTAGAAAATCTATTACTTACTTTTGTCTACTTTTCTCTACTGAGGAACTTTTTGCCTTAAGTTACTTTTTTGCCTTAATATCTGTGTACATTTCATACTGTATATGAGATCTAGTACATTTCTTTCTGTGTTCTCGTGTTAACACTAACACTCCCCCTTTCTCTGGCACCTTACCGTACATCTGCAGGCAGTTAAATATTTTTCCATGAACGGTTTTCCTGCATCCAATCTTACGGCCACATATTTATTTTCTAAGGAAGAAAGGCTTCCTCTCACATTTCATTTTTACCTTCAGCGGACAAGTGTTAAGTGACAGCTGGCAATTCATATTGCTTATAAAATGTGGAACACAGAATAGCAGATGTTTTTTTTTCATGGTTAGCACTAGGTCTCAGTGCATTCTGTGCTCCTGGTGAAGAAATTTACAGATGGTAGAACTGTATGTGGAAAGAAGATGTGAAAAACACACTTGTTTCTTTACTGCTGATGATGCACATTAATGTCAGTCATTAATAAGGTATAGCATTGTCAAATGCATGAGATTATTGAGAAGAGGATTTCCTATAAAGATCAGAAGAATCTGATTTATGTATATTCTTTACATGACTTAAAAGTGGCCATATCACATGGCAGCTGAGAGGAATCTGGGCCAGTAATGCAGCCACAAAAATCCCTCTTGAATTTGCAACCTACAGTATGGTAGTGTGGCTTTGTGGTACAATAGGAAGCTGCTGGTTTACATATATAGGGGCATATTTATTAAGAATTGTATTTTACTTTTAAACCCAATTGCTGGACATCACAGTTTAGAAACTTAAAATCACAAATTTACCAAAGAAACTTTTGTCTATTTTAAACAGATAGTGGTACTCAATATTGCGAGACTAGGAGCCAGTGGGTACTGGTTTTGGAACTTGTGGGAAAGCTTGCTGGTACATGTAGTTCCCCTGTGAATAACAATATTGCACTGGTTGCATGTACACATTAACAATGCAGCCACCACCACCAGGGATGCAGAGAATATCCGCAAGGTTTTCAGCCCAGACTACACAGCCAAGTGGTAGCCTTTCCCCACTGTACTACCTCTAGTTATTAATTTGTATAAATAAAATCAATTGCCATCCTGTAGATATCTTCTTTACCTGTCTATTGCAATTAGGGATGAATATAACCGTCAACATAATGTATTTACTTGCAATTAGTGCATACAGCTCAGTGCCACCATCAAAATCAATTATGCAGGACCATTAGGAGTCTAAAGGCCCATATACACACTGGGTGACTGAGCTGAAAGCCGCTCAAAACAGCAGGTTTGAGCAGCCTTCAGCTCAAAGCCGCCCAGTGTCTATGGCCCGGCGATGAGCGGTGAGCGCTGCTGCATGCTCCCACATCATAGCCGGGAAAGCCGCTCAGCTGCTGGTAATACCAGCAGCTGAGCGGCTTTGAGGACGGCTTTGCATAGTGCTGCTCTATACAAAGCCGTCCTCCCCCCCCGCTGATGGCGCCAGGCAAGGGGAAAGAAGCTCAGTGTGTAAGCACTGACCGGATTTCCCCCCAGTAATGATAGCGATCATTGCTGTCCATAATCGCCCAGTGTGTGTATGGACCTTTAGCATAAAATATTAATTTGTCACAACTGTTAATACTATATAACAGGGTAGAGCAGTGGTCTGAGAGCGTGGAGGTGTGCTTGTGTCATTGCTGCCCCACCCCTGCTATACAAAAGCCTGTATTATTGGCAGTGTAAAGCGTGGGTGGGGCTACAACGGCATGATTCATGCATCATCTTCCTACCCACTTTTCATCTGTGTGTCTGTGTGTGGGGGGGGGGGGGGGGCGAAAGGAAAGTGTGTATGTGTGTGTGTAGGCTGGCTCAGGAACACTTGCCCACCATCCTGAGTGCCAGGAGTGCCACCCAATTTTGGGAATCTATTATTTTGTTTTTGGGGTAAATTTCTCTTGTAAACAGTGTTTCATAGAACGTGTTGGTCCAGATGTATCAAGTTTCAAAAAATGATACAGTGGAAAGAAATCAACAACCTGCCAATCAGATCCTACTTGTCATTTATCAAACCCAGCCTGTAACATGACAGGTAGGAGCTCATTGGCTGACTGTTTATCACTCTCTATTATATCACTTTTTGAAGCTTGATACATCTGGCCCGTTAAGTGATATTTTTTCAGCAGCTTTTCTCATCAAATTATAGCCAAACCTATCAATTTTACAGACAGCTGATTTTTTCAGCAGTCATCTATATAAACCAAAAAAAGAAGGGAAAAATAACATTTACATTGTCTGTTGGAGCTAAATCATCTTTTAGGAAAAAGAAAAGACAAGTATAATTTTTGAAATGACTGTGCTGTTTTTTTCTTCCTTCCCAAGGCACTGATCTTGTAACATCAGGTTGAAAGTAATCTATTACCGCATCTTCTTTGGCAAACAGGGGGGGGGGGGGGGGATATGAAATCATCCGTTACTGTAACTGACGCATGCATTTTGGGCAAGGATTCTATTAAGAGTCTAATTTAGACATATCTCTTCCATTGTTTGTATTGGCCTGGCCTACCGTATGTGCTCTTTCCAACCGCTGGATGTTCTGTCTCTCGATTAGTTATTAATACCCCCAGTTCTGATCTGAGCCTCATGCTAAGTGTTCCACAGCTCAAACAGAACTCGTGCTCAACGGTGTCAAAACTGCATTGGCCTCTGTGGTCTAATTGACTAACGTCAGTGTAGATCAGATTTTATTTAACTTGGGTTTTACTTAGGAAACAAGTCACATAGTACAGCAGTATAAACATGTACAAAAACATCTTCAAAAGCCTGTATTATTGTGCTAATTTATCAAAGGATAAAAACTTTTTTCGCTGGTATTAAGCCTTTTTTTTATTTATGGTCCCTATACTTCAAAATAGCAATATCGTCCCCATAATTTTTGCTCATCAATTAACAAATAATATTTCCCCTTTAATGTAATTAATAAATGTTATTGCATTCTTAAAAAAAAACGAAATGGTTCCCCCAAATATTATTTGCCTCCATATTTAATACATAACGATTGCTCTAATTTGACATGTATTGTGGTTTCTCTCGTTATGATGATATACAGTATAGGACTTTTTATGATGGTTTTGTGATGTTTTGGTCAAAACTCAAGGCAGAAAACACCACAAACCACAGTAAACAAAATAGGGTACTTGTTTCCTAGCACGGCCACACCGATCAGAATCGCGGTCATCGGGGGTAAAATCGGGGGCATCGCGGCCGCTAAAAAAGTCGGGTGCGATGGCCAGACGCAATGCCCGCGATTTCCCCATAGAGAACAATGTTAAATGCCTCAATTTACCCGCGATGACCACGGTTTCCCATAGGAAACAATGTGAAATGGCTCAATTTAGCCAAATTATCATAGGGAACAATGGTAAATGGCCCAAAAACACCCCTGAACATTGAAATGTCCCCCCAAAAGTTATTGACGCCACCCCGCCATCAACGTGAACCCGAAGCGTGGCGAGCGCAGCGAGCCCGCGAGGGGCGGCGGTACGCGTCCTCCGACCTTTTCATGCCCTACTATCCACTAGGGCGTGGAGTGAGAATAGAATAGTGTGGCGAGCGCAGCGAGCCACCGAGCTCGAAGCGTGGCGAGCGCAGCGAGCCCCGCGAGGGGACGCGGATACCTTCACAGTTATAGGCGTCCCCTCGCGGGCTTCCCAGGTGTCCATGGCGACGCGGACACCTGGGAAGCCCGCAAAGGGACGCGTTTACCTGTGAAGGTATCCGCGTCCCCTCGCGGGGCTCGCTGCGCTCGCCACGCTTTGGGCTCGGTGGCTCGCTGCGCTCGCCACACTATTCTATTCTCACTCCACGCCCTAGTGGATAGTAGGGCATGAAAAGGTCGGAGGACGCGTACCGCCGCCCCTCGCGGGCTCGCTGCGCTCGCCACGCTTCGGGTTCACGTTGATGGCGGGGTGGCGTCAACTACTTTTGGGGGGACATTTCAATGTTCAGGGGTGTTTTTGGCCCATTTACTATTGTTCCTATGCTGATTTGGGTAAATTGATCCATTTAACATTGTTTCCTATGGGAAATCGTGGTCATCGCGGGTAAATTGAGGCATTTAACATTGTTCCCTATGGGGAAATCGGGGGCATCGCGTCTGGACCATTTAAGCATTTTTAGGTGCACACGACGCGACCGACCCGATTTTTCACTGTTTTCAATGCATTTCAATGGAAATATCGAGGGCATCGCGTCGGTCGCGTCGCAGGCCACTCAAATTACCCCCGATGGCCAAGATATGTGGCCGTGCTAGGAAACAAGTACCCAAAATAGATGTTGACAGTGGTTTATAAAGCCCCACCAAAATGGCTGCATAGTAAATTCAGCGATGTTGTGCTTCAATCTGTTGGTGATTTGGTTAAGTAAACCATAACTTCTCTGCATAATAACTGCAATAAAATCAGTTATAATATAATGATAAGTTAGCCCCATAACATAGATGTATTTTAAGGGGACAGGAGACTCTTTTTGGGGCACTCATAGGGGGTATTCTGATTGATTTGCAACTCTGCAAATTCGCAGTACATCTGAGCAACCTTACATATGCGTGCATGCTGGGGAGGAAATGGGCGGGCAGCTGACATCTGGTGATGTCAGCTGCCTGCCCCCTGCACCCACGTCATCGCATCATTAGCATGAGAACGCAGCCAATCAGAGAACGGCTAGTCATTTGACAAGAATTTTAAAATCTAATACCCGCCACTGCGCGTCCCGTCCCGCAGCGCTGCTGTGCTGATATCTACTATGATCATCACCGCCCGGCCAGGTCAGCACTCCCCGGCCCCACAAGCTTAGCACTCAGGGACCCGCTGCCCGCCCCACTGCTCCCCCGGTGTCTGCATGCATATGCCTGTCAGGTGGGCAGGCATATGCATACAGGGAGGTCGGACGTGATCGTATGTACTGACCGTCGGACCTCCCTGATCTGGTCCGATGCGCACGGGAGTGGCGGGTATTAGATTTTAAAATTCCTGTCAAATGACTAGCCGTTCTCTGATTAGCTGAGCTCTCAGCCAGCCAATCAGAGAATGGTCAGTCATTTGACAGGTATTTTAAAATCTAATACCCGCCACTGCGCGTCCCGTCCCGCTGCTGTGCTGATCTCTACTATGATCATCACTGCCCGACCAGGTCAGCACTCCCCGGCGCCGCCAGCTTAGCACTCAGGGACCCGCTGCCCGCTCCACTGCTCCCCCTGATAAGAGCACCGCCGCCCCCTGACCCTCACCGCCCGCCCCCCTGCGCCCCGACATGTGATAAATCGCAAGCGATTTATCACATGTCAAATTTGGCTCATCAAGTGCCAAATTGTGTGTGAGCCTCCCGGGGAGCTCCCGGGCGGCTCACAGGAGAATTGGGTCCGACTTGTCCTAAGGACAAGTCGGCCTAATGTATGGGGGCCTTAATTGTACTTAATTGTTGATCATGCCTTTTGGCCCAGATGCACTAAGCTTCTAAAGTGATGAAATGGAGAGTGATAAACAACCAACCAATCACCTTCTACCTGACATTTTTCAAACACAGTCTGTGACATGGCAGGTAGGAGCTGATTGGCTGGTTGTTTATCACTCTCCATTTTATCACTTTTCAAGCTTAGGGCATCTGGCCCTTTGACAGCGATCAATTGACAGTACTATCCCCACTTATTCAATTATAATTAAGCTGTTGATATCACATAAGATTCTGGCGTATCATTTATATCAATTACTTAATTCATGAGTACACATTTCATATGCTCAAACATAGCGATGCAATAAGATTCATTTCAAGAGAGTAACAATATCATGTTGACCTTAATTATATTAATTGCATGATTCTATTTTGCATGAATCTATATTCACAGCCACTGAGGATAAAGAATGCAACATCAGCAATATGAGTAACAAATGTTTCAAATACTCATCACAGCAACAGTAACAGACACATTTAAGTTCATAGAACAGACAATAGAACAATACGTGGTAGATGCCCAAATTCAAACAAAGTTCTATAAAGTCAGAACAGTTACCGTATGTGGGCTCAGTAGCGCACGCAGGGGGGGTTTCTGAGTACCCAGAAACCCCACCCCCCCAGGAGTCTAAGGACCCTAGGCTGAAAGCTGAGGGTCCCCTCTTTCCATGGGTACAAGAATTTTTAAAATCAGCCCTTGGGAACCGGAGACTTCAAAGCAGTGGTCCCCATCCAAGCCTGTTAATTGCTCTTCCCAGTCAGATATTTCAGGTTCTGTCTGACTTCGAGTTTTTCTGAGGGTATATTCCAAAAAGCTGGAACTCTTCCCCTTTGATGGACACTAGTAGCTTGTCTCTACTGTTCCCAGAACCAGAGATATCAGCCTTCCAGCAGCTGGTTACTGCTCCAGCTTCACACACCTGGTATGTAGTTTTATATACTCATTGGCGGATTGCTCTGCCTCCTGAACTGTGATCCCCGAGTCCCCAATACTATTTGGTAGGTGGGATTCTCTACTTTTTAATTCCAATTAAAATCTAAGAAATCTTTTTCCGGGAACTGGAGATATCTGCAGTCAAGCAAGCTGTCCTCCCACCAGAAAATTATGAATAATAAGCCCACTCAACTATACACCCCTCCTCTGCATATTAAACATCCTCTACCACCCTGGAAGTTATGTATCAGGGCCCCTTCATTCAGCCCAATGCCCCCTTCTCCCACCCCATCTCCCACCATCTGTGCAGTAAAGGGGTAATTAGTGGAAATTACTGATCCAGGCCCTACATGCTGAGCGATTGATATAATACCCCCAACCACCCGTGGGACATCAAAGCTTCCCCCACCCCTACCGCTGGAGGATCGGTAGGGGACCCAATACATTGCTATGCCCAGGGTTCTACACTGTTGTTGCTGCCCCTGTATGTGTATGTATATGTAAATGTATATATATATATATATATATATATTTATATATTATTATTATTATGTATACATTTACATATAATACTTTAACTGACCCGGCATATACTGGGTCACCTAAGTGTCCATCTCCGGAAACCCCCTTCTGAAAATCCTGCGTTTGCCCCTGGGGCTGTGATCATATCTGTATTAAATAACAGAGCAATTCCACATGTATGTGTGGGTCCAGCAATCTGCTGTGGTCATGTTTGCACTGATTGACAGAACGATTACCAATGCATGAGAGTGCAGCGATCTGCTGTTAGGTGTGGGCAAAACTTGTATAGCTCCCCTGGTACCTGTATGATAATGTCCTCTTAAGCTGTGTACACACGGTGCAATATATTGCTCAGTGTATCCTGTTCATCAGCGACCAGAAATGGTCGCTGATGAACAGGAGACTGACGGAGGTGCTGCAGAGGGAAACAGCTGATCGCAGGAGCAAGCTCCTGTGACCAGCGACCATTAGGAGATTAAACATGGGAGCATGCACGCAGCGATTATGGTTGCTCAGTGACCATATTGCCAGCGATATTGCACCGTGTGTACACAGCTTAAGGATGAAGTTGCTGTGGGACAGCACCGGAGAATGGACAGACTGCGGCTACTGTGGTGTTGTGGGTAGTAGCAGTATTTACTCCAATACCTCCACACTGTGTGATGTTGCAGCAAGTCTGATGCACTGGGGAAGGGGTAAGGGGCAGGTTGGCCGGGTGATAGTGGCTGTTGGAACACACTCTCAGCTATGTTACTGTGACAGCCTGCGGTGGAAGTGGGCGCTGGCAGCGTTCCTGTGTATTCCCTGGTGTCAGGGTAGTTGCTATGGGATAGTGCCTGAAGGTAGGAGCTAGCTGGTTCTCAGGTGATGCAGCTGTACTGTCACTATGGGCAGCAACAGTCGTCCCTCAGACAGGTCTCCAGGGAACAAGGCTGGTTTGCGTAACTGTCTGTACTGGGGTTCTGGAATGCTGGGAGTGTGGCAGGTTTTGCTGGGCAAGTGGATGCGGCTGCCATAGATGTGCTGTCAGGGCTGTAGAGGCTGCACCTCATGTGGATTGCGGGTCTGGCGGGTCGGATGACACCCACTTATTCTACTTATGTGAAGTTGGTTTCAAACTAGAATCTGAACCCCCAAAAAACTCAAAATAAGTGATTATTTGGGGTACAAATCCTGTGCGGAACTAAACAGTGTTTTTTTTCTGTATTGATAATGGGTGCACGGTGTGCAGTGCACACAGGCCCGGAATTCAGCATATACAGTAAACTTATCTTGTGTCTGCAAGTGGGTTCCTCCTCCTCTGTGTCACCATCTTCCCAGTGACATCTTCAGGAAAATGGCGCAACACTGTGAATACAAGGACAGCCTTTATTATCCTGCGAGCATGCGCCATCTTTCTGAATATAACTTGGAAGATGGCAGAAGAGAAGGGGCTTGCTCAAAGTAAAGTTGGGGGGAAGGGCTGCTAATTAGAGAAGATATGCATTGCATGTAAAGCTATGTGCACATGGGTCTTTTCTTCTTGATCTCTCCTCTGTGGTGATTATTTTATTTTGACAATGGATGAGACCATTACTTATAGGAATCGCTGGTCACCTAAGAGTACCCATGCACAGTACTTAGGGACTTATTCTAGTTCACTCTTTCTGACAAAATCCTTCTTAGATGGACAAAACCATGTGCACTGCAGGGGGGCAGATGTAACATGTGCAGATAGAATTAGATTTGGGTGAGTTATTTTGTTTCTGTGCAGGGTAAATACTGGCTGATTTATTTGTACACTGCAATATAGATCTCACTTTGAAGTAAAACCCCACCCAAATCTAATTCTCTCTGCACAAGTAACATCTGCCCCACCTGCAGTGCAAATGGTTTTGTCCATCTAAGAAGGATTTTGTCAGAAAGAGTGAACTAGAATAAGGCCCTTAGAGAGACAAATGGCAGAACAGGGATCTCTGTCCACAGTGAGCTGTAATCTCTTGGCTGCTTTCTGTCTCTACTTAACTTTCCATTTAAAAAACAGAGAAGAGATGAGAATAAAAACACCAATGTAGAAAGGCTATTTACAAAGTGAATCTGGGATTTGTATGAGGGTAATTTTCCTATGCCATACATATGGCGGGATTCTCTAAGATCCACGGCCGCACATTGCCGGCTACCGTAGACGTATTTATTGCATATGCATTATGGCAAAGGACAGCTCCTGCATTAAGAGCTGTCCTTTGCGTTCTGGCTGGTGATGTGCAGCGGGTCCCGTCGGCTCCCCCCTCCCTCCCTTACCTGGCTGCTGGCTGCCTGCTGCTGCAGACAGGCTCTCTTCCTCCTCCCTGCATCGGAAGAGGATTTACATTGCAGGGAGGAGGAGGTCACTGGTCCGGGCCGCACAGCGCTGTGCTGCCTGGACACAGGTGAGGGGGATTCAGCAGGGGTCCGTGCAGGGCGGTGGGGCTCAGTTTGGGGTATGGGTGGGTTGCGGTGCTTTTGCTGGCTATGCCCCCCGTCGCGGTAAGACGGTGGTGGGGCTTTAATGCATCCTACAATGCGGTAAAAACACAATGCGGTAACAGGTTTTTTACTGCATTTTTGCATTAGTGCATTCCCCCCACAGACATTACCTGCTTTGCTACTGAATATATTATATTGTAAATAATAATACTGTATCAAAATTATGCTTTGTTGGTATTTTTCCTAGTGTAATATATAATTTCATACCATGATCTGCTGATAGCTGTTTTTTTTTTTCAATAACGATAATTTTTAATATATGGTTTTCATTATTTATTTCATTTGTTTAAGAATTAAACATGAGATAAATGTAACTTAATGTAACTGGTATTCCATCATATTGCTTACTGTAATCAGCTGTTTCAGACAAAGGAGCTTCTCTAATCACGTCAGTTAAGTAGATATTTGAATGATTTTGTTTTGCTAATTTATGTTAATAAGTTGGTTCATGGATTCTTCTGTCAATTTCTGCTGAACACTTATTTAAATAAATTAACCAGAAAAAAAATAATATTTTATTAAAACTACAAGCTGAGCTTTCTCCTTTCCAGATGGTGTGGGCATCATCAAATAAAATAGGCTGCGCCATCAACACCTGCAATAACATCAATGTGTGGGGAAGTACATGGAGGCAAGCTGTCCTTTTGGTGTGCAATTATTCCATAAAGTAAGTCTCTTTTACTGTAATTGGGAAGAAATCAATGTTTGTGGGGGCAACCAATTAAATGTTTTCTTTGTTGTTTATAACAGCCATAAGACAATTAGGGTAAAATTACGGTACTTGTTTCCTAGCACGGCCACCACGATTTATATCGTGGTGGTCGTGTCGAAAAAATTGCGTCGGTCGCGTCGGGTGCATACCAAAACGCACATGACGCGACCGACGCGATGTACCCGATTTCTCCATAGGCTTCAATGTTAAAATAATTTAACATTGAAGCCTATGGAGAAATCGGGTCTCCATAGGCTTCAATGTTAAATTATTTTAACATTGAAACAGAGTACATTTAACATAGAAAAAAAAAGGTAAATGGCCCAATATGGGCCATTTCTCATTGGCTATGGCCTCGGCATGTGTGTAAAAAACAATGGCCCCCCATTGTGGCCGCCACCCCCACGATTGACGCGAACCCGAAGCGTGGCGAGCGCAGCGAGCCCGCGTAGGGCGGCGGTGCGCGTCCTCCGACCTTTTCATTCCCCTACTATCCACGTCGGCGTGGAATTGAGAATATATAGTGTGGCGAGCATAGCGAGCCACCGAGCCCGAAGCGTGGCGAGCGCAGCGAGCCCCGCGAGGGGACGCGGATACCTGTCAAGCCCGCGAGGGGAAGCCCCTCGTGGGCTTGACAGGTATCCGCGTCCGCTCGCCACGCTTCGGGCTCGGTGGCGCGCTACGCTCGCCATACTTTATATTCTCAACTCCACGCCGACATGGATAGTAGGGGAATGAAAAAGTCGGAGGACGTGCACCGCCGCCCCTCGCGGGCTCGCTGCGCTCGCCACGCTTCGGGTTCGCGTCAATCGTGGGGGTGGCGGTCACAATGGGGGGCCATTATTTTTTACACACATATGCCGGGGCCATACCCAATGAGAAATGGCCCATATTGGGCCATTTCCCATTTTTTCCTATGTTAAATGCACTCATTTTCAATGCTAAAATATTTTAACATTGAAGCCTATGGACAAATCGGGTCCATCGCATAGGCTTCAATGTTAAAATATTTTAACATTGAAGCCTATGGAGAAATCGGGGGCATCGCGTCGGACGCGCATAGGCTACAATGTTAAAATATTTTAACATTGAAGCCTATGGAGAAATCGGGGGCATCGCGTCGGACGCGCATAGGCTTCAATGTTAAAATATTTTAACATTGAAGCGTATGGGGAAATCGCGGGCATCGTGTGCCTTAAAGTTAAGGCACATGATGCCCGCGATTGTAGCCGTGCTAGGAAACAAGTACCAAAATTACTTTAGAAAAGTCAAATGTTATCAAATATTAATATTGATGAATAATAAGGTGGCTAGAACCAATTTGTCAAAATATCCATTTGTTTGTGGATAAGGTCTTAAAAAGAACACAGGAAAAGTAAAACCAATCATTTTTGTCCTCCTGCCGCCATCTTAAAATGAAGCAGTTCTGAAGGCAGCCAGTGGGGTGGGATTGCAACCTACCCTGGAAGAACAAATGGTACTTATATTCTGATTGATATCAGGACTAGCCTTGAGTCTACGTCTTGTGAACCAGAAAGCACCAACTTGGGCTGTCGATTGGTTATATAAGTTCAAGTCTTCCATATCCAAAATGCTTGGAACCAGAGGTATTTTAGATTTTTCTGTATATTGTAATATTTGCATACTATAATAATTATTATGATTATAATTATCATATATTTATATGGCACCACAAGGGTTACGCAGTGCGTAGCAGGGCCGGATCCAGGGGCAAAAAAATGACAGGGAAGGGGGAGGGGGGCACTGTGAAAGGGGAAAAGTGCGAGGAGTTATTTTGCATGTGCCGGAAAACTGGGAGCAGCCTTGCAATGGTAATGGGTGACAGAGAGGTAGTGGATGACATAAAGGATGACAAGGAGATGCAGTGGGTGATGCCAAGTAGAGGGTGACAAGGAGAGGCAGAGGGTGACAGGAAGATGTAGTTATGAGCACTGTGGGGGGGGGGGGGGTCCTCTCTTATCTCCCAGAAGCTATGTGTCTCCCCCCACACACACACACACACACTCCAGGCAGCTCTGTATCTCCCCCGACCTTCCGCACTACCGGAAGCTCCTTGTATTATCCAGCAGCAGGAAGGAAATCATGTAATTGTAGTACACACTGTACCCCCAGAAATTGATGATATATCCTGCTAGTACGGTACACAGCCAAGCAGCCATTAATGATGATGATGATTACCATGTATGGTTGTGTGTGGTACAAAATTTGTACCACACACAGCCATACGTGGTAAACATCATCATCATTATCAACAACAATGGCTCCAGTGGCGTAACTAGAGCCCCGCAGCCCCCACGGTGGCGGGGAGGCGCTTAGTAAGTGAGGGCGCCAGGGGGGGCTGTGGGGCTATCATTAACCACTGCCTCCACTTAATGCCGCCGCCGGTACCTGTCAGTCTGCGGTTCCGGCTCTCCCTGCTCTCCCGGCTCCTGCTAATGAAAACTGACACTTAGAAAATGGCTGCCCCCGTACTGCAGACCGTTTTTGAGGATGCTAGAGGAGGCCTGCGCCTTTTCTAAGTGTCAATTTTCATTAGCAGGAGCCGGGAGAGCAGGGAGAACCGGCCGGGACTGCAGACTGATGCGGCACAGCGGCAGGTACCGGCAGAGGTATAAACAGGGGGCGGAGGGGTAAGGGGGGGTAAGTTGGGGGGAGGGGGTAAAGGGGGGGTGCTGCCAAAATGTGCGGTGGGGGGAGCTTAAATAATAGTTATGCCACTGAATGGCTCCCAGGCTGTGTGTGGCATAGCCATTGATAATGTGACATCCAGGCAACTATCAGTGTCAGTATTTCATGATGTTATAGTGACATTCTGCAATTTTTTTTCCTTAGGCTAGAGATGGGTATACTTTGACAGGAACTTATAACCAGGCAAAGAACTCAGCACCACAGCGGCAGTACAGACTGCTGCCGAGATGACACAGCAACTAGCTCTACTGAAGAAGTGGGCGGACTTGGAGATGGGGCCCGGGGCGTCACACAGGGAAGTGTGTTACACAAGGGCCTGACGCACTGCACTGCTTCAGGTTCTTGTACACTACAGTACTGTAACACACAAAGCTGGGCATGCATATAGAATCTATATATATAGATTCTATATGCAATTAAATAAAATTCCATGGGGTGATGGATGGTCACGCTGCCAAGACACAGTTGGGCATGAGTATAGATTCATATGCATACCCAGCTGTGTCTCGGCAGCGCAACCACCCATTACCACCAGGAATTTCATTCTTACCCCATTTGGGGTAATTTACCCCTGTTCCCTGACCATTGCATTAGTACATGAAAAAATGTTTGTGTACATTGAACCACCAGAGAGCAGAGGTGTCAATATCTCAGGCGTAAAAATTAAAATTTTCATTATTTTGATTTTGGGTGACTCAACCTATAGTATAAAATATGAGGGGAAACAGCTTAGATTTTGTACCAGCAACACAGGGGGTTGCATAAATCAGGAGTAGTGCCATATATAATGATGATGGCATGTTTATCTCACAAGTTACACATTCATTTGAGCTAAGTGCCTTATTCAGAGATGTCGCTGTTGTATGAGTTTGCAATTCGGTTAATTATCAAACGACTGTGCATGCGTATGAATCATAGTACGTAGTGCCATTTGTGAGCCAAAATAGCGGCCAAAATAGCAAAAATATCTGTTTGCCAGCCCCTTGCAATTTGACTGACAGGAAGTTGCGGTATCAGGTGGTATCCTACCGTTATCTGGTAGTGTCAGAAAAAAAAAAACGCAGGCATTTTAAGGGTGTGTGATGCCATCTCCAGAGTTGTGGAAGGGTCTGACTTCCATTTGCACAGACTGGAAAAATCATTCACTAGGTCATGAACTGCATATGGATGTGTGACAGGATACGGCATAGTGATATTTTTTGCAATTCACTTGCAGATTGCATGGGGCAGGTTTTCTTTCTGTTTTGATGGCAACTAACTACTCGCAGTCATCTGCTATTTTGCAGATGAGCAATCTGGTCTGAATAAGGCCCTACATTTTTTTAATGAGTAATAAGTAATGACAATAAATGATCATTAACCACTTGAGTGAAATTTTCCGCGCTCAGCTGTGCGGCCGCAGCAGGATGTACCGGAAAGTTATCGGGCATACCACTATGCAGTAGATGCGCTCCAATGGTGCTTCCAGCGGTGCACCACTGGCGCACCACCTCTAGGACCCCCCCCTCCATCACCCCTCTGCCTCCTGTCAGCCCCCCACCCCCTCCGCTGTGACGATTGTACACCAGAGCTCCCCTGTCGCTTCCCATTCACAACAGTCACAGTGACGACGGCAGCAGGCTTGGGGATGTTTGGGGCAGCTCGGGGGGACTCAGGTTCGCTCTGCAGTTCAGGCACCGGAATCCTCCCGAGCCACCACGAACATCTCCGAGCCTGCCACCTGTGGTCAATGCTGACTGTGACTGGTGGCTGGTGCAGCGGCGGCAGGGGAGCTCTGGCATACAAACACTGGAGCGGAGGTGAGAGGGGGGCCTTCCTACTTTCTGTGGTGGGTTTTGCTGGCGCAGGAAAAACCTGTTCTGGTAGGTTTGTGCTGTCCCAGCAAAACCCACCACTCAAGGGGTTAAACCATTCAAAGCCAAAAATATTAATAGCAAATGCAGCTTAGTACTAATGGTTAGACCTCTCTATGCTAAAGGGCTTAAAGCTTATTTTCTCACATTGGCTTGTTCAGCAGTTAAAGGAGATTTCTTGAATCAGGAATGCTGTGCCGTTAGCCACAGTTTAGGTCTAGAAACTATACAAGGTCTACTAGGACCTCACTGCTGTAATGAAGGGAAAGCTGTAATAGAATTGGACATACAGAAGAAAACAAACATGGTGGACAAGAAGGCTAGAAAAGGAAAAAGCACAAGAGACAAGAAACAGCTGAGGAGTGCCATAGAAATGGAGAATAGACCAGGGGATTTTGGTGAGCTTGGAAAGGCAGGCAACACTGATGAGACATCTAAATGTCTGGTTATCATTAGTGACAAGGAACCTTTAAT